>NC_137029.1:25619999-25642499 GCF_032717465.1 Coenobita brevimanus | reverse complement strand
GAAATGTAAAATGGATTGAAAGGTTAAGGATTGTAAAATGCGTATCAAAGGCCAGGTTATATTAGAAGCAATTTATCGTAGGCGCCTCAGCCAGGATAGAGAGAGAGAGAGAGAGAAACTCCCACACCCACACGCAGACTCATCATCATCATCCTAATATAGCCGGAACATATGCGAAGTCACGCTTGCGGAAATCAGGTTGCTCGGCTGGGATCAAAGGGTTATTACCTCAAGCATCTTGGGTCAAAGGTCAAGGTGATTCACGAGAAGGAAGGCAGACACTCGAGTTAACTGGGCGAGAGGCAGTTAAGTCGTCCTAGTAGATGACGTTTTTTTTTTTACTAGATTACTCGTATGCCTGCCAGCTTTTTTTTAATGGGAAAATAAATGATATTCTAAAGGAAAAAAAAAAAAAGTACATTTCCTGGTGACGTCGTGGACAGGAATCTTCTTCAACCCAGATGCATGGAATAAATTGATAGAATAATAAAGAAATAGGATAAATAATAGATGTAATACTTGGATGCATTGTAGTAGTGGACGATTTTTTTTTTTTTTTTACTGTATGTTATGAAAATGGTCAGTTTAGGTCGGCTAGTACAATTTAACCCCTTCATTAAGACTGCGTTTACTTCAAGTTCGTCAGGCATCCACCAGACGATTATATCCACCGACCTGCTGTAGTGTTCGTGGCGGCTGTATCAAACTCCTTTAGTTCGATCAGTCTCCCCGTACGTGAATAAAGTCGTTCCGATGTAGCAAGAGTAAAATCTGATGTACATGGTATTGAAAGGGTTATGTTAGAATTCGTGTGTTGGGGGGGGTTGGATGAGTATGTGGGGGGGGGTTTGTGTGTGTGTGTGTGTGTGTGTGTGTGTGTGTGTGTGTGTGTGTGTGTGTGTGTGTGTGTAACAAAAGAGTGGGACAAACAGAACGAATTACAGTGATGGAAGGTGGTTGGGGTTGTATTAAGAAGGCAGATGAGCGATGTGGTTGGGCGGCATGGGCATGTTAAAAGTTTAAATCTAAGAGGAAGATGTATAGAAAGAAGAGAAATGAAGAGGAGGAAGAGGAGGAGGTAAAGATAGGGATAAAGGAAAAAGAAAAAGAGGAGGAGGAGGAGGTAAAGATAGTGGTAAAGTTAGTAGAAAAGATTACGGTAAATATGTTGGAATCAGTTTCAGGTATCAACAGGTTCCTATATGAAGGCAGGGACAAAATTATTCCCACTCTTTTACTGCGTCAACTTCACACTTACGACATGTCCATCACTTTCCCCTCTGTCTCACCTTGTCACAGAGAATCATTAATTGACACAGACATAAACAAGTCCTTTTCATCTTCGGAAAAACTAGCCAGCAGAGAAAAATAAGTAGTAGAAGGGGAAATATTATAAGAAGTGTTGTTTCTGAGTGCACATAGGAGTAAAATAAAAGTAATGAAGACAAATGCGTGATATATTAGATGAGCTTTTGTTCCCTCTGTACGTAATGGGGAAAATAATAGTAATACTGTAGGGGATAATATTGATGAGTACCTGAGGGAGGTGATTAGGAACGTACCCAAGGCTTCTCTTACCCGTATCAACAATAACGACTTCTTAGTAATGAGTGTGGAAAATTCTGTTAGACATTTTTCTTTTTTTCCATGTATCCTGTAACTCGTTTAACCCGATGACTTTTTTATTGTTGCTACCAAAGTCTATTATTATTATTTAATAATAATAATAATAATAATAATAATAATATTAATAATAATATTAATATCAGGAGGAGGAGGGGAAGGAGGAGGACCCAGCCGGAGCAGCAGCAGCAGTTATTATTATTATTATTATTATTATTATTATTATTATTATTATTCGTAGTAGTAGACGTAGTAGTAGTACTTTTTTTATTACTATTACTATTATTATTATCTATCATTATTATTATTATTATTATTGTTATTGTTATTATTATTACTACTACTACTCCAACCAGTAGACGATCTTAGTCACTATAGGAGAGATTTCGCGACCAGGAGGGATGGGAGACTCGTATAACCTTAAGCAATACCTTCACTACAGGAGATCTCACTAAAGCTGAAGAAAAATAGTCTCGTGGTGACCTAATCAGTGAGAAATATGTCACTCAAATCAAGACGTTAGTGATTTCTAGGCAACGCTTAAGGAAGTATCTTAGACATTATATTATTCTCTTGCTACGTATATCTCTTACTACTGTGTCAGTTTAATCAGTGTATTCATTCCAGTAAAACGGCAGTAAATATTAATACTAAGTTCACAGTCAGAGATATCAGTTGAGGGCAGTAGTAGTTGGCTCCGTTCTTAAGTACAGAAATGAAAAAAATAATAATAATAATAACGTTTGGAGACTAAGGTAAAAAGATGTCACTGGATTCAAGGATTTAAGTTTTATTACCCACTATCTTAATCACAGGTATCTCTGCACACACACACACACACACACACACACACACACACACACACACACACACACACACACACACACACACACACACGGTAGATATAAGACGATTGCTAGATAGATATACACACAGGTTAGATAGATGCACACAAGATAGACAGATAGATAGATATTCACAAGGTTGATAGATATACACACAAGATAGATATACAGATAGATAGATATAGTTAATTTTGTGTTGGTGTAAGTAGTGTCCAGTGTTGCTTAATTTTCGCTATCATTACCTTCATCTCGCCCCAAGCTATTTATTTTCCGCTATATATAATGTACGTAATGCTTTTACTTTTTTCCTTCATTATTTTTTAAAGTTACCACATCAATTTATCTCATACATATTTTTAGTACCGATCTAAATTAATGTTCAAAGTTACCTTCTTTTTATAGAGCAAGATTGCATTATCTCGCACCGGTGTGTTTCTTGTCCCTTTCTGTTTTCAACTCTCTCTCTCTCTCTCTCTCTCTCTCTCTCTCTCTCTCTCTCTCTCTCTCATAGTTATTTTTTTAGTATTCCAGTTAAATAATGACTAAAGTTGCCTTGCTCTAACCACTAATTATATAATCTTGCCCCGGTGTGTTTCTTCTCTGTTTCTGTTTTCATCGTACACTCCGCTATTAAAATTTACTGCACCGTAATGTCTGAACTTACACGAGTAATTAGGTTGGCTCTTTTTTCCTTCGTCTTTTTTGTAGCGAGCATTAATTAGTCCAGCACAGGATGTAAAGCACACACACACACACACACACACACACACACACAGTTTTTTTTTTTTTCCCCTCGGGAGGTTGGTCTTGGTTGTTGTCAAATTGTAGTTGTATAGCCAAGAGTTGTAATTGTGTAAGTGAAGATGATGATGATGATGATGATGATAGTAATTATTGTCGTGATAGTGACAGATGATGATGGTGATAAATGATGATTTTTGTAATTGTAATAGCGATGATGATGATGATGCTACTATCAAAATATAAAATATCATGCAAATGCCCTCATATCAGAAGAGCATAACACCACCCCCAACACCAACACCAGCAGTAACAGTACAGTAGAGGGTAATCATGGAGGAAAGCGACGCCGTGACCTGACCTTGATCTTGACCTTTGACACTGACCTTTAATTGATCTGTGCCCAAATTGAGTCACTTCACCCAAATCAGATCAGACTTTCATGAGATAACGTCGCATCCTGAACTTTGACCTGTGACCTTACACCCTTGATCTATTTACACCAAAACCAAATAATTTCCTCCCATCCCACAAACATGACCTTTGACCTTCGGCTGAGCTGCATCAAAATCCAATCACTTCTTGCCAGACCCACACACAATGTACAGTGCCAAGTTTGTTTCAGTTTGTATGAGACATTGAGATATTTCAACAAACTTATATACATACAACCATACTTACATACATACATCTAATAATACGTTCATATAAATACGTAACACACATCTGATACATACACAAATACATACATACAAAACATCTAATACATACATACCTAATGTATATACATGCACGCACATGTAACCCGACCCGATCACGATAGCTAATAAGACGTCATCATGGTGAAAGGGTTGAAGAAGGAAGGCGGGCTCCAATAAGAGCCATAAAAACCAACAAAGGCAGCACGGGTAGTCTTTTCAGGGAAGTGACTGCGCCGAAAGGTAATACAATCAAGCGTGTCTGCATCTGAGCACTGGTATTACCCTGTTGCAATCTCAAGTT
This sequence comes from Coenobita brevimanus, assembly GCF_032717465.1. Classification (NCBI taxonomy): domain Eukaryota; kingdom Metazoa; phylum Arthropoda; class Malacostraca; order Decapoda; family Coenobitidae; genus Coenobita; species Coenobita brevimanus. Next base: position 25,638,288 of record NC_137029.1, on the reverse strand, counting down.
CTGCTTTGCATATCGTACGGTTATGCTTACTCACAGCTTAAGGCTTTAGATTGAAGATGTGGCTGCTATATAAACTGACGGTGCACTGAGTCCTGCTGGAATTGCTTTAACTTTTTATACCAGATCCATTTATTGTGTCATCAATATCTTGGACTATCGCTTATAGGGTTAAACATCCCCAGGTTGGCGTGTAAATAGGCGATGACTGAATTTTAATGAAGGAAAAGAAATAACGTAGGATAGAACTTGATGGGTGAAATATTTTTGTAGATATAAATGACAGGAATTGCACCCATTTTCAGATGCCAGTGTGTCTCAAGGAGTAAGCCTGTCTGTCAGTCACTCGCTAAGGATTTTGGGAAACGAAGTGCTCTGCTCCCTTAGATTTTGTAGGAGCCTCATATTAGGGTCCTGTGTTTCTGCTATCGTGTATTTAAACTGCAGAAAATTACCGAAAAAGAAATCCCTGTCTCTGCTTTGGTTACACCTGAAAATATTATTCGGGCTAACATTGGACAAATTCATTCAGTTGAGAGGAATATTAGCTGTCAGAGGGTTAAATCATGCCTTCAGAATAAATACAGAATTAAACGTCCTCGTAGTGAAGTTACTAAGCTAACTTTCAAACACAGGTGATAAGATACATCCTTCTTCTCCTTCTCCTCATCATCATCATCATCATCATCATCATCATCACTCATTGGCATCACCATCATCACTCATTGGCATCATCATCATCATCATCATCATCACTCATTGGCATCATCATCATCATCATCATCATCCCTTTCCCCACTTAAGGCTTGGGAGAGTAAGTTTGGTCGAACCCTCCGGCCCGTTAATGATGCTCGTTAAATATATCGTGAAGCGGTATTAATTCGCGACTCTCTCGTAAATTGCCCGTGTTAATTATTACTGGTACTGGGCCACGCCGTTAATCCCTTCAGTCCGGTGACATGCTTTATTTAGTACCTCCGTCCAGCGAAGTTGGACAGAGGTAATGTACTCATCTATTTGTATGTCTATTTGTGTACAAGATTATCTCAAAAAGTAAACAGATATAGATGAAACTCGGTGGATAGGTCAAGGAAGAGCTGATTTTATTTTGAGATGGATCCGGATTTGGATGCAGGAATAAATCATAAATTTTATTGACGTTGGCTGAGGTATACGCTTTCTGAGGTTGTGTAACAGAGTAGACTAAAGCCGTAGAATTAATTGATTGTCTTAGGTTGTAAGGTTGTGAAAGTGTTCGTCTGATAGGAAAGTGGAATTACAGCTTTTTTTTTTTTTTTTTTTTAGACAGGCACGCGCTGTCTGACTCTTCCTGTTGAATTTATAATCCATCCAGTCTTCTGTCTTTATATTTCTATCTGTATATCTGTCTACAGTATCTATCATTCTATCTATCTGTCTGTATGTGTTAGTATATCCATTTCGCTCCATCTTTCCCAGGTTCTCGTGTTTGCACCCTTCCGTTTCAATGTAAAATCCAAGCAATTTCCTTTTTCTGTTTTTTTCCTGGCTCTCCTCATGTCTGTTATTCGCCAAAATTGCAAAACAGGAGAGAGGATTGCCACATCTTGCATCTCCCCACCTCTTCTCAAACCTCAGTCCACATTTACAAACGTTCTTGAGCTTTTTTAACGCCTCTACCTTAGCGATTTATTCTCCACACCGAAATTGCACAACCGGAAAGGATTACTACAGCTCGCTTCTCACTTCCATCACTTTCCAAATCTCAGTCTTTATTTACAAACGTTCTTGAGCTTTCCTAACGCCTCTTCCATAGCGATTTAGTCACATTACGCGTCAGTGTTCTTTTGTGTGTTACTGATGCACTCTATGTAGGTATTATAAACAGCATGGAGGAAAATTTTCTAGGTAAAATAAATCGCAAAGGAAGAGGTGTTACGAATCATCCTGCCACGTCGAATACCGCCATCAGTCGTGTATAAATAGTGCTTGTTTACACCGAGATATTCACATGTACAGTTATTATACACTTCATGGCCAGAACAGAGGGATTATTTAATTTTGTATAAGTCCGCTTGTTTATGTGAAAGCTATAATTTAAAAGCAAAAATAATAGAAGTTTCGTATAATATTGCCTGTTTTCATGACGTCTCCTTCATACAGGTACCAGGCAGTTCCCAAGGAAATAAGTTATAATTAAAGCAGAACATACGATAAAGCAAAAATAATCCTGATAATGGACTGCGTTGGAGGCCAGCTTATCGTAAGACATTTATTTTTACAGAAGATAAACAGAGGAAGGGAAAAAGAGTTGAATACAGTAATAATTTCATTCACGAATTAAGATCCTTCATAAGCAGGACATAAGTTGTATCTCATTCCATCATTCTCCCTTTTAGCGACCCTGTTCATTTTGTTATAATTAATTCATTCCTCACGTCTTTCCCCTTAATCTTTCCTGATATCTCTCTACTTTTGTCTGTGCTCTTATTTCCTTCCATTTTTCCTTCTTTCTTTCCTTCCTTTTTTCTTATTTCTTTACGTCTTCCCTCTTTCCTTATTTCTTTTCTTTCTCCCTTTTTCTTAATTTCTCTATTTCCTCCCCTTCCATAATTCTCTTCATTTTTCATTATCTTTTTCACTGCATCCTGTTATTTTTCTCCATTTTTCCTTCTTAATTTCCTCCCCGTCTTCCCCTTCCATAGTTCATTGCATTTTTCATTTCCTTCTTTACTGTTTCCTGTTTTTCATAAAATTGTCGATTTTTTTCATATAGATTTTTTTCTCTTTTATTCCCCCGTTCCTTAATTTACTCCCCCATTTTATATCCTTGCATTATTCATTTATTTCTTCATTGTTTGGATCTCTCGTTTTTAAAGCTTTGTTTCTTCCTTTTATTCCTTCTCCCCTTATTCTGTTCCTTCCTTTTTTTCATTCTTCGTTTTCTTCTTCAACACTTCTTCCTACTCCATTTATTTCGTAGGCCTCTTGGCTTATTCTTCCCTCTCATCAATTTAACCAGCCGCGATAGCGAAGCTGGTATTGTTTTCAATTTGTCTCTGTGTCTGTGTCTGTTAGCACGATAACTTCGCAACCGCTCAAGTTTTCATCCCAAAATTTTACAGGTGTGTAGTGGGGAAGAAAGTCGATCACGTGTTCGAAATTAGTGAAAGTAGGTCAAGGTCTGTGTGTCTGTTACCACGATAACTTTGCAACAGCTCAGGATATCATCACAGAATTTTGCAGGTTTGTAGTAGGGATGAAAATATACAAGTTCGAAATTAATGAAAGTAGGTCAAGGTCATATTCCGACCCACGCTAGATATGTATTGGCTCGCGGCTGGTGTGATTCCTCTGTTGGGGGAGCCTCTAATTCTTTCTCCATTTTTTTTTTCCTCCGTTCATGTCTTACATCTCTCTCATTCTTCACCCCATTACTGTATTTTCCTCTTTCCCTCCATTTTCCTTTGGTTATAATACTTGTATTTCTCATTTCTGAAACATCTCTGCTTCATTTATTTTTCCCTTCCACAGCTTCTTTTCCTGTTGCGTACTAAAGCACACATTTATTTTATTTCTCATCTTTTTTTTTTTTCAGCTCATTGTTTTAGTTCCATTTCTTTCTTCCGTCTCACACCTCATTTTAGCTCATTTACTTATAAATTTTAGCATCTAACAATTTGCATAGTGTGTGTGTGTGTGTGTGTGTGTGTGTGTGTGTGTGTGTGTGTGTGTGGGCGTGCGCGCGCGCGCATTTCTCCACTCAGGGCATTGCTGATAATTCTTCTATTTTCGTGCTCTTTTCTCTTCTGGATCCCTGTTTGCAGTAGTTGGAAGGAGTAGGATGATAATGATGACAACGACGATGACAACAATGGATTAGTAGAAAGCACTCAGAGAGCGCATACCTCCGCCAGTGTCATTGTCATTAAAAAGGATCCGGATCTGGATCCGAGGAGATCTTGTGTGGAATTCATAGGATCCGGATCCGCCCCAAAATTTAATCAGTTGTTCCTTGACCCATGGCACACACTTCCACAAGGTTTTATTGAAATTCTTGATGAACTTTCGGAGATATTGTGCGGGATACTCCGGATCCCGATATGGATCCGGATCCATCCCAAAATTTAATCAATTCTTTCTTGGCCCGTGGCCCATCCCTCCACAAAATTTCAATGAAATTCATTGAGAACTTTTGGAGATATCGTGTGGACAGACTAACAAACAGACAAACATAGGTGAATACATAAATTCCTAACTTCGTTGGCGGAGGTAACCTTCCTTCCTTCCTTCCTTCCTTCCTTCCTTCCTCTCCTCTCCTCATTCCCTCTTTCCCTCCTTCATTAATCTCTCCCGTCCTTTCTTTTTCCCTTCATCCATCCACCCCTAATCCTTATCTTCGACTTATACACAATATAACACAGTCATCGTCTTCTCTTTGACAAACCACCTTGAAATAACTATTAGATCTGCTGCTGTTTTGCTTTCCTTTGTACTCTGTATTACTTTCTTCTCTCCCTCCCATCCTTCCATCCTCTCCCTCATCCATCCTTCTCCCCTAATTTCCTGTCATTCCTCTTTCCCTCCCTCCCTCTCCTCTGTCATTCTGTTCAGCCTCACTCTTCCGTTCTTCCCTCGCCCCACCTTCGTCTCCTTCCTCCATCCTTCTTCCTCAATTTCCTCTCCTCCCTCTTCCACTTCTACATCCCTACCACTCCTCTACGTTTCTCTCTGACCTTTCCCTTTGGACACCCTCCCAGCCATGTGTCTTTCTTTTTTCCCCTCCCTCTCACTCTCTCTACACCTCCCTTCCTTCCTTCGTCCTTCCCCCTTCCTCCCTCCCTCACCTACACTCAGCATCACTCCATCAGTAACTAACCCCCTCTTTCTCTTCTCACCTCTTACCTTCCTTCCTCCCTGCTTCTCCTCCTCCTCCGTCCCTCTTCTCCCCACCTTCGATTCTTCCTCCCTCCCTGTTCTCTTCCTCCCTACCTCTCCCGTTCTAAGTGCGTCTCCCCTTCCTCTTTTATTTCTCTTCTCCCCTTCTTACCTGTCTCTCCCTCATTACCTCCTGTCAACATATTACATATCCAATTTTCTCCCTGCTTCCTTCTCTGCTTGCTTACCTCCTTCCCTCATTCCTTACCTACCTACTTCCCTGCCTCACTCACTCACTCACTACCTACCTACCTGCCTGCCTACTTACCTACCTACCTGCCTGCCTACTTACCTACCTACCTGCCTGCCTACTTACCTACCTACCTTCCTACCTACCCACCTACCTTCCTACCTACCCACCCACCTACTCACCCACCCACCTACCTGCCTGCCTGCCTGTTCATATACCTGCCTGTCTCCCTGCCCTCCGCCGTGTATAGGCTACTTACCTACCAGCCTCGCAGTTATTCTTATCTGCTTTCCTACTAACCTGCATGCCAACATTCCTCTCAGTCTGCCTACCTACCTACCTGCCTACCAACATTCCTCAGCCTACCTACTTACCTGCCTATCTTCCTATATACCAGTCTCTCTCTTAATCTGCCTATCTATCCACCAACAAACCTTCCTCCAGTGTTACTTTTCTTCCTCCCAGCCGATCAATCTACCAACCTCCTTAGAAGTGAAAGACAGGCAGGCAGGGAGGAGGGGAGGGAGACAGGAAGGGAGAAAGGCAGAGAGGCAGGCAGGCATGATGACAGGCAGGAAGAAGGAGGGGAGGGAGGAGGAAAGGCAGGAACGGAGAAAGGCAAACGAGCAGGCAGGCAGACTGGGAAGGAAGGAGGAAGGCAGGCAAGCAGGGAGAAAGGCAGACAGTTAGGCAGGCACTGAGGCAGGCAGGCAGGCGAGGGGAGAGAAGTGATTAAGGTGTCATCAGGGAAGTAATGTAGGAGTGGCAGACGGAGGAGGGAGGGAAATGAGCCAGGGAAGGAGAGAGAGAGAGAGTGAGAGGTGGGGGTATGCCTCCACTTAATGGCCTTTGCAAGTGAAATGGCCTTCATAAGTGAGTGAGACAGAGAGAGACGGACGGACGGACATATCCACACCACCCACACACACACGGAGACACACAGTTCCACCGAGTTACATAGCTAATTCCCCAGCCGCTGAAATAATCACAGTATGATGCACCAGGAATTTACCCACCAGCTACTCCCTCCGACAAACAAGTGGAAGGCTTATTTGTTTTTAATTCTCGTACCAACTGACAATTTTATTTATATTTGGGCTAGATCTTCGAGTATTGGAGATGCTTAACTCTCTCATGGGCGAGACAGCACCTGTATTGCAGTTCCAATCAATTCCAGACGATTTTATCAGCTGAGAGTGAGTCATAGGAGGCTGACTGTTAATGGAGATGGTGTTTACAGCCATGAATCTCCTCGTCCTCCTCTCGCGGCGAAAAAGACAGGGGCGCGATCCTTATTTTAGTCATACGGTCACCTGACGATTTTATATGACTTTGAGGGAGATTTTTTTTTAGTGGAGATATTTAATGGCGGTTATTTGTAGTCAGGGCTCTCCCCACGCCCCCTTCACCCACCGATAAACCCTGAAGCCAGAGGACATCATCTTAATTTCATTCTTGTTAAAACTTGATTGTTTTGTTTTGGCTTTTGGAACATCCTCAGTTTTCGAGTTTAACCTTTCGACACCGGGGAGTTTATTTTTTATTCCTGCCTATTTTCTAACAAGTTTTTCGACTTAGACTAGAGGGGTTAGGTGTAGAATTAATAAACCCCACCAGTACGAGCGGCCTTTCCTAAGCTGAGGAAAATCATCTGGAATTAGGAAGAATAAAGTATGAGAAACGTCACTTGGTTCCTTGGGGTTGATGGCGATTTTCTTTTTCCAGCCAGGCATCACCCCCACCCTCTTCTCCCTCCGACAAACCTTCATGTCCAAGGCGCCATCTTTAATATTTCTTTTGCTACCTGACGATTCTGTTTTGCATTTTTGGAGAGCTTTGATGGTGGTGTTTTTTAATTCATGTAGAAAGAGGGCGCATTTTTTTTTTTCTATTCTTGCTACCGTCATTCGATTTCCTTCAGCCTATGCGAGATTTAGAACGGCGGGAGTGGTGTATCATTCAATAACTCTTGCCCTAAGAAATCTCCTCTTCCTTGAGCTTAACAAAATAGACTCGAGGTAAGAAATGAAATGAGAGAGAGAGAGAGAGAGAGAGAGAGAGTCCTTGGAATGAACGAGTTACTAAAGACTTTTTCTCATTCACTCATTGCTTAGTGTTCCTCTCTCTCTCTCTCTCTCTCTCTCTCTCTCTCTCTCTCTCTCTCTCTCTCTCATTGCTAGAGTGTTCCCCAAAGTTAATGGTCGCATAGAGGCAGCAAGAATATAATAGAAAATACATCCTCAATCTGAAGGGGTTACGTAAAAGACTTATTCTAAACGGTGTCACGGATTTTGTTTACTCGTTTATTTATTTATTGATTGATTTATTTATTACGTGAGCAAATATCTGTTCATACCGATGACATACACAGACTTAGACACACAAACACAGCCAAGTTTTTTCATTTTGATTTTCCGAACCGGTAGATTTAAAGACAGCCTTCATCATCCCTTCAATACAGATTACTTCTAAATTAAGTAAAATCGTCTTGATCTAGTAAGAATAAAGTCAAATAAACATAACTTTGGAAAAACTCACAAACATTTCAATACCAGCCATGACTGCTCGTGTTTTCGTTTCGTCTTGTCTGCTTTTTATGTAGGGAGCCGTGTGTGTGTGTGTGTGTGTGTGTGTGTGTGTATGTGTGTGTGTGTTTGCTGCATAGTGCTTGTATCGGAAACAGCTGCGTCTTTGTCAGATAGAAAAAAATCTTTCCATTAGTATTTCCAGACAGAATTACTGAGGAGGGAGAAAAAGAAGAGACGATAAAAGAGAGTAAAAGCGGGAGAGAATTGAGTAGAAAGAAATGAAACAGAACAGGCAGACGGACAGACAGACAGACAAAGAAAGAGGGAACGCCAACATCAAAATCCCACATCTTACGCGATTCTAATTTCTCCATTTCCTTTTTTAAACTTAAATACCAGTCACCATTTTCCCGTATTCCTTTAATTACCTCCTTCCCTTCCCATAATTCCGGGTTGTATAATTATTTTGTTTTCTGGGTAACACAATGATTGCAGAAGAGGGAGGAAAATGAGAGCCAGGGGAGTAAGAAAAGAGAGAGGGTGAAGGAAGAAAGGAGGGGTAGAAAAGAGGGAAAGAGAGGACGAAAGAGAGAATGCGATGAAAGGAAGGAAGAAGGGAGGATGGGATGATACAGAGGAAGGAAGGGAGGGAGAGAGAGGGAGGGGGATGAAAGAGGGAAGCGAATGAGATGGAGGGAAGGAGAGAGAGAGAAATTGTGACCAATATCTGCTGCAATCCATAAGTGTGAAAAGAGGAAAAGAAGCTCAGTCCCAGAATACATTCATAATTTGTCGGTAATTTCTCAGTCGTCTTTTAAAGTGTCGTCCCAGAATAAAACCATATTCGTTAACCCTTTGCATCCGATGACTGTCTGTCTATATTTCTCTATACATCTGTCTATCTCTACCTACCTACCTATCCGTCTGTCTTTCAGTCTGACTGTCTCTGTTTTATCATACTAGCTACCTACCTCTGTCTGTCTACCTGCCCATCTTTCTTTCTACCTGCCCGTCTTTCTGTCTGTTTATCTGTCTAGCCAGACGCCTTAATCCCGACAGGAGTGGCCACATACGAATCGACTTCATATTCCCTCTTCCCTCGATGACACTTTCTCATTATTTTTCTTCCTGTGTAAAGGCGATTCTGTTAACCTTAGGAGAGATTTTCCTATTTGGAGGAGTTGAATATAGCCTCCCTTAATTTAAAATATATATATATATATATATATATATATATATATATATATATATATATATATATATATATATATATATATATATATATATATATATATAAGTAGCAAAAGTAAAATGAAAACCACGTCATCAGGGTGAAGTGATTAACTCTCTGACGGGGCTGGAATTATGAAGCATTTTGTTCTTGCCACAGGCGATTTTATTTAGCTGTTATGAAAAGATAAACCCCCCAAGTCCCTCGACGCATTCCTGGTTCATTCTCACTATCTCCAGACGATTTTATTCTGGTGAGGGGAGAGTTTTCGTACTTTGGCCGAGGTTTAATTGCACGAACCCCCTCAATACTGGGTTGCTGTAATAGGCTGAAGGAAATCGTCTGGTGGCAGCAAGAATTTAAAAAAGAAACAACATCGAAGTAACCTGGTAAATCTCCTGACGCTGATGCATATATTGTCTTTCTTCCTGCCACCTTTAGACGATTTTTTATGCGATTTTTGGGATGACCAGTCGTCGTCTAAGGCACCAAATTTTCTCTTAGTTCTATGACCATGGTAGATTTTTTTATTATTATTATTTTTTTACATCCGGACGATTTACTTTTTCATTTTGGTAGTAGCGAGTGTTCATATGAGAATTAATTTGGACCTGAAGTGTGAATTTGTGATTTTATTGAGTTTAGATATACCGTAGATAGATACGTAGGTAGGTAGACAGACAAGTAGATAGATATGACAGATAGATAGGCAGGTAGTTAGGTAAGTAGCGAGACAAACAGACGTAGAGAGACAGACTACAGACAGACAGACACTGATAGATACGTAGGTAGAAAGATAGATAAACGGAAAAAGACAGACTGATAGTAGATACATAGATAGGAATATAGATAGATTGACTGAGAGAGAGAGAGAGAGAGAGAATTGGACAGATAGAGACAGACACAGACAGACAGATATAATTTTAGCACTAACAGTTACTTTGGGTCGCTTGTTCCAGTGTTAGATTTTCTGAATGTTGGAATAATTTTTGCCTGTGTTAGTATTACATCTCTTACCTCGGAGACTCGTTCATTACTTCCAGTCCCAGTAGCATTCTTTATTTTAAACGTATTTTCGTAACTGGAAGCAGGAAGGAAGGAAGGAGAAAGAGCCAAGGAAGGAAGGAAATGGGAAAGGATAAGGAGCCAAGCAAGGAAGGAAGGAAGGAAGAAAAGGAGAGAAGGAAAGAGGAAAGAATAAGTGACAAGGATGGATGGAGGGAGCGAGGGAAGAAGAAAAACGAGAGAGAGAGAGAGAGAGAGAACGTGGGTGTAGGAAAGTGGAAGAGAAAATACCTGTTGGATTTAGAAGTGTGTGTGTGTGTGTGTGTGTGTGTGTGTGTGTGTGTGTGTGTGTGTGTGTGTGCAGTCAAGTAAATAACGAAGAGGATGAATATGATATAAAGGTTTGAGACTGGATGAAAGAAGAAAAGAAGAAGAAGGAAAGACAATAGTAAGTAGAGTGGAAAAAGAAGAAAGGAAGGGTGAATGAAGGGACAAGAGAAGAACAGCGAAGAGTAAACATCAACATCAAAGTAAACATCGACATCAGGCCTATTAAAATTACCAAGTCTCTGAAAGATCGGGATTAGGCTACAGGATATTTTTTTCCCGTGTTAAAACAAAGCATTAAAATCTCACCCCAGTATATACAAACTCCCTGTCTAACGAACCGTCCAGGAAAGAATGGTATGAAAAAGTACGCAGGACAAACCATTTACACTACCTATTTAAAATTGTCAGGAAAAGAAAAAAGTAAGCAGTCTGTGGCCAGTGAAGTTTTAGGCGAACTTTTGCCCTCAGTCGTATAAACCAAGGAATATATAGGGCTTTGGATAGGATTGCATAGATAAGCGATTTCTGTACCGTACCCTGTCCATGTATGTGATGATGATGATAATGATGATGATTGTGTTATGATGCTGTTATACATTTCATTGTGTAGGCTTTGTTGATTACCCTGCCTAGTCCACCTATGTGACGATGATGATGATGATGATGATGATGATGATGATGATGATAGTGTGATGCTGTTAAAATGTCCATGTTTAGGCTCTTGGTTACTCTGCCTGCTCCGTGTATGTGACGATGATTATGGTTTATGATGATTATGATTTATGATGATGATGATGTATACGAGTAAAGGTCCTTGCTTATGCCTTGTTGATAAGAACGTCAGGCATATGCATACGTGAGAAGTTGCTGGAGACTCTTTACAAACATTTCGCCCTTTGTTTCAGAATGTTAGGGTGAATAATAATAAGGACAAGACTACCCGTCATCTGTGATCCAGGTAGACTGTAATAATACTGTTAAATGAAAACTTGACTGTTAAGTGTCCATCCTGGATGACTCCCAATGCTGGGTGAGTAATATGTGAACTCAAGTTGTGACTCTGAACAACTTTTAATAACTTTTCCTCCTACGAATCAATACTTTCAGAGATTTGAGTTTTCGACACAGACACACACGGTTACATTTCGTACAAAAATAAAGACCATCGGCTTCGTTTACCTGTGACTCTAAATTCATCCATCCATCCATCATCCAATCCTCTGTTGCCCCATGAAGAGCGTATGGGCCCGGGGATAGGTTGGTCCTGACGTTTAAGATGAGGGTGACCAGCCTCACTCATCCCTGAATGGCATTACGTGAGCAATGAACCCCAACCACCCTTTGGATATAAACCTACACAGGCTCAATCCGACTGGAGTGCCTTAATTACCCACTAAACCACCAGGTGCCATAATTTGGTTATATGGTTACCACCCAGCGTAGTAAATGGTTTCCTGGTGTACAGGAAACCATTTGGCTTGTCACTCAGTGTAGAGTCACCCACAGGCAGAAGGAAGAGGAAGAGTGAAGGAAAGAAAGACAGAAGAGGAAGAAAGGAAGAGAGGAAAGGGCAGACACCCAAAGCTACGTCAAGTAACTTTTATTAATAACTTCCTTCTGAGATCAGTACTTTCTTAGATTCGAGTTTTCAACACAGACAGACTCACACAGATACATTTCGTACAAAAGTAATGACCATCGACTTCGTTTACCTGGCTCAGTTTTTTTTTTTTTTTTACCAAGGGCACAGTACAATACACTCTGAACACCATCGTTATCTGATAGGCCTACCGTAAATAATGATAGTACAGTAAACCGACCTATTAACCACATTGGGTTACAAAAATCGTGCCATCGGAAATCGGATACCTCCATTTAAACGAATTATGTGGCGAAGCATTTTTCAGTTCATTGTTGGTAATATTAGATAATTAAAATCAGGTTCGGCGCGCTGGTGGTAGTGAATAATGTAATGAAACCAATATAATGTCTCTTCCATGCTAAATATATTTGCCTGGTGGTATGTCCTGTTATACGCTCTTATTTACAATCTTTCTCGGTTCCGTCAGTAACATGGTCAGACACTCACAAACACTGCCATTTTAACACAGATTTCCCCACGCACGTCTCACCCTAAATACTTGCCCTTCGGAACCTTCAAAACATTACTTCCACTTTCCCGACCGCTACTAGTGTGTTCTTAGCTGAACTGAATCGTATGGTCGTTGCAGAAATAAAAATAAAATGGATCATCGGAGTGAAGGAGTTAAATCATCGGGAGTTAGGCGGAATGAAATAAAGAAATCGTCGTATTGAAGGGGTCAGCACACTTAGCACTGGCCAGAGGTCTCCTTCAGTAGATCTTTACAAAACACTGGAAACATCTTAGGGGGAAGGCAAGTGGCTGGAACTTACTCCTTTAGTGAGAGAGAGAGAGAGAGAGAGAGAGAGAGATTGTAACTTTGTTTACTTGTAACATTACTGTTAGATCCACTTCCCGGACCTTTTCTTCGGAGGGAGATTGTTAGCTAGAATCAGCGCTTACCTATGCTAGTGATGTGCGGATCGGGAAGGGTTGTCATCAGGGATAGTGTTTCATTTGACGGTCGAAGTGTTGTAGGGCCATTGTTGCGTGAATCAGTGTGACAGACACTGCCATATACAGACTGTCTGTATACACCATAGGTGGGGCTGATAGGATGTGAACATATTTTATATAAGTGTATAATTTGACACTATTATCAGCATCCTCTTTAAATGCCCACCACGGTTTGGGTTTGAATCCCTAAACTCGGACAGGCGCATCTGAAGACAAGTACGTTAACCGCCGAGCCGCCGCCAAAAAACACACACACACACACACACACACACACACACACACACACACACACACACACACACACACACACACACACACACACACACACACACACACACACACACACACACACACACACACACACACACACACACACACACACACACACACACACACACACACACACACACACACACACACACACACACACACACACACACACACACACACACACACACACACACACACACACACACACACACACACACACACACACACACACACACACACACACACACACACACACACACACACACACACACACACACACACACACACACACACACACACACACACACACACACACACACGTATATATGTAATGTAATTATGGAGGTATGTTTGTGTCTAAAAGAGAGAGGAGATGTAGGGAATAAGAAATGTAAAAGAGAAGAGTGCTGGTAGATGAGGAAGAGAGAATGTAAATGAGGTACTAATGATGAGGCTGAAGAGGTGAGGAGGACATCAGGGAGAGAGAAGAGGTGGAGGGGAGGCGGGGAGGAGGATCACGTAGAGGAGGAGGGCTGGGTTTAAGGTGGGGCAGGTGTAATGAGACAGACCGACAGACACAGGCAGACTGTGTGTGTGTGTGTGTGTGTGTGTGTGTGTTTTGGGAGAATAATAAATTTGCAGAAAAGAAAAATATAAAAGAAGAAGGAAGAGGTTTGGAGGTTTTCCGAAGACATTTAGGTTAATAAAAAAAAAAGAAAAAAAAAGTAGGACAAGATTGCGACAAGAAGTAGATAGGGAGATGAGGAACGGTGAGGTAAAGGAGAAGAAGGGAGAGGAGGACGAGGAAGAATGAAGGATGGAAGGGAGGAAGAAGCAGAAGAGAAAAGGAAAAGGGAGAAAGCTGAAGAGAAGGAGAGAGGGGAAGAGAAAAAGAAAGAGGTAAGAAGTGATTGAGGAATACTGAAGAAGAGAAAGATGAGAGAGAGAGAGAGAGAGAGAGGATAATGATGATGAACGATGACGATATGGGGAAATCTGAAAAGGGAAAAGAAAACAAACAAAAGAAAAGATAAACAAAAAGAAGAAGACGAAACGCAAGAAGAAAAGAAATCAAGAGGAAATAAAGACAAAAATGAAAACTAAGTGAAAGAAAAAAAAAAACATGGAGTGCATGAAAACAGAGTAGGGATTCATTACATTCTTAATTAAGGAAGCTCCCTAACACCTCTTCCTTACCGATTTATTTCTGATTCGGCTCTGTTACTATATTGTGTGTTATTCATGCAATCTGTGTCGATGTTGAAAAGATGAGAAGCAAACCAGGGGATATTAATGAGTAGTCTGGAAAATAAATCGTTAAGGAAGAGGTGTTAGGGAGCCTGCTTATTTGACGAGTATACGGGCCTTAGATATGATCACACTTCTTCACACTTCCCGAGATGCTGATTGTCTGACACCTTTCTTAACTCTTTCTTTACCGGGGCTCTCCTGTGCTGAATAAAAGCGTCTGGTGGCAGCGAGGAGAAAATGTAAAAAAAAAAAAAAAAAATCATCCTAGGTTAAAGGAAGCTCCCCAACACCTCCTCTTTAGCGATTTACTTTCGGAAACATCTGGTTGATATAGTATTCCACGTCAGTTATACAGAGTATGGCGGTATTGGAATGATTTAACTGACACACAAGAGGGTGGGAAGGTGTAATAAGCTAAGTAAATAGCTTAGGAAGAGGTGTTAGGGAGCCTCTTTATCCGACGAGAATACAGGCCTTCGAATCCCTCCAGACGATTTTATTCAGCTTTTTGGAGATTTCGTGTTGTGAAGGGGGAAGGGAAGACATCTCATTTAACCCCTCCAGTTCCAAAGGTTTCTCCAAAGCTGAATAAAATCGTCTGGGGGGAGAGAATAAAAAGTAAATCTAAATTATAGCATGGGATTGATAGGTAAATAATTATACCGTAACACCGAATATTCTCACTATTTTCTGAGCCCAAATAATAATAATAATAAAATAGTAATCAAATGAATAATAGTAAAATAATGAAATACTGGTAATAGTAAAAATAATAGTGTAACAATAAAATAATCTAATTGTATGCTGCTCGCCATCTTTTTGTCACAGTTTAATCGCATAACTCGTGCAAATGTGTCAGACAGAGCGAAATTGGAGGTCGCAGTGGGAATATATCGCTGGGGAATATGACGTTCAGGGTGTGGTAGGGAGAGAGAGAGAGAGAGAATATTATTTCTGAGGGAAGAGACTGGGAATGGAGATGCAGATGAGGTGAAGCAGTGCAGAGAGAGAGAGAGAGAGAGATGGCGTAGAGAAAAGGAGCGACATGGGTAGATATGAGATAAAGCTGAAGTTAAGTAGTACAGTGGAGGGGGGGGGAAAGAAAAAAAGAAAATGGAGATGACAGGTATGGGACAGAGGTGAAGTAAAGAAAATATTAATCTGGAAGGTAGAGATAAAATTCAGATAAGGAATTTCTGGAGACGTGGAGGCAAAGTGATAGTATGGCGGAGGAAAGAGGTAGAAAATGGCTAGGAAATTTTGGGGTAACGATTTATAATTATGATTCTGGAGGTTTTTGTAAGTCGATATTTTGGTAGGTAGAACTCAAACAAACAAGTAGATGCCTGATGGTTTAGTGTGTTAAGGCGCCCCAGTCGGATGTGCTCCATAAAGGTTTAATTCATAGGTATGGTTGTTTATTGCCGACATAATGCTACTCAAGGAGAAAACTACTGGTCACGCCGTAATTTTCCTGCGCTTTTTCAGGGGCAGTAAAGGATTCTGTGGATAATTAAATCGTCTG
Organism: Coenobita brevimanus; assembly: GCF_032717465.1. Lineage (NCBI taxonomy): Eukaryota > Metazoa > Arthropoda > Malacostraca > Decapoda > Coenobitidae > Coenobita > Coenobita brevimanus. Next base: position 25,622,445 of record NC_137029.1, on the reverse strand, counting down.
ATCGGAATAACTACGCAAAGACCCTGATTAGCAGACAGTGATTTAATATACCGAGTGACTACGGGAGAACTATACCGTACTATTTTTACTCTAACTTGGCCTAAAATTCATATCTCTCTATCTTGAATGCTGAGTCGTAAGAATAGATGGACACTAGGTTATGATGATAGTCCCAAAGAAGTACTATGGAAAGAACGTAGAGCGGTACTATTGTCTCATTCTATCACAGAGCTACGTGAAATTAGCTGCAAGAGGACGATAATCTGGGCCAAGTTAGAGTGAAAACAGTGTAGTAATCTGTGTAGGCAAATGACTTTACGCCCACGTCCTCTGATATAATTTGTATTAGGCATGTGTTAATTAGTAATATTAACCCTTTGAATCAGGTGAGGCATACTGTTGGTTTATTTTATCTGCTTCCAAAAGATTTTATTCGTATTAAAGAACTTCTGTGGTGGATAGTCAGTGAAAGTTATATATGAAAGGTATTTTTAACTCTTCTGGTTCGAGAAAGCTAAATTGAAAGCTATATATAACCCCCTTGTTCGGAAAAACTTTATCGACAGCTATATGTAACGTGCTTGATCGAAAAAGCTATATCTGAAAGCCCTGTTTAACCCATCTTGTTCTAGAAAGCCAACCTAGAGCTATGTGTACCTCCCGTGTTCGATAAATATTAAACTTTACAAAATCACAGCAGGAATGAAATAAAGAACACGTCGTGAGATTGAAGGGGGTAAATTCACTCAGTAGAATCACGATAACTAGTAATCTGTTTATGCAAATCAGTTAACGCCCACGTCAGCTAATATATTGGTCATTATGCACTTGGTAATAATGTTAACGCTCACACCCCCACAATCACAGCAAGGACCCTGCTTGCTTCAACGTAGGAGGCTCAGTACCATTTTATATCTGTGTATGGCACGTTAACTGAAGCCCCTATGACTCGCAGTCGGATGAATAAAATCGTCCAGTGTTAGTTGGAAAAGGGCACTAGAGTTAATCCGACCGGGAGAAAGTAAATGGTAACCGGGCTACTTTTCAGGTTCCTCTTGCTCATTCTTAGACAATGGGAGGGTTACATTTTTTTTTTTTTTTTTTTTTTCAGAATGTGTTGATAGCAAGAAAGGCATAAATAACATCCAAGTACATAATTACGTACCTGTATAATATGCAAAATAAAGCACTAAGGATAAGATGCTAGAAAGTCTAAAAATGAAAGGAAATACGGATATACGACCCAGAAATAGAACGGAGATTTCCCCGTAAAGGAATAGAAGATCAGAATAATAATCGTGGTTTGACTTTTGACTACATCGACATATTTAAAAGGCCTTGGTTTAAAAAAAAAAAAAAAAAACGTAAAAGTGAATTTGCCCAAGTTAAAGTTTTCCTAAGTTTGAAGCAAAATTGGTGAAGAAATAAAGAAATGGCCCTGAATTGAAAAGTGTTCGGAAGAAAGAAAGAGAAACTGAAGACATACACTTGGTCTACAGTAAGGAGACCTAATTACAGCCACACAGACACACAGTTCCACAGGTACATCATCTTAGTCATGCACTTAATTCACTAGCACAATTACAATAACAGTTAATCACATAAAGAGTATTACTTGATTAGAGTCACAACTTATCGTACAGCGTCAGTCCCACAATCAGGCAACCACAGCTATATTCCAGAAGCTACCTCAGACACACCACCACCACCACAACACATAACCATACGACCACCACCACAGCTACACCACCACAACCACACCACACCACACCAGCACAGCATCAACCACACTACACCAGCACAGCTACAACCACACCACGCCAACACAACCACAACCACACCACCACTACAGCCTCACTACCACTACACCAGCACAGCTACAACCACACCACGCCAACACAACCACAACCACACCACCACTACAGCCTCACTACCACTACAGCCTCATTACCACTACAGCCTCACCACCACTACAACCACACCACCACTACAACCACACCACCACTACAACCACACCACCACTACAACCACACCACCACTACAACCACACCACCACCACAACCACACCAGCAAAAGCAGTTAATGATGGCGGATTAAGGAAAATGGCACGACTCAGCTCAAGTTGAAATTGGCCGCCTCCCTTGAATTACTTTGACCTGCATCCATCTGTGGGCTGGATGAGGCAGGTTGGGTGAGGCAGGGATGGTAGTGGGTGAGGTGGGGCTAGCGATGTGGGTTTAGGGTGAGGCAGGGTTGCGGTGAGGTGGGTAGGATGAATAAATTGGGATGAGGTAGGTTGGGATGGGGCATGGTAGGGTTGTCCGAGGAAGATTAGGATGAGGTTGTTTTGGGTAGGACGGGTTGGGGGTCAGGGAGGATTGTGTGAGGCTGGTTGGGATGAGGCGAAATGGGGTAAAGCAGGTTGGGGTGGGGCAAGGTGGGTTGA
>NC_137029.1:25284999-25614999 GCF_032717465.1 Coenobita brevimanus | reverse complement strand
CAAACACCATTATCATTGCTTCCATACTGTTGTTGAGCCCACTGGGACCATTTCTGACCCAAAAGTCGAATAATAAATAGTTTTGCATATTTTAACATGACGGGATTTCCGACAATTTCGCGCCGTCTCGTATTTTTTTCTGACACCCCAACGGACTTACCCCGACCCAATTAAAAAAAAAAAAAAAAAAAAAAGTTACAGTTTTCGCGAAAGAAACGAACAAATGTTTTACGCATATTTTCGCGTGTCACAATTTTAGACAATTTCGGTCCGTTGCGTCTTGCGCGATCGCCATTTTTTTTTTTTTTCTAACACTCCGTGAACCTACCCCGACCTAAAGCAAAAAGAATTAGGCCGATATCTTTTTACTATTATCGTGAAAGAAACTATTAAGCGCGCGCGCGCGCGCGCACACACACACACACACACACACACACACACACACACACACACACACACACACACATAGATCTATCTATCTATCTATCTATCTATATATCCCTCCACTTCCTCCTCCCAGATTAGTGTGACGGTCACTTAATCTCCCCGAATGACGCTTTTTCCAATCATAACGTATTCTTTAATGGTTGTGTCTTGGATTCATACTGTAATATGGATAGACAGACACATGCAGATAGATAGATGTAGATAGCTAGATAAAACAACTACCACCACTTTCATGCCCATAAAACTTCGCAGAATCAAGAGGACATTACACATCAATACCTGATACAGTTATTCAGATCACTCATCCTGTCTGCAGACTTTTATACATACACACTTCATTCTCCTTACACCAACTTTTGACAACCTACTAGTACTTAGCCTCCGTCTCATACATACCAGAGCACCGTCCACATTGCACATCTTTCGCTTTGTCATGCACTGTCTTTGTTTCTATATTTTGTACAGTGTGTCAGGTGGTGTGTTGTGTCGAATGTTATGTTTGTGGTGGTGTGTAATTGTTTTTTAGTGTTGTGTGTGGTGCTGTTATTTTATTGTTCAGTGGTGTGTGACCTTGTGTAGTTATGTGTGATATTGTTACATGTACTGTCTAATGGTGTGTAGTGGTTTATGGTGCTATAACAATGGTGTAAAGTGATGTGTGATGCTGTTGCAGTGGTGTGTAGTTGTGTGTGGTACGGTGCTATAACAATTATGTATTATGGTGTGTGGTGCTGTTACAGTTCTGTCTAGTGGTATGTGGTGCTGTTAAAGTGGTCCAGTGGTTTATGATGGTTTAGCTAAAACTATAGTGTATACTGGTATATGGTGTTGTTACATTGTTGTGTAGTTGTGTATATTTGTGTGATGTATGGTGCTGTTACAGTTCTGTATTGTAGTGTATGGCGGTGTGTGCTGCTGCTTTGGTGCTGCCTAGTGGTATGTGGTGCTGTTGTGGTGCTTTCTAATGGTATGTTGTGCTGTCTGCTGGTGTATGGTGGTGTGGTGCAGCACTTAATGACGGGTGGCGGCGGTCGGGGCTTCCACACCTGGATGTTGATCTTTTCACACCCACTTCACCCAGCCTCACTGCTGTGTTGCTGCTGTGTGCCGCGGTGCTGTTTGCTGATGTGTTAATGTGATGCTGTGGTGGTGTTGTGTGGTGTTAGGTGTGTTGGTAAATATTCGTGATTTTTGTTGGTGCGCTGTTGTGATGTGGTGTTGTGTATTGGTACGTGTTGGTGTGTTGGTATGTACCGTGATGTGTTGAGTGGGATGTGATTGTGTGTGTGTGTGTGTGTGTGTGTGTGTGTGTGTGTGTGTGTGTGTGTGTGTGTTTTACTGAGATATTGATATGTTGCTGCGGCTGTGTGCTTTGGTGTTGTATGTTGGTGTGTGTTGTTTGTTACTGTGATGTACTTTATGATGTGTGCTGATGTTTTTTTTCTGATTCATGTAAGTTGGAAAAAATATTGTGATTCATATAAATGGGACTATAAGATAATTATGATGATGATGATATTTGTTGTTATCGGACTTGATGCTGTTGAGTTCCTTTGTTTTTTTCTGATAAGTTACACAAGCGCCGCAAATGGAAACGTAATGAAAAGAATACCGATTTTGTGTTTGTCTGTCTGCCTGTCCTTCCACCAAGAAGTCCAAGAAACTTCCCATAAAATACTGAAATCATGAAGGGAAGTGTCGTAATTTAGCCTCGGAGGACGGAAACTTTTCTTTTTTCTTTTTCAGACGGTATTTTTTTTTTTTTTTAAATAGGAAAGGCGTAAGTAAATTTTGTACCATTTCCTGCTCTCCCCAAAAGTCTAATAATATGGGGAAGGGGTAAGACGAGTTGGCAGAGAAAAAATGTGGGCTGGGGAGGGAGTAAGAGGAGTAAACAGAGAAAAAAAAATGTGGAGTGAGGAAGGAGTAAGAGGAGTAGACAGCGAAAAAATCTGGCTTGAGGAGAGAGGAGGAGGAGCAGACAAAAAAAAAAAAAGTGGAGTGAGGAGGGAAAAGAGGAGTTGGTAGAGAGTAAGAGGTGCGGACAGAGAAGAAAGATGTCGAGTGGGGAGGGAGTTAGAGGAGTGGGCAGATAAAGGAAAAAAAAAAATAAAAAAGAGGCTTCGAATTTCAAAGACCTGGAGTAGTATTTACCAAGGATCCTAAACAATTTTCAGGACAGGCAAGTTTCCATTGCAGAGTACCATTATCAGGAAGTCTCTTTGTTTTTTCGCATTTTATGGCTTTAATATGCACTGTAGTTTGGTTGCGGTGAACATGTATTGTTATGGACCTTTTAATCTGATGTCGTATTTTCTGTTTTATTTCTAGTGTTACCAGACTATTTCATTCAGCTTAGAAGAGGCCTCCTGGTGGTGAAAGAGTTAAAGAAGGCTGTATGTAATATGTCTTGTTCGAAAAGTTTCTTCTGAATTGATTAACATTAGCTGGGGGTGGTTGTAGTAGTAGTAGTAACTGCAACCCCAGTCTCATCTGGACGTGAACCCGATTGACTGTAGGCTGAGGATTTCTCTTGCAACCCACCATACCCCTTTCGAAGGGTAGGGAGGGAGATGACGGACGTTTATATATCCAGGCAGCTACACCGACCGGCTATATCTGTGCCAACACGTGAAGAAGTCATTAAAAAAAAGTAATCGCAGGAAGAGTTGGATTTCAGTAAGGTTTATAAATGTGAAACCAGAGACTCCAACTCTCAGGAGGGCTGTGTTCCATACATGTCCCTGGCCCTTAGTAATTCAGTGCCTCTTAATAATAATCACCTTCAACGCCCACCTTATACTCGGCCTCTTCAACACTCCATCTCTTACTTGGCTTCCCCTTCATCCTCACCCTCGCCACTTGTAGTCTGTGCACCCTCTTTATTGATCTCATATTACGCAGTCTCTCTTCACAACCACGCGACACCGAACTAGCCCACCCTTGATCAACCCTTTTACTAGTGCACTCCTGGTCAGCCCTTTCTCTTGATTCAGTCAGTTACACATCCCACACTACCACTGTCTTCGTAAAATCAGCGACAGAAGTTCCCCTACTGTTCTACTGGATCTGCGCATTACATAGGGCATGTCCACCACCTCCGCCTTGACGCATCCTATCAAAAATTATCTCTGAGCAGAGGAACATACCAAGCCTCTCTGAGATTAGAAATACTAACTGACGTAGGAAAGTGAGATCTTGAATTTGGTTCCTTTTTTTTTTTTTTTTTTTTTTTTTTAAACAATCTTGTGGATTTCCAGCCTTTGGTGCTTTGTACTTTGTATAATATATATATATATATATATATATATATATATATGTATATATATATATATATATATATATATATATGTGTGTGTGTGTATGTGTGTGTGTGTGTGTGTGTGTGTGTGTGTGTGTGTGTGTGAAATATCAGACGAAACTTTACCTCCGAGTGTAAATTGCCAACAAGTATACCGTCTTCTTCTTCTTCTTCTTCTTCTTTTTCATTTAAGAATCCATATTTCACATGCACACAGCAGCTGACACCACTGTTCCCTCAAATATTCATATTTGTGAGAAAGAGGTGCTGTGACACCTAAGCCGAAGAGAACATTACTCCGTATACCTGGGACATTATTCATAGCTAAAAGTTAGTTCACAGTCTACTATATTACTGCACAGGCTACTTAACTGATATCCTAATTGATTAGAGTATCAGTTAAGTAGCCTGTGCAGTAATATAGTAAACTGTGAACTAACTTTTCCCGATTCTCTCTAGGATAACCCTTTAGTTCAAAGATGTATTTTCCTGTTGATTTCACTGTTGTTTATAGAGCGGGTAGATGAGGCCATCATTATACCCTTCACCACAAGACGGGTGCTGTAGAGGGACATCTTCTCGTGTTGGTACCGTTAGATTCTGGAGGTGGTGTTGCCCTGTTATACTCGTACAAGTTTCCCTCCGTCCCGTTCCTAGTCCCTCAAAAGAAAGATGCTGGACTTTGGCCTTCAGTCCACCAGGTTCACGTTCAGATGAGTTTGTTCTTGCACAAGAATTGCTTGAATGAATCCTCTGGTAGTAGTAAGAACACAGCACAACAGACGGCATGCTGAAATAATTACTTAATCAGTGAAGTAAAGTAGTGAATGTTAACCTACCTTTTCCCGGTGATTTCCAAGATGTTTTCTCCAGTGCAGGGTCCTTTGTTGCCTCCCCAAATCATTAACCTACCTTTCTTCAGTGTTTTCCAAGACGTTCAGTATATTGCGGTTTGGTTTTAATCTTTCCTAAATATTACGTCTTCCATTACTGATGATTTCCAAGAAGTTAAATATTCTGTACTGTTAGTTTTAAACGCACCAAAATGCTAACCCACCTTTTCTCGATGTTTTCCAAGGTATGAAATGTAATGCAGTGTTGTTTTTAGCTTCTGCCTTTAACTTCTCCCTGGCAAACTACCTCTCGGCTCCAGATCATTACCCATAATTACACCTAAATCGCCTGCCTCATCCTACGTATTTTTAGAGCACTTACTCTGAATTTTGCATGAACTTTTATCTATCCCGAGTAGGCCGTTATACTTACGGTGAACATAAATTCTGGGAGTTTTAAGATGGGTGTTTGGGTGGTGTGCAGTAGGAGACGGTGTGTGTGTGTTAGGTGCGGTGATGTGCGAGGTGTGTGTGTGATGTGTGATAGCGTGTTGGATAGCAGTGTGTGTCTTCGGTGTGATAATGTGAGGTGGGGTACTAAGAGGCATGGCCGTTTGAGGTGTGTGGTGGTACCGTATGAGGTGTGACAGTGTAAGGCGTAGTAGCGTGAATGTGGCAGTTCAGGTTTGGCAATGTGAGGTGTGGCAGTGTTAGGCGTGACAGCATGAGGCGTGACATTTTGAGATGTGGCAGTGTGAGACGTGACAGTGTGAGGCGTGGTAGTGTGATGTGTGGTATTGTCCTCTACTTCAGTGACTTCATAAACGTCCGGTATAAAAGCAAAGTAACCTAAAATAGCAGAAGCACTTGATCTCTACCATCCAGGGACTAATTATTATTTTTTAGCTTATTCTTCTACGTTAAATCAATTTTGTTCGACTTGGGAAGTATCTCTAGTATTGAAGGAGTTAATGACAGTCGTATCTAACCTCACCAGTACGAAAAGTTCTTCCTGAAGCTAAATAAAATCGTATTGAGGTACAAAGAATCGAACAAAGAGTGCTAACACGCTTGATTCTAAAACTATTGAGTAACATAATGCTTGATGATTCCACTTCACGTTGGTAAAGCTATCTTCATGAGGATTATTTATACCGTTTGTTTGTGACACATCCTGGTCATTATTGTTATCATATTCAGATGATGCAAGATTAAGATTTTTGGGACATCATGAGCTATACTGATCATTTTGTATATCATGGCCTTTGTAATGACTTTTGAGGGGTACATTTTAACAAGCCAACCTACCTCGTTCAACTAAATCCATCAAAATTAATGGCCAGTAAATATACCAGTGACTTAGCTTTAGAAAGGAGTAGTTTGTGCTACTTTGGGGCGATTGATTTTAACATGCCAACTTACCTCCATTAATCGCTCCCGGTTCAGCAGAGTCAGTCTGATTTAATGGTCAATAAATGTAGAAATGGCTTGGCTCCTAAATGGTATGGTTTCTGCTCTCCTGCACGAAACTTTTTAGTTCTGTGTACGTCATCGCACCTAACCTAATGAAATTCTTTTTGTATAGTAATGCAGGTCATGTTCTTCCTCTGAATGATTGGCTTTCCTTCTTTTTTTAACAAGTTCAGTTCGATGACGTATTTTCTTCACGTATTCTTGCCATCTCCAGGCCATTTTATTTGAGGCAGAAATTCTGTAGACAAGGAGTGAGTGAAGCCTGTATCTAATCCCTCCAGTTCTAAGTCTCTCGTCTAAGCTGAATAAAGTCGTCTGGAGCTAGCAAGAATGTAATAATAGTTGTCGGGGGGTAGAGGTTGAATGGGTTCCTATTTTATTGCAATGTTTCTTAAAATAGTGTCAAGAATTGCGCAGAGACAGACTGAAGATATAGATTATCTTTGCCTAGTATAAAAGACTTAAGGCGACTCTCTTTGTGGAGGTGTTCTCTTATTCACCTGGCCCCAAGGAGTGATGATAGCCTTTTGAATCCTTTGACTAATATCCAATTCCTTTGATCGCTTAAAGTTTTTGTGGCCACTTTTTCTCAATCCATTGCTGGACTTCATTGGTGATTCTGTAACGTCCCTTTCACATTCCCTTCAGCCTGAGGACGTGATTTTATTCTGGATATTTCCTGTGCTTTTCTTCAGCTTAGGATACACTTTCTGTCCAAATGTCACACTTAGAAATTCTATTCAGGCTGGTGCCAGACGATTTTGTCTAAGCGAGAGGAATCCTAACCGTCAGTAACTTCATTTAATTCCTTGCGATTTTGGTGCAGCTAGCGATTTTATTACTTGGTGCATCTAAAAATTTTATTAGTTGATGTATCTAGAAATTTTATTAGGACTAACACCAGACGATATTTTCAGTGGAGAGAAAACTTACAGGTCGTTCACTTTAACATGGCCTAAAAATTCCTCCTTCTGTAACTTATTGCACGTTGCTCAGTGGCAGAAAAGTGCAATGCTGCGGTTTTGCATCGTATCTAAAAGCACTCCTTTATGACTAGCTTTGGCCTCCCGTGTTAATCTCATGATACAACTCTGCGATCATTATGGAAAGATGTCAGTTTTAGACCAAGTGAAATTAAAAAGAGTATAGTTGTCATAGGATTCAGGTGCTCTCTTGAGTAACCGTTCCTGTTAGTATGTCTAGGAATTGTAATAAAGCTACCAAAGACGATTTCCTTCACTGGAGAGAGAGCTTAGCAGTCAGAGTGTTAGCTTTTCTCCTCTGGCCCTTTGTCAGTGTCAACATTGGTGTTCTTCAAATTAACCCCTTCTTTTCGATGACGTATTTTCATTTTTTCCATGCTGTCTACAGTCAAATATTCGGCTCAGGAGAAACTTCAGATTGGTGACATCAGATATAGTCTTTATTAACTCATTCGCTCAATTATGAAACTCTTACACACAATTATGAAGCTAGGAGATGTCATTCCCAAGTTGAATGACATAATTTGACAGTCGTAAGAGTATTAAAAAAAAGACTCACATAAACGGCCTTTAAACATTTTCACATGTTCTCTTCTTCTCATCAGTCGGTAATTTTGCAAACTGTTCTTCGTTCCCTGTCCGCTTAAGACCACCACCAGACAATAATATTCAGCCTAGGACGGATCTGTAATAGTGAAAGAGTTAATGAAGGCTGTATCGAACCCCTCCTGTTTGAAAAGTCTCCCCAGAGCTGAAGAGAATTGTCTGGTGGCAGTAATAATAATAATAATATTAATAATAATAAGTGCTCATAATAATAATAATAATACTAAGTGCTCAGAAGGGAAGGTTCAACTACACTGAAGACCATACCAGACCCCTCAAGTTGGAAAACTCACCCCCAAACTGAATACAATAGCTAGTAGTGTGTTTGACCTACCCAAGATTCTCAACCGTTTTCATATCAGCAGGTAACCAAGTGTAATTAGACTGGAGTGTTGGTTTGGGTTGTAACCAAGGAGGCCATTCCAGCCTCGTAACTGAATCACATCGAAATTCATGTAACCACGACACATTAAGTTGCGGGACTGGCCTAGTTCCGTTAGATGAAAACACCGACTTAAGTGGTAGAAGAGAGAGAGAGAGAGAGAGAGAGAGAGACGTGGTAAGAGTGAAGGGTTAAGTGTCAGAACTCATTTTCCTGCATCTGTCTACTGGCGATAGGTTCCCACACAACTCATCCCCCTTACCCTGACCAGCACACAGCTCAATTCTTCCTCCTCCTCTTCGTCCTGCTTGCTTTTCTCGGGGGTCTTAGAAAGGTGGGAATGTATATAGGATAGTCCCAGAATAGCACCCCACTAGTACCTTCTCTGATGGTATCTCATGTTTTGTGGGGATGGATCAGTCTGCTGGTGTGGGCGTAGGTGTGGCAGTGGTAAATGAGTAACCACCCTGTATGTATCCAGGCCCCTACACTGCGATAACGACTTGTATTGTAAGCAGCAGACGATATGAAGCTTAGGACGGACTCTCTTGAGCTGGAATGATCGGATTAAGCTTCCATTGACTCGCATCGTCCAAGCTGAATCAAATAGCGTAGTAAAAACGAGAATAAAATGTGAATTAGGACTCGTATTCTCGTCGGGTAAGGAAGCTCCCTAACACCTCTTCCTTAGCGATTTATTTTTGGATACGGTTGGTTAACAGCCTTATGTACGTTATTTATGCAGAGTATGGTGATATTGGAAGGGTTCATGTAACCCTGAGGAGGACAGTAAGGTGTAATGAACAAAATAGATCGCATAGGAAAAGGTGTTAGGGAGCTTCTTCATCCGACGAGAGTTCGAGCGTAGGTCATCATAGTCGCCGTATTTTCCCACACAACTCTCCTCCTTGCCCTTACCAACATACACCTCATTTTTCCTTCGTATGTATTCTCGGTGCTCTCTATTTTCCCCTGGATTTAGAAAGGTGGCAGTGTTTAGTTTGTTTAGTGTGTTTATTTTGTGTTTAGTGTGTTTATTTTGTGTTTATTAGGGTTTGTGTTTTTGTGTTTATTTTGTATTTAGTGTGTATTTTGTGTTTATTAGTGTTTGTGCTTTTGTGTTTATTTTGTATTTACCGTGTATTTTGTGTTTGGTTTGTATTTAGTTTGTTTATTCTTAAGTATTTTGTTCTAGTCACCTCCGCATGTTGTAATTCAGCTTAGGAGAGACTTTTGTAGATTGAGAGGTTGGATACGGCCATCGTTTACCCACACCTCTTTAAGGCTGCTCTGCTAAGGAGGATAAAATCGTCTGGTGTTAGCAAGAATAAACTACAAGAATATAAGCTTCTGGTTCTGCACAAGGCCGACCCACGCTTTTTCATTAGGCTTTTTTTTTTTTCTCTCTCTCTCCATTGTAGCTGCTGCATATACATGATCCCTGTGCAAGGAGTACGGAATTCATTGGTGTGTGTGTGTGTGTGTGTGTGAGAGAGAGAGAGAGAGAGAGAGAGAGAGAGAGAGAGAGAGAGAGCGGGGTGGTTCAGAAGGTCAAGGCAGTAATACATAACTCATGTCCCAGTACGGCAATAAGGGGAGCCGTTTCTCGTATATATTTTCACGTATATATTTTGCTTCTTTTAGCATCCTCACCACCACCACCATCGTCGTCATCATCATCGTTGTCATCGTCATAATCATTGTCGTCATTATCAGCATCAACACCACTATCATCATCATCGTCTTGTATTCATTGTCGTTAGTCATCGTCATCTTCGTCAGTGTAGAAAGAGATTGGACACTTGCAATCGATGGTGTTCTGTTGGGCGAGGTGTTTCGTTTTTGTGTACGACTGTAGCACCAGTCGAACAGGGCAGTACTCCCGAGGTTGATGGCAAGCTGGTGATAGGGAGAGCTGGAGCTCCCGTTTCACCAGCCCTCAGGACTTGATCCTGACCATCTCCCTTTTCTGAACATTTTCAGTGAATTCATTTACACAGAGAGTAGGCCAGCATGCTCTCATGATACCTCTACCTTCAACTGTCTACACCACACTACATGCGCATAACATATCACACCTTCTATTCACATCTTTAGTAATGGCCGCTGCAATCTCACAATCAAATGAGGTGGTATCTCGGATTGCCACCACCGGCAGGGTAGGGCTGGAGGCACAGGGTCCTCCCGGTCGCTATCAAGCGACTGTGCCAGCAGTGACTGTTGCTATTTCCGGAAAAACTCGTCGGCGAAGAGGTGACGGTGTGGCCTTATTCTTTACCAACATCCGCGGCCTTACCACGAATTTAAACTCAGTTCATTTTTTCCTTCAGTCCATATCCCCTTTGGCCCTTTTCCTCACAGAACCACAAATCTCACCCTCTACCGATATATCTCCATTTTGTTTTCCCGGTTACCATCTCCTTACAAACTTTCGAAACAAGGGCGGCACCTGTTGTTATATCAAATCCCAATATGCAGTTGATACTATTTTAAACTTCACTTCATCCAGTTTTGATTACTCATTATATAAATTAAATTGCCAAAACATTACCAAATATATCTGTGTAGTTTATCGTTCCCCCAATGCTTCTTCGGAACCCAGTGTATTTGATTCCATATCCACTCAGTTGAGTAACCTTGACCTTGCCCTTGGCAATGAAATTACCATTTTGGGTGATTTTAACATACACAATGTTGAATGGCTATTGCATTCTGCCCGGACTGACGACGCTGGTCTAGAATGCGAGCTATTTGCGGAATCGTTTAATCTCACCCAGTTGGTAAAGCAACCAACCAGAATACCTGATAACCCTGACCATAATGCCCATCTCTTGGATTTATTCTTGACAAATAATCCAGATCAATACAGGATAGAGGTACTGTCACCACTTGGATCCTCTGACCACAATCTCATCAAAGCCTCATTAGTTAACCCTCCTACACCTCCCCATTCCGAACCTGTCAGGGTGACCCGATGGCACTTTGACAGGGCAGACTGGGATGGATTTAGAAATTATCTTGCTGATGTTCCATGGCAGTCTTTCTTCTCTAGTGATCCCAATTCTACCCAGTCCCACATTTGTGACTTAATACTAGCTGGTATGGATTTATTCATACCAAGTCAACAATTCACTAAAAGATCAAACTCTCCAAAATGGTTTGATGGCAATTGTGCCAGAGCAACAGCCCAAAAGTCATTAGCATATAACTCTTACTTAAAATCAAAAACACCTGAATCACTCTCCCAATTTAAAATTGCTAGAAATCATGCAAAAGCTGTATTAAATCTATCCAAATCAAACTTTCTTCAAAAGCAAGCATCAAAACTACTTAACAACCCTAATGACAATAGAATATTCTGGTCAACTCTTAATTCTTTCAATAATAACTTTAACAAGTCATCTTCCATTCCCCCACTAAAATCTTCAGATGGCAATATTACAAATGACCCACGTGGGAAAGCAGATATCTTTGCTAGTACCTTTGCAAGAAACTCTACCATAGATGATACCAGCCAGAATGTCTCAGTACTGGAACTTGATTCTCCCGAAATTGCCCCACTTAAAATACAGACAAGATTTGTAAAATCCATCCTAGACAATTTACCTACCAACAAAGCTCCAGGTCCAGATGGAATTCCGCCAATTGTTTTGAAAAAGTGTTCCCCTGAACTTGCCTCTGTCCTAGCTAAATTATTCAGACTATGCATACGTACTTCTTTATTCCCAAATTCATGGAAAGAAGCCAATATCCACCCAGGTCCGAAGAAAGGAAGTTCGTCTGACCCCTCCAATTACAGACCAATAGCTATCACATCTTCTCTTGGTAAGGTATTTGAAACTTTAATTAATAAGCATATTGTTAAACATCTTGAATCCAACAACGTAATTAATGATAGACAATACGGTTTTCGCCACGAAAGATCCACCATTGACATACTCAATCTCTTAACTCATACCATCCATCAATCAATAGATCTTTTTGGAGAAACTCATGAAGTAGCTCTTGATATCTCTAAAGCTTTCGACAGAGTATGGCACCGTTCCCTGCTGTCCAAACTCCCTTGCTATGGACTAACGTCTTTTGTTCCTTTGATTTCTTCTTATCTTAGTGACAGGAAAATAAGAGTAAAAGTAGATGATGTATATTCGAATTTCCACTCAATTAACGCCGGCGTGCCGCAGGGATCAGTTCTGGCGCCAACCCTATTTCTGGTTCATATTAATGATCTCTTATCTGTCACTCACAATCCCATTCACTCATATGCAGATGACTCAACACTACATAGTTCATTCACACTCAGACATCCATTTACAAAGTCTAATATCTCTACCTCTCAACTCAATACAGCCATCTCCATAAATGAAGATCTATCTACAATCAGTGAATGGGGACAAAACAACCTTGTCTCTTTTAATGCTAGTAAAACTAAATATATACAGTTTACCAATAGACAGATATTGCCAGACTCGTACATTACCTTCAGTGCTATTAATATTCCCATCTCCAAAAGTATTGAAATTCTTGGTGTCTCACTTAACAGTGCCCTCAGCTGGACCTCTCATGTCAGATCACTTGCTAAAACCGCCTCAAAGAAACTTGGATTATTGTACAGAGTCCGTAACTTCTTCGCCGATGAGCAGTTAGCTATAATTTATAAGAGTCATGTGCGCTCTCAGCTTGAATATTGCTCACCCTTGTGGAATGGTTGTGGAGAGGTTGCATTAAGGCAACTAGACAAAATTCAGAATAAAGCTGTTAGAATCATTAACAACCCTGCCATTACATATAAACTACCTCCCCTGCAAGTAAGAAGGAATGTTGCCTCCCTTGCATTATTTTACAGATATTTTTTTGGCAAATGCTCAGACGAAGTTGCGTCCATGGTGCCACCTCTCCATGCCTTCCCTCGTGCTACTCGGGCATCTGGTAGCGCTCATGACTGGAATGTCACTCAACCATATTGCAGAACTTCTGCCTATCAGAATTCTTTCATTCCCCGAACTGCATCTCTCTGGAACTCGCTTCCCCAGAGTTGTTTTCCTCCAAATTTCAACCTACAACTCTTCAAGTCTAACTGTTACAGATATTTTATGAACAGAGGACACCAGTAATCTGGTGTATGGATTATTTTTTTTTCTCCATTTGTTTTTCCTTCCTCCGTTCTGTTATTTAAAAAAAAAAAAAAAAAAAAAAATGTCAGTTAGAGTCGACAGTTAACGTATATGGAAAGATTCCTGGCTCTTCTTGTTCCGTTTCATATATCGATGCCCCTTGTATTAAGGTCGTGCCTTGCCTGACAGTCTCCATTTGATAAGTGCAGGTGTGTAATGTAGCGAAGCATCACATATTGACAGTCGATGGTGTTCTGTTGGTCGAGGTATTTACCCATTGCTGTAAAACCACTGTTTCTGCATAGTTGGGTTAGCTATAGTCTCATTAGGTCTTAATGTGGAAAAGCGATTTGTTAGTTGGGTTTGTAGGAGTTAGGATCTTAGACTTAGTTGCTTTTGTGTTCTTGAACACAACGTTAATTTCAGTAATTTTTATTATCATTTGCACATACAGTATGCTGAAATCTATCAGATTTTATATTTGAGTTATTTAATTAATGAAGTAGCTGAAAAAATTTACATAACGACCTCGGGTCTGTGGTCAATATATATATATATATATATATATATATATATATATATATATATATGTATGTAATTCCTGAAGCAGCCCTGGTGGGGGGGGATAAGCTGGTTTTTGTATTCTGCTTTTGGTCTTTCTCCATGTAGGCTACTCAATACTTTTGCAGTCTTCGATGTTTTCTACACAAATATTAGTGCCTGCAGACGATAGTGTGGATCCAAATAACATTCGGGGGAGATATACAAAACTTCCGAAGAGAACCCACAGCCTTAGAAACGAAGGGATTTCTTGACAAGGTGTCTGGACGCAAAGGTCGCTTCCAGATCCACACCTAAACAGCTTCAATCACGCATTCCCGATGGCTGTGAAGAAGTACCTCGAAGACAGCTGAGAAGTGTTAAAAATTAAAACCGTGGAGACAATATACGGAGTGAGATGATGTGGTAGGAGTGCCCGGGAGACGCTGGACCAGAGGGAGGGACGTTTTATCCGTGACGAGGTTTCGAGGTTCAACGAACGTCAGAAAACGAGACTGGTGGGGAAGTTAAACCGACTAACCACTCAAAGCAATTGAAAAGATGTCAGTCGGAGCAGAAAATCCACTATCTCTCAGGCAGATAACTAAGTAAACGTGAAATTGAGGCTTTTTGTCTGGGTTTAAAATTTGCAACTGATGTTCAGAAGTGATAGAAATGTTGATTTAACTGTGAAAAACTACGGATACAAGAATAGTGATTTTGACCGTGATTTTTTACAAGGCCTTTTGTCTGCATCACCAGCTGAAGACAAAGAACCTGCCATTCCCAGAAGATATAACTGAAAAAAGCTAGCTATGTATAACATTTCCTCTTCAGATAAGGGCAGAAGTATAGTCGTGCTGGACGAATCTGCATATGATAGTAAAATGAACTCGGCCTCAAGATGGTGATACTTACGAAATGAAAGTGAGAATACGTACAGGAGCTCTACTGTATAGCAGAAATGAGTAAATGTGCTAGGGACATTATTTCGAAACTCCTGGTGGGAAAAGTTTATTGCAGCTTTTGCCAAAGGTTCATTCTCTTGCATACCTATATTGACTCATGACTCACACTATACAAACCTAACGTGCCACATAGTCCAGTTGTGTCTGGAATTGGTAGTTTACTGTATAAACTAGCTGGCTGGTTACTTTAAAGCAATTTCAGGTAAAGTTGGTACCATCAGTGATCAGAGCCTTAAACACTGATGGTGTAAACAGCAGGATAAAAAAAAAAAAAAAAAAAAAAATCATAAGAAGTAAGCAGCTGGCCAGCTTCTGTGTTGTTCCATTGTTCGCCAATGTACCAGCTGATAAAGTCATTAATGTCTTGAAGAATGTGGTATATGAAGATTATGATTTACCTGTTCCCGTGAATGATTTTTTTAGTTTAGTTGACCTGTGCATTTTTAACTGTTGTTTTACCTTCAGGGGTAATTAATATAGACAAAGAGCAGGAATGACAGTGGGGTATCCACTCAACTCAGTTTTAGCTAATTTTTTTTTTAGAGCACTTAGGAACCACTGGCATTAGCGACATTACCGAAGGAATGAGTGGGTGTGCGGTGGAGAGGCGGAGGGGAGAGGAGAGGAGCGGAGCGGAGCGCAGGTGGTGATTTAGAGGAGCAAGAAAGAGGAGCAGCTTGAAGTGGTTCTGGTGAAAGTCTGTACCTATAGTCTGTTTGATTTTGTTTGGCGGAGCATGGCCATTCTCACAGAACTGAATACTAAGGCGGAGGAGAGAGGATAGGATCGGAGTGGAGCGCAGGTGGTGAATTAGGCTAGAGGAGCAAGAAAGAGGAGCAGCTGGAAATGGTTCTGGTGAAAGTCTGTACCTATAATCTGTTTGATTTTGCTTGGCGGAGCATGGCTACACTCACAGAATTGAATACTTAGTCGTGGTTCTGTAAAATCCTACGAGCTTTATGTATGGGGTAGGAATGAGTCTCGTTTGGTTGGCATGGTCAGTATGTTTTACCTGATGGAATTGAGCTATTCCCACAACTTCGGTACTCAATCGTGGGTGCATGAAATTTGATGGGCCATCTTTATGAGGCAGAAGTAAAGTCCTTGGTTATTAGAGCCACACTTTTGAGGTAGGAACGAGGCGTCCGTAAATGCTAGTACGAGTAAATCGACCTTCCAGTCTGACTACCCTTGGCCATCAGCTGAGCGTTATATTATGGACCACGCTGTATTATATTGTGTGTCCTTTTAAAATAATCTGTTATTCATACTTTTGTCCCTCATCTCTTCTCTACCATGACCTCATTTTTGAACTTCAGCCAGAGACCGCCTTTTTCATACTCTGCTTAACGACTGTTTTGTTCTTTTATTTAGAAATTTTTTTGGAAACGTAGAGGTTATATAGGTAGTTTTATTATGTATTCAAGAAATTGTTCGAAGTTTGATGGTTATATGTAGTGTTTATTACCTCTTCAGTGTATGTAGTGTTCATTACTCCTTCAGTATATGTAGTGTTCATTACTCCTTCAGTATATGTAGTGTTCATTACTCCTTCAGCATGTTTAGTGTTCATCACCCCTTCAGTATATGTGGTGTTTATTACCCCTTCAGTATATGTAGTGTTCATTACCCCTTCAGTATATGTAGTGTTCATTACCTCTTCAGTATATGTAGTGTTCATTACCCCTTCAGTATATGTAGTGTTAATTCCCCCTTCAGTAAATATAGTGTTCATTACCCCTTCAGTATATGTAGTGTTCCTTAACCCATTCAGTATGTGTAGTGTTCATTACCTCTGCATTATATATAGTGTTCATTACCCCTTCAATACGAATGGGAAGACACTCCAGCTACATGTGCCCCATAATGGTTTACATCACAGGGGTGTTTGGGTTTTATTGCTCCTTTAGTACTGCTCAGGGACCGGGAACAGGTCACTCGTCTTAAGGGTTTAGACTAGGCAGCACAGACCCGGCCTCGCACGCTCCTGATGGCGGCAATAAAGGATGGGATTATGGGCTTATTGGTAGAGTAAATAAAATAAAATCGCCTGGAGGTAGCAAAAATAAAGTAGTTACCGTAATAAAGACAATAATCAAGCAACCAAGCGATATTATTCTGTGCCTAAGGAGAGAATTTTTGAACTGGGGGGGAGGGGGAAATGAAAACAGACTTCATTAGCCCCTTCACTACGAAATTCTTGCCTAAGTTAAGCCGTGTGAAGGAATGGGGTCGATAGGCAGTAATATTAGTCTTCTTTCTATTGATTCTTTATTATTTTTATTATTATTATTATTATTTATTATTATCATCATCATCATCATTTTAGAAGCTGTAGTTGTAGTAGTAGTAGTAATGTTGATAGTATTAATGGTATCAATCATTATTGTTATTTGTATCATTATTATTATTATTATTATTATTATTATTATTATTATTATTATTATTGTTACTCCTCCTCCTCCTCCTCCTCCTCCTCCCCCCCCCCCAGTACACAAATTATATTATTTTCCCAGCACTAAAATACTTACTGTAGGTCCATCCGCCTCTCCTCATCCGCTGCCAAGTCAACTCTCAAAGTCCCACATTCCCAAGCCGATTATCTCCCTCACCTTCCATCCCCGCCCTTGTCTGTCTTTTTTCCTCCTTCATAATTTCCTCTTTCCTTCGGCTGTCACCTTCACTCCCATACTCTTCCCTCCTTTCTTCTTCCTTTTCTTCTTCACTGTCTCACATTTCCATACCTTTAGTTTATTTACCTTTCTTCCTCAAACTCTCTCTTTTTTTTTTTCTTTTTTCACTTTCCACCTCAGTCTTTCCTCCTCGCTTCCTCCCTCCCTTTCTTATACCGCCCTCATCCCTTCCTGCCTCCCTCACAACCTCCTTTTCCCTTCCTTCCCTCCCTCCCCTACACCCTCCTCATCCCTTCCTCCCTCGGTCACACCTTCCTTCCACTCCCCTTTCCTTCCACTCCCCTTTCCTTCCTCCTTCACACCTTACCGCTGATACCGTACTCTCCTCATCCCTCCATCCCTTACACCTTGACATCTTCACACCACGCCACACTAACCACACCTCCACACCCTTATATCATCACACCATCACACCACTACACCTTCATACCATCGTCACACACCCACCCTCACACCATCACATCACCATCACACACCCACACCATCACATCCTCACACCACCACGCACTTTCCTTCCATCACACCACCATCGAGCCCACTGACCTCCACAGCACCACACGCTTACACTATCACACCATTACACCACCATAGTTATCACCACACCCTCACACCATCACTACACCACACCCTCACACCGCCACCCCCTCACACCGCCACCCCCTCACACCGCCACACCCTCACACCGCCACACCCTCACACCGCCACACCCTCACACCACCACACCTTCACACCACCACATCCTCACACCACCACATCCTCACACGCACCACCACAACACCACACGCCCACACTATCACACCGTTACACCACCACACCCTTACGCCATCACAACACCACACCTTCACACCACCACACCCCCATACCACTACACCTTTAATCCTTCACGCTCTCTCCTCACCCCATCTCATCTATCTTCTCTTCTCTCTCCACACTCACTTTCCCTCTCTCCCTCCCTCTCTCCCATCCTTTTCACTCCCTTCCCCATCCCCTCCTCTCCCTCTCTCCCATCCTTTTCACTCCCCTCCCCATCCCCTCCCCTCCCTTCTCCCACCCCGTCCCCTTCCCTCCCATCCCTCTTTGCCATCACTTCCTCTTCCTGTACCCTCTCCTCTCTAACCACCTTTTCCTGTAGCAGTTCTTTTCTCTTCTCCCCGTCCCTTCCCCTCCGTCCTATCCCTGTGCACCCATCCCCTTTCCCTTCCCTTTTCCTTTTTTTTCCTTCCCACCTCCACTCAACTTGCCTCTCTCTCTCTCTCTCTCTCTCTCTCTCTCTCTCTCTCTCTCTCTCTCTCTCTCTCTCTCTCATTAATTTTGTCGCATCGCATTTTTTTTTTTTCCCCAGCAGGACGGTCTTCCCATTCATATTTTCATGTTTTCTTACCCTTCCTGTCCCTTCAGTTATTCTAGTTTCCTTTCCCTTCCTTTCCCTCTCATTCTTTTCCCTTTCTTGCCCTTCTCTTCCTTCGTTTTCTTACCCTTCCTTCTTTTTTTCTTCTCCTCCCTTGCCTTGTTTTGCTTTCCTGTTTTTTTCATTTCTTCATTTCCCTTCCCTTCCCTTCCCTTCCGTCCCCTGTCCTCCCCTTTTCCCCTACCCTACCCACCCTTTCCTTTCCTTTCCTTTTCTTTTCCTTTCCTTTCCTTTTCCTTTCCTCTCCTTTCCTTTCCTTTCCATCCCTTCCCTTCCCTTCCCTTCCCTTCCCTTCCCTTCCCTTCCCTTCCCTCACTCCGTCTCGCCTCCTCTTTCCGATGTTCTCACTGTCCCTCCTCTCCCTTGCACATCTTTCCTCTCCTCTCATATCATCTTGCTTCATCTCATCTCATTTCATGTCATCATAACACATCTCATCTCCTTTCCATTCCCTCCCCTCCTCCCCGTTTCTCCCTTTCATCTTGAGTATTCAGTATTCTCTCTACCCCTACCATCACTTCCCTCCTCTTCCATCCCCTCCCTTTTCTTTCTCTTCTATATGCCCCTTTCTCTTCTTTTCATTCCTCTTCCTTCCCTTCCCTTCCCATTTCCACTTCTTTTTTTCCTTCCTGCCTTTTAACTTCCTTTTTCCATCCTTCTCCCTCCTCAGTCTCCATACCCATTATCTCTCTTTTTCCTTTTCATCTCTTATCCACTTTTCTTCCTTCCTCTTCTCTTCCTGTATCTTCCTTCCCCTCCTCTCACCTCCTCGTCGCGGTATTGCCTTCCTCCACCTCCTCCACTTTTTTTTTTCTTTTTTTCCCTTGACTGTCCAGTGTAGAAGAGGTCAGTGCAGATCTAGCCGCCCTCCCGGCTGGAGGCTCTACCGTAATTGTGTGTGTGTGTGTGTGTGTGTGTGTGTGTGTGTGAAAGAGAGAGAGAGAGAGAGATTTTCCTTTTCCTGTTAATATTCTTTCTCTCCTATAATGCACTCTTACCGGAGTAATATAGTCCCCCGCTAGCATGAATATACTGTAGCATAAGAGTTTTCTCGACCATGAGAGAGTTAATGGTGACAGTGTTAACACTCTCAGGCGTCTGTCATCTGAGCTGATTGTAAGTATTGTGTGGCGTTAACAGGAATAGAATATAGGCTAGAGTTATACCGACCATGAAAGGGTTAGTGGGTCCTCTCGTCTGCTGCGTATTGGTGAGAAGTAGGGTTAGGATGATGATAATAGTGTTGACAGTGATGATGATGGTGATGATAGTGATGATAGAGATGAAGTTGATGATGATGATGAGGAGGAGGAGGATAGTCATGGTGATGATGAATGGTATAATTTCGAAGGCTGATGATGGTGGTGGTGGTGATGATGATGATGATGAATGGTGTAATTTCGGAGGCTTAAATAACGAGTGGATGGATAGCTGTGACTGGCACCGGGTACTGTGATGATAGTTTTCTTGTTTTTTTTTTCTCTTGTTTTCTGCCGGCATTTTTAATCCTTTCAGAGCGAGGACGTACTTTTTATTTTTTTCTTGGTACCATCAGACCATTTTTTCAGCTTAGGAAGAGTCGCCATGTACTATTAGGGTTAGTGAAGCCTATTTCTAACCCCTCCAGTTCGAACATTCTCTCTTATAAGGAGTTAATCGTCTGGAGATGCCAACCAACATGTAATATACGTCAGCTAATTCAAGGGGTTAAAATAGCGAGACTAGTGACCGGATGATGTAACGGGTGAGTTGTAGTGAAGATTTGTATATATATTGCTCACTGGACCGGGTAAGGTTGAGAAAAATGTTGTGAACTAGTTTAGGTCAAGTTAGGGTAAGTTAGGTTATGTTAGGTTAGGTTAGAATAGGATAGTAAAGCCCTATACATACTGCTCAGTGGACCGTGGAAGATAGACGTCTGTGTAGTGACTAGACTACCTGGAAGAGCGGAAATTGGCCGGTTGAGCATCAATGTTGGTTGTCGGAGGCTGCCAGCTGCTAGAAATGATGACTGTCTGTGTGCTGTGGCAAGACCAGTGAACCAATCGCTGAGTATCTAATTCTATTCGCTTATTTCATATATGATTGCGAAATATCATAGCTAACCAGCCGTCTAGATATATCCTCATCATCATCATTAGAAGGAGCATCCAGAAATAGCCCACTACATTACTGAAGTCCTCTCCCATCTCCGACCTCTCCTTGTAATTGACTGTCAGAATATTTCATTTAATTATACCAAGTTCTGGTCATCTTTAACTCATCCAGGGACCTCAAGAGCTGGTGTGACAGTTATGCCATATTCTGTGTAATTTAGTTGATACGTATAGAGGAGCGCAGGTATCAAGCTTAATGCAAAAATAAAATCAGTGTGGAGAACTTTACCCAGAAAAAAAGTTGTTGGTGAGGCGGTGTGTAGGAGCCTGAGCAGCCCGGCCAACGTAAGCATAGCAAAGTGAGACCCTGCAACAAAATTTATAACCTAATCCCGACTACACACCCAGACACGAATTCTCCACTACACTACCACTAAGGCTGCTCCCCCCCAACACACACACACACACACACACACACACACACACACACACACACACACACACACACACACACACACACACACACACACACACACACACACACACACACACACACACACACACACACACACACACACACACACACACACACACACACACACACACACACACACACACACACACAATGTACACCACTAGATCTCTCACGCCGCTCATTGTCGTCCGTCTGGAGCTTGGGGTGCTTGTGTGTGTGTGTGTGTGTGTGTGTGTGTGTGTGTGTGTGTGTGTGTGTGTGTGTGTGTTTAGGGAGGAGGGGACTACACTTACTGGGTTGGGGCAGAGGGAAGAAGCACGTAGGAAACACAGATGAGGGACCTACGAGTATTTTGCCCTTTAACCCTCCCTTTGTTGGAGCAAGTCTAGTATTTACTCCAGCTAACACCAGACGACTTATTCAGTTGAGTGAGTCCTAGGAGCCTGGGAGTGTTAATCTGTGACAATTTACCCTTTAACTGTCGGGAAAACTCTAGTATTTTTTTCCAGGAAATATCAGACGATTTTCTTTTACTGAGAGTACGTTAAAGGAACCTGAGATACGAAATTAGCCTTAGGTGTACTTCTTGCCAAAAGCGCCACGTATTTTGTTATAGTGAGCGAAGATTCTGAAAACAGCTCTGTCGTACACTAACACAGTATTATCGTTTTCAGAGTTCTTCACCCACTTTTTTCTCAAATCCTCGCCCTCTATTTCCTGCCCAAACACGGGAAGGCCCGGACAGAAATTTGGCAGGTGGAAAGTTTGTGAAAGTGGGATGAATATAGAGTAGGCTGGGACCCCAAGTGACGTGTCAAGGGGGTTTTATATATTATTCCAGGTATACCCCTTTCTTCCCCTGACGTGGCTTAAAATTGCCATCTCTCCATCTTGCATGCTGAGTTGTAAAAAGGGATTAAAATTTGAATATAATGCTAGTGACAAAGAAGTGCTCTGGAAAGGATGTTCAGCCGTAATATTATTTTTTTCTACAATTAACCTACGTGAAAAAAGCTATAAAAGGATAAAAATATGTGCTAAGTTGAGGTTAAAGGGCTGTAGTGACTGGGTGACTGTTGGTGATAGTGAAGAAAGTGTCCATCAACCCTTCGTGAGTTTGTACATAGCATGCGTACTTAAGATAACACCTAGGAGAAGGTGCCTAGGATAACACGTACGGAAGGCTGTCTAGAATAATACTTACGGTAAGGTGCCTAAGGGGGCCGTCTAGAATAACACTCAGAGGAGGGATAGGATATCACTTGGGGGAGGGTGCCTAGGATATCACTTGGGGGAGGGTGCCTGATAACACTTAAGGGAGGGTGCCTTGGATAACACTTAAGGGAGGGTGCCTTGGATAACACTTAAGGGAGGGTGCCTAGGATAACACTTAGGGGAGGGTGCCCGGGACAACACTTAGGGGAGGGTGCCTGGGACAACACTTAGGGGAGGGTGTCTGGGACAACACTTAAGGGAGGGTGCCTGGGACAACACTTGGGGGAGGGTGCCTGGGACAACACTTGGGGGAGGGTGCCGTGGATAACAACTCTAGTAATTCTCTTCCCCTTAACGCCAGACAGTTTTATTCAGCCTGAAATTGTTAACCTCGTTTTTAAATTTTTAGTTGTCATTTTCACGTCACGGAACTGATTCAGCATCGTCTCCTTTCACTTTATTTTTACTTATATTCTTCACCTTGATGACATATTTACATTTACATCAAGTCAGCACCAGACGATTTTCTTCAACTTTGGAATCCTTAGTGGAGCAATTTATGAAGGCTATATCTAACCCCCAGTCAGCGAAATTAAATAACATGGGAATAGCGAGAATAAAGTGAAAAAAGACGTCAGGGAAATTAGCGGGTTATACTGTAAATCTTCGTCCTACCTGTAATTATTTCAGGGGTGTTTGTCCTGTGTGTCAGATCTAAAGCAGAGTGGAAGCACTCACTCTCTCTCTCTCTCTCTCTCTCTCTCTCTAAATCTTTGTCCTGCCAGTAATTATTTCAGTGGTGTTTGTCCTGTGTGTCAGATCTAAAGCACAGTGGAAGTTTCTCTCTCTCTCTCTCTCTCTCTCTCTCTCTCTCTCTCTCTCTCTCTCTCTCTCTCTCTCTCGCTTCACCATGTCCTCTCAGTAGTAGTTCAAGAAGTTCAGCGGGTCGGTCGTAGAGGCTCAGGATGATGTGAAGATATTTTTCACGTGTGTCAAAGTGTCTGACTCTCTGCATAGACTTGATAATCCGTTCC
The DNA here is from genome assembly GCF_032717465.1 of Coenobita brevimanus. Classification (NCBI taxonomy): domain Eukaryota; kingdom Metazoa; phylum Arthropoda; class Malacostraca; order Decapoda; family Coenobitidae; genus Coenobita; species Coenobita brevimanus. The sequence goes on along the minus strand of NC_137029.1, from coordinate 25,591,431 downwards.
CTGAGGTCCAGCAGTCTTCCCACGTGCCACACATCTTTACATATCACCACTATGGCACCATTACCACTATTTATTTTGAATACATACTCGGGCTGTCTTATCCAGGACTGGTATAATTGGTAGCAGAGTTTCTTTTGTGACGTCGATGGATCCTGTCAGATATTTGATAGTCTGTTTGATCTCTGACCCAGCTTAGGATTGAACTCGTGACCTTTCAGACAGATGATCACCTTTAGGCACGTTTTGCTCCCTGGCCCTGCTTAGGATCGAATGTGTGACCTTTCAGATAGCAGATCACTCAGCTAGGCACTTGGTCACTTCCTCCCCTGGACCATTACCGCAAGAGTTTCAGAGGGTGATTTCATGATGGTGATGACCCAGGAGGAAGTGAAGTGAAGTGTTGTGTGGGAGCGGCCTTCACTTTCCTTAGCATCAACACGTGGTTTTCAGAGCCTTTCTTGTCTGGCTTGCTTTCTGCAGACTCTTCGTGATCTTTACTGGATACTCTCTTGATTACAAACTGCCTTGTGGATCCTAGTAAAGTGTGCACTAAAGTAACGCACACACACACACACACACACACACACACACACACACACACACACACACACACACACACACACACACACACACACACACACACACACACACACACACACACACACACACACACACACACACACACACACACACACACACACACACACACACACACACACACACACACACACACACACACACACACACACACACACACACACACACACACACACACACACACACACACACACACACACACACACACACACACACACACACACACACACACACACACACACACACACACACACACACACACACACACACACACACACACACACACACACACACACACACACACACACACACACACACACACACACACACACACACACACACACACACACACACACACACTTCGTATCTAAGGTCAAAGAACTTTCATTACCTTCATCAATGAGTTTCTTACAAGAGAAATGTGGATGAAAGTTACAAGTACCAGAACAAAAAAGTTAAGCTAAAGCGTATATAACTTCCCCAGAGTTGAGACAAGCCACAGACTCAAGGAAACTCAAGAAAACTCAAGGAAACTCAAGGAAATTCAGTCGTTGAGCCTCGAAATGTACGCATAAAGCCCACACAATAATGCATATGAAGAGGAGGTGGCGAGGGGTGGGAGAGGCAGGCTATGAAGGTGGACATAAGGGGGGAGGAATGATAAGGGTAGAGAAGGGAAAGTGTCAGTAGATAAGGAAGGAGAAATAGTAGAGTAAGGAGTAGATGAGGAGGGAGGAGTAGTAAGGGCAGAGTTTGAGAAAATGAGTAGCTTATGTAGTATGAACAAGAGAGAAGGGGAGGAAAGCTGAGAAGGCAAGTGGATATGGAAATAGGCATAACAAGGGAAGCGTAGGGCAAGTTTAGGTGGATGAAGAGACATGAATAGTTGAATAGTAAGAATGGAAAAGCTAAGAGAGAGAGAGAGAGAGAGAGAGAGGAACAAACTGAAGTCATGTTAAAGCAAGCAGGAGTAAAGGGATAAAGCAAAAGCAGAGAGAGAGAGAGAGAAAATGAGGTCATGTTCAAGCAAGCAGGAGTAATGGGATCAAGCAAAAGCAGAGAGAGAGAGAGAGAGAGATGACGGCGAAAGAGGGAATGGGTAAGATTATGAGAGTAAATCAAGGGAGGGGAGAAGTGATGATGGTAATAAGAGGTGAGATAATGGAAAAGCGCAGGGTGGAAGGAAGCAAGGAAGAAAGAGAGAGAGAAGGGGGAATTTTGCGTGTGTGTGTGCGTGTGTGCGTGTGTGTGCGTGTGTGTGTGTGTGTGTGTGTGTGTGTGTGTGTGTGTGTGTGTGTGTGTGTGTGTGTGTGTGTGTGTGTGTGTGTGTAGAAGAGAGTGAGATATAAATGGATACACAGACAGACAGACAGGCCGAGTAAATCAGGGAAAGGGAGAGGTGATAATGGTAATAAGAGGAGAGAGAATAGACAGGCGCATGGCGGAAATAAGGAAGGAGAGTGAGAGAGAGAGAGAGAGAGAGAGAGAGAGAGAGAGAGAGAGATTGGCTGTCCTTTAGCCAGTAACCTTCTTCCTCCCTTGTCCCTCTCTTCTGTTTATTTTGTGCTTAACTCCCTCGTTCCTCCCTCCTTCCTTCCTTCCTTCCTTCCCTCAGTTTTTTCTTACCTTCCCCTCCTTTCTTCTCTCCCCCTCTCCTTCCTTCGTTTCCGTCCTCTCAGCTTCTTTCTTTCTCTTTCCTTTCCCACTTTTCCCTCCTCTGTTCACTTTGTCCCTCTCCTTCATCTTCCCACCCTTCCCCTCTTCTACCTTCACTTCCCTTACCCTTCCTTCCTTCCTGTCCCATACCTTTCATTCGTTCTCCATCGCCTTTCTTCCTTCTTTCTCCTCTTTCTTCCCCTCCTATCCATCCTTCCTTCTCCTCCCCACTCTTTCTCTCCCTTGTCATCTCTGCTACTTTCTGCCCATCATTCCCTTGCCTTCCTTTCCCCTTTTCTCCTCTTAATTCTCCTTCCTTTCCCCTTTTTTCCTCTCTCTTTCCCATCTCCTTCCCTTTCCTCCCCTCCCCTCTTCCGTGCCTCTCCTCCCATTCCTCTATTTTCTCTCTCTTCCCCCTGACTTCCTCTCTCGATCTATTTTTTCTACCCCTCTCTCCCTTCCATTTAGGTTCCCTTTTCTCGCCTCTCTTCCTTCTCCAACTTTCCGACCTTTCTTTTCTCCACTCTTGCTTTCCCTCTTTATCTTTCCCTCTCCTTCCTTCCCCCATTTTTCCACTCTTCCTCTTCCCTTCTCCCTCCCCTTTCACTCTTCTTTTTCTCACCCACTTTCCTCTCTATTTTCGGTCTCCCCATATCGCTTTCCTTCTCTCTCTCCCCTCCCCTCCCCTCCCCTCCCCTCCCCTCTCTCCAACCCCTCTGATACTTCTCTCTCGTCTCCTCTTCTCACTTCCATTCCCCCGAGTACATTGGATTCCCCTGTGATGATACTCCGTTTTATTTTTTCTTTTATCATTCCTCTCTCTCTCTCTCTCTCTCTCTCTCTCTCTCTCTCTCTCTCTCTCTCTCTCTCCCTCCCTCCCTTGAGTACATTTGATTCCTCTCTTTTGCTCTTTTTTTTTTTTTCCTCTTATTTAATTTGATATACTTTACTTACTGTTATTTCGTTTATCCGTTCTTTTATCATCAGTTATTCTGTGTCTGTATTTTTTTTTTTTTTGTCTGAACTCGTTATTTGTCACTTGTTATTTCTCTTATTCCATCCTTAGTTCGCCTGCTATGTCCTTGGGTTTCGTTTATTTTCTGTTTTCTCTTATTTTATATCAGTTTGTTTCTTGTTGTCAACCCCTTCCTGTGTCATTTCTTCACACTTCATCCACTTTCTGTAAGATTCACTACCACGATTCTTAGATAGATAGATAGATAGATAGACAGGTAGATGGATGGACAGGTAGATGGATGGACAGATATGATACATCTTCCACTGTAATTTCGATTTAACTAATCCACTCTTTCTCTGCCATGACCGCATCGTTACATTTTTTTTTTTTTTTTACTCCACCTGACAAAGTCAGGGGAGGGTGTTGTTATCACCGGCATCAATGGGTGTCCGTCCGTAGAGTTGGACGGCAGGGTGGCTGCCCGGGTGCAGAGATTTCGTTTCCGGGCATGAACTCGGAAAGTATTCACTATAGAGTCATGAAAGTTCACATAATTATGTGTCTTATAGTGAACTGATGCCTTTTGATAGAATGCTGTCTTATTTTTTTTTTTTTTCCTTACTAATGAAAAGGTAAAAATAAAAATCCAATTACTTCAATGCGGCCTGAGCAAGGAATCTGAAGGGTCTAGGTTATATTTCCTCAAGGAATTCTCCTTACGCCCACTTTTAAAAGAAAAGATTAGGGGGGGTGAGGGCCGTTATCCTCGTGGTTAGGTATGCAGGGAGGTGGGGGGTAAGTGCTTGGTCAGGTGGAGGGTTGCAGCAGCGTAGCGTTGCCTGTGTTTTTCTTTCACCTGTTATTTCGTCTGACATCCACTTTTTGCTCTGTGTGTGTGTGTGTGTGTGTGTGTGTGTGTGTGTGTGTGTGTGTGTGTGTGTGTGTGTGTGTGTGTGTGTGTGTGTGTGTGTGTGTTTTCAGTCTCCCCCTCTCATTCACGCATTCCATCTTGTCTTGTTTATTTTCTTCCATTGTTTCTCCTCCCTGCCTCATGAGAGAGGCTGATTATAATTTCCTGTCTGGTGAGATTTATTTTTAGGTCTCCGCGCCGTTGTGTTAAGACCTGTTGTATTTTTTTCATTTTCTTTATTCTTCTTCGTCTTTCTTACTTGCTTTTGCCAAACACTTCATTTTCGTGCCATTCTTTGTTTCCTCCACTATTTCGCGTCAAAGTCGGTACAACTGTTCCTTTATCAAATACATTTTACACTCTGTCATTTTTACGAGCGAGCGAGTGCAACAAGCGAAACGATGTTTACGTTCTGATGAGAAATTAGCTGCCCGACACGACACGACCCAACCACAATGGTCTTCAGAGGCTAATAACTTATCTACTGTGTGGGATAGAGAAGAGATGCTTTCAGCAGATGGTAGATACATTCAGTAAAATTTGTTTTCAGCAAAATATTTAATCATGAGACAAAAGAAAGCCCATGGAAACCCAGCTTTCCAAGTGAATGTACCGAGGTCTTCAGTTGACATGCTCCACTATAAAATCGAATTAAAAAAGATTTACTATTGTAACACTGTGTATTCTTGTATGAATTCTGACAGTTTAATATCGGATATTACGCTAATAATTTTACGTGAACGTTTCTTCTATGTTTCGGGGGTGAAATCAGAAAGGGTAATCGCCCCATTTCTGGGTTCTGTCATTCGATCAATAGCCAGGCGTTTACCGATGCAGTTCGTTGACACGGCCAGTCGGGAGCAGAGTTGGACATTTGAGCGTGCTATAAATGCTACGGCGCCTCGCTGTATGAACAGCCAGAGAGAAAACGTGAGATAGTAAATATTTTAGGTCAGTCATCCTTCTGTTTTTGTTCAACTAGGCTACCTCACCAGAAATGTTGAAAGTTTACATCAAGTTATAAAACGCTCGCTCATTTGTCACGTTCTCACAAAGCGTATTTTCCTTTTTTTGTTTGAAAGGGCTTTGCGGGGTCAAAGGTCAAACCACACAACCTCGTAAATTTTAAGGATTCAGTATTCTTGTGTGTTCGTTAATCATCATGGCAATTTACACAAAGGTGTGACAGTGCACAGTAGCTGTGTGGGGACCATCCTGCATTCCCCTGGGAATGTTGGCAATCTAAATTTCAAAGTCGAATTCACTTTCTTGTATATGACCATTCTCTCTCGTTCAAGTTCTAGTTTATTCTCATTGTTTCTCCTCAACTCCAAAAAAGACTTTTTTTTTTTTTTTTTCCGAATGCACACTCTCTTTGTAATAAATCTGCCATTCACGTCTTCTCTCTAGGTGCTGTACACTGTTATTTTTACACCTCGAAAGAACGAATGACTTAATATGGTGGGCTTAATGTTTTCTAACTCGAAATCACATTCGTGTCATTCAGAACGTATTTTACTTTTTGCTGTTGCTATTTTTGTTTTAATAACACCAGACGCTTTTATTCAGCTGTGGAGTAACCTTTGGAACGGGAGGAGTTACATATAATCTTTATTAAACCCTCCCGTACTAGAGGTCTGTCCTAAATTGAATAAAATCGTCTGATGGTAGCAAGAATAAAACAGATGATGCCTCATTGGAGAGGTGTGATCAGGACCTGGTGGCAAACGCTTATGTAGCACGTTTACCCCAACCCGACATACAGATGATGGCCAGGTTGTAGTCAGGCTGGAGGCTCAGTGTGTCCAGTAACCAAGGAGATTCCTTCCCACAATATAACAAAAAGGCTTGTCGAATTTTACACAGCCCAGACGATATTGAAATTGTGAGAATGGCCCTGTTCCTTAACATGAAAACAGATTCTGTAGTAGCCAGGGAGACTCATTCCTGCCTTGTAACTCTCACTCATCTAATGTCATGTTTCTGCGACTTAGTATGCAACGTGTTTGTGGTCCAGTTCCGTCAGGTGATACAAGGATCCGCAACAGCACCCTGTGAGTCTGGATGATGATGATACCAACAGGCAGCCGGTCTGATAAATAGACACTTTTCTGTTATTTTCTATGTCATTTATATGTTTTTAAAGCCAGCGTAGTTTGCATCATGAACATCCAAGATATTAACCCCTGCATAGGCAAGATCTAGTATTTTATCCCAGCTCACGCCAGACAATTCCATTCAACAGAGTGTCACAGGAACAAGAGCAAACTGAATGACCATGTTCTCTTTGCCATTCATGTATTTTATTCCAGCGTACTCCAGACGATTTCATTCAGCAGAGTCAGTCATAGGAACGAGAGTAAACTGAGTGACCATGTTCTCTTTGTCGTCAAACGCAAGGGTCGTGGTGGCAGTTATATTTGAATGCAATTTAATTACATTTGCAGTTTTCCTCTTTGAAATAATAATTGGCACTTTGAGAACGAAATCCAATTACGATATTGTGTTTTTATGACCTTCAGTAAAAATAATGGTATTATACTCAGTGCCCTTTATCTTCATCTTCAAAAGAATGGTAATGATCACGACACTTTGAAAATACCGAGACCTCTCTTTCTCACTTTGCGGTAAAAATAGCAATGCCTGTACTATCATCGTGCGGAGAGAGAGAGAGAGAGAGAGAGAGAGAGAGAGACCTTATACTCCGCGCCAGCCTGCATGTCCCTAGATTCACGCCTTCTATCAGTCGTCCCAAATTGGCTAAGGTAATTTTCTTCTTGTTGATAAAATGATACTTTTGCGTCAGTTAGTATGTTCATATTTATTCTGAATTTTCACACTGGCCTGTCAAGACCCCGCGATGGTGGCCAAGAGGGTGCTGCTCTACGGACAAACCAGCTGGTGCGGAGTATAGGTACATAGTTTTTCCAGCATATTTTTTTTTCCGAAGCCGAATTCATCAGCCGAATATTCTGACTGGTATGACACTTCCTAGCACCTATTCCTTAGCGATTTATTTTGCATAGAACGCCTTAATACTCTCTTGCATGCAGTTTCTGTCTTCTTAGTATCGACATTGATCAGCAGCATATAAGAAGATAGAATTTAAATATACAAAATAAACCATTGAAGAAAAGGCGTTACGAAACCTCCTAGACCATCAGGAATTCAACTTTATGCCCTGTTCACCCTGTAAATTTCTTTTGTCCACATTAACAAAAATAACTACGCGACTTGTAAGCATACCCTTAGGTTTTTACGATAATTTCTTAATGTGATGGCGATAGAAAGTGTTAACTCTTCTTATGCGTTGTTTACACTCTTATATAGGATCACACAAAACCCATTAGTGCCCAGTGTTCCTGTATGGGGGATTTTGATGGAGTGTACCTACGCCCATGGTCTCATAGCCTCGAAGCTCATAGGTCTCTGGGATTTCACTTTTACTAACTTTTGAAAATACCTAATTCCGTCCTTTTCAGAAGACTTTGGGCACCAGTGGGTTAACAGTTTACAGGTGTTCTACAAATGATCGTTAAAACTCAGGGGGCTGCCTTGTCCCTTCGCGCACTCAGTTTTAATTATATGAGCTAAGAGTTCCGGCCTGTCACCGAGGGAATACCAGACTCGAGAGAAATGTGTGAGTGAGGGATGTGCAGGTGTGGCCCCATAATCCTACACCCTTTGGTTACTTAGGTCAGGGTCATTGTGAAACATGGAGTGTCGTTCCCATAGAGATTACAAATGGTACAGTCAGGCCCAAAGTTTCACCTGTTATTCCGAGGTCTGTACTTTGCTCTTTGGACATTTCTATCCATTTTCTCCCTGACGTATCGTATCAAATAGCATCATCTGTGAGCAGCGAAACCTACCGGGCGTCCATGAGGTTAGGAATATTAGCCAACAGAGGAAAGGGAGATGCGGAAGAGATGATATATTGTAAGAGCTTTTGACACCAACGGTACAGGTTTGGGATTTCTTCCCTATTGGAAGTATATCACTGTTAATTATTTGTCTGCCGGTTACTTGCACGAATCTAAGACGGCGAGCATTCCATTGTGCAGGGTGCTATGCATTTATTTATTTTTTTATTTTTTTTACCTAAACCAAAAAATATCAAGTCTGACACCTTGTTGGCTATTTTCGTATTAAAAACAATACATGGGTTGTTTTAGCTTGCTTGTCTGCAGGTTCTATCATAACGTACAAATAATATTAGGTAAAAATCAGACCAGCTTTCTTTAAAGATAATCCTCGTGTGAAAAATCATCTGATGAAGATTCCATGCCCACTGCCCCACTCGGGCTGCCCTTAATCCCCAGTACAATACCACAGAAATATGACAGTAAGAGAAATCTTTCGAGATCTCTCCAAGTTCGGACTGGCGTAATATTTCGACACAGCAAACACAGCCATTAGGCCACATACGAGTTGTTGTGTGTGTGTGTGTGTGTGTGTGTGTGTGTGTGTGTGTGTGTGTGTGTGTGTTTGTGTGTGTGTGTGTGTGTGTTTAGGAAGCTTTCCAGCACCTCTTCCTTATCTATTTCTGTTTGCATATTACACATGAATATTATATTGAATTCTGTTTGTATCAGTTTAATATCCAGCTAGATTGCATAACTAACATAGGAGAGTATATTGACATACCAAATACAGAAATTACTGATAAGGGAGAGGTGTTGTGTAGCCTCCATAACTCCTTCAGAATGGTGACGTTTCAATCTTGCTATCTCCAGTCGATTTTATTCCGTTCAGGAGAGATTTTTCGTACTAGGGGGTTAGATGTAGCTTTGCTGACTCGTAAGATGTATGAAACAGTCTTGAGATAGGAGAAAGAAAGTACTAAAAAAAAAATCTTGGTATTGAGGGAATCTGTTGTGCGTACCTTCCACGCCTTGATAACAGATAGATATGAGAGGATAGATAGACAGAAAACATAGAGATATATAGATAAATTGATGGATAGATTGATATAGCAAATACAGATAAATTGATATATTGATGGATAGATATGTTTAACAAACAGTATATTGTATTACGAGCATGCTATAACAAAGTTGCTTACTATTTTAAAACATTATTCTTTGAGACATATACAAGCCACAGAAAGGCCAGTGAGGATGGCTTACGCATTGGAGCTAATATTTACCTGACAATGTTGTTCTGTTTTAATATGCACTTTAAACAACAGTTTACTACACGTATTACTAAAAATATGGAATCAAACATACTCGTGCATGCAAGTTACAGTGCCCTCAGAAAAGGTTAGGATTGCTGGAGTGTCACGGGCTCATTGTGGCCATCTGCTGGAGTGTACGTTATGAGAGACTGATTTGGAGAGTATACGAGTGAGGTGGAAGGGGAGGGAAGGAGGGGGAGACTAGGATGAGGTGGAGGGATGGAATGGAGAGATGTATTGAGAGAGGGGGACGTGAGTTGGAAGGAGAGCAGCCAAATGACAGAGGACAGGGCGACGTGGAGGTTATTTGATTGTGCCCACCCCTTACAGGATTAAGGCGTCTGGCTATAGATACATAGACAGAGGATTAAGGCATCTGGCTAGCTATATATATATATATATATATATATATATATATACACCGGTGTGTATAGATAGATGTATAGATAGATAGATAGGTCTCTACTGTGTTTTCTTCTCGAGTGTCCTCAGAGACCTTTAAGTGGATCACAGATATTATTATAATGTTTGAAAAGGTAGGTTTGATGTAGCAACAGGGGCTTTAGCGTAGTACCCTGCTGCCGGAGTTCGAGTAGTACTTTGTCACAACATTTCTGCTGTGTGTGTGTTGGCTTGTGTCATTAGAGACCTTTTGGCGGGTAACACCTCTGATGGTAATGTTAAAAAGGTGGGATTGGTGGTGTCGGGGGGTTTAGTTTACCCTTCTACAGGAGTGTGAGGTGTACCTTATAACACAGAATCTCTCCTGTGTTTGTACTTCCCGAGTGTCCTGTGAGACCTTTAAGCGGATCTCAGACTGGTAATGGTGGGGGGGGGGGGAAGTTATGTCTGATGGCGGGCTTAGGGGCTTTAATATGGCCTTCTGGTGGAGTAAGAGTTGTGCTTCATCCCTTCAGTCTGATTACATGTATTTTTATCCTATTCATGCTTTCTGTAGATTTTATTTGAACCAACGATACACTCTCGAAATACTGAAGTTTTTTTTCACAGCTTGAATGTAATCGTTTGGCAGTAGCCTGAATAAATTAGAAAGTACGTGATTCCAGTGAAGGTGTTGTAATCCGATGACCTATTTATTTCTTATTTTTATTTTCCTTTATTATTATTTATATTTCTTTTGTTGCTGCTCACCCTTCGATAGACTTTTCAAATTGGAGGAATTAGATACGGCCTTCTTTGACCCCTTCACTATTAGAAGTCTTTTCCTAGTCGAATAAAATCGTCTGGTGGTAGCTAGATTAAAAAGAACAGTTTGTCGATCCATCTTTCTATCTATTTATCCATCTATCTGTCTGTCTGTAGCAAGCCGCCTTATTCTTGGAAGAGGTGACGACAAACGAATCGCCTCTATGTCGCTCTATCTTACACCAACAGGCTGGCCTTTCTTCAGCTCGCGTCTCCCTCCTTCGTACGCCTCTGCATCCCATCCCTCCATCTCATCCTTGGTCTTCCCCTCCCCCTCCTCTTCTCCACCTCTTACTTACACTCTCCTAGTCAAATTTTCACTACGTTCTCTCCACATGGCCAAATCATTTCGAAGTACTTTTCCTAATGCTCTCTAGTACATTCACAGCAACACCACAACGCTCCTTCATTTCTTCATTTATTTGTCTGTCATTATAATTTTGTGGTAGCCCGGTTATAGTGAAAATACGCTCTTGTAGTGAAGGAATTAATTTGCAACCTCCCCCCTCTCTCTCTCTCTCTCTCTCTCTCTCTCTCTCTCTCTCTCTCTCTCTCTCTGTCCATCCATCTATCTATATCCATCTGTCTGTCTGTCTATACGTCTTTTCTCACTGTTACCTATTTCAGCCTATCCCCTCTCCATCTATTTCTGGCACTCTGATCTCTCTCTCTCTCTCTCTCTCTCTCTCTCTTTCCCCCCAAATTCACTTATATCCCATTTCCCTCCGCTCCCAAGCTTTTTCCCATCGCCTTTATATATTCTTTTTCCACCGTCGGTTTTTCTGTTCTTTTTGCATTTTTCCATTTATTTTTCATCTGGGTTTTCGCTGGTTCTCGATTTACATTTTACATTTTTTATATATTTTTTTCATTCTTTTGCTTTTCATCGTGTTTCTTATTTTTCAAGGTTTATTATTCTATGTTGTATTTCACTTTGTTACGTTTCCTGACGGTCCTTTTTTAAATTGCATTTGGTTTTTATATTTTCGTTGTCTCGTCTTTTCTTATCTTTTTTTTTTTTTTTTTTTTTAGGAAGATGATGTCTTTGATTTATTCTTCTTCCTTCCTTCAGACGATTTTATTCAACAAATTCTTCTCATCCCTGACCTTCACCTTCTCTCCCTCTCCCTCTCCCATTCACTCACTCCCCTGACTCAGTGTTTCTCCCTCACCCTTCATCTCTTTCGTTGTCTCCATCACACTCACCCTTACCAACTCTCGTTTCCTTCCTCCTCCTCTATTCCCCACCCTTTTCCTTCCTCACTCTCGTCGTCCTTTATTCCCTCTCTCTCCCTCCTCCCTCACCCTTTCATTCCCCTGCTCCCTACCCTCCCACACCCACACCCTCCCTTCCCTCCCACACCCACACTCTCCCTCCCCTCTAATGTAATTTCTATAACCTCCCTCATTTAACGTACCCTATTTCCCTTCACCTCACTCCCTGCTTCTTCCTTCATTTCCTTGCCTCCCTTTCTTCCTTGCAGCCCCTCCCTATCTCCATCTCTCTCTCTCTCCCCTCTTACTCTTCCCTCCCTCCCTCCCATCCATCTTGTCATCTCCCACCCACCCCATCCCTCATTTTCTCCCCATTCATCCTCTTTCCCTCCCTCTCTCTTCCTTCCTTTCTTTTTTCCTTCCTTTCTTTTTTCCTTCCTTTCTTCCACTTTCTTTGTTCTTTCCGTCCTTCCTTCCTTCTTTGTTCCTTCCTCTCTGTCTTTCTCCCTTCTCCTACTACCCCCTTCCCCCCTCCTCTTATTCCCTTCTCCCTCCCTCCCTCACCCTCACCTTATTCCCCTCGCACATTCCTTCCCCTCACCCCATCTGATGTGTTAATATTCCTCCATCAGTAATTCCTAGCTCCTCCCTCACTAAATTTACCCCATTCCTCTTCGTTTCCCTCACATCACCTCCCTTCTCTTCCCTCTCTTACTTCTCCTTTTCCTCCCTCCCTTTCTTCCTCCCTCGTACTTCTTCATTCGTCCATCCATCCATCCTTCTATTCTTCCTTTATTCTTTCATTCATCCATTCACTTCATCTCTCACTCTGCCTCTTTCTTCATTCCCCTCTCTTCAGCCCCTTTCGTCATTCCCTCCCCTCATTCCCTTCGCATCTCCACCTTCATCGCTCCCTAACCCCTCTTTTCCTTCTCTCCTCTCGCCATTCCCTCCCTCCCCCTCCCTTCATTCCCTTCGTTTCCCCACCTTCATCTCTCCCTACTCATTCTTTTCCTTCTCTCTTCCCCTCCCTTCTATCCCATTTCCTTTCATCCCTTTGTTTTTTCCAGTTCTCTTCCTCCTGTCTCTCTCATCCCTCCTCTCCATCTCTCCCTTCCTCCTGTCTCCCCCACCCTCCCTCTCCATCTCTCTCATCCTCCTGTCTCCCCCATCCTCCCTCTCCATCTCGCACTTCTTCCCGCTTCCATCGCCATCCTCCTTCTCTTCCTTCCTCTCTCTCTCTACCTCTCCATTCTTCTTTTACATTTCTCCCCTTCTCCCATCTCCCTCATCCTAGCCTTTCCTTCCTCTCAACCTCCTCTCTCCTCTCACATACATCCCCTAGCCCCGTCCATCTCTTTCCCTCTCTCCCTCCCTCTCTCTCAGTCTCTTTTCCCCTCACATTGCTCCCCTTCCGGCGTCCACCCATTTCTTCCCCCCTACTTTCTCTCCCTTCCTCTCTCTCTCCATCTCCCCCCTCTCCCCTCCCCCCCTTTCCCCTCCCCCTTCGCCTCGAGGGGACGGCGCCCCCCACCACCTGCCCACCAACCAATAAAACTTGTCAGAGCGAAAGACGGGGCTGGGTGGGGCGTCTTCGGTGCCGCTCATACCAACTCGGCTACCACACCACACCTTCATTCTGATCTCCATTCTTCGTTCGGGATGTTCTTTTTCATTCTTGTTTTCGTAATTTTCTTGTAATTTTACTTTATTTATCATGTACTCCGAATTGCTTTTTTTTTTTTTTTTTTTTTTTTTTTTTTTTTGCGGCAAGTTCGCGTCCACACCTAACCTTCAGTCTGATCTCATTTCCTCATTCGGTATTTTTTTTTCTCTTTTTTTCTCGTGATTTTCTTTATTTGCCGGTGAATTTATTGTTACTGCTGTGTTATTAGTAGGACTTTTTTCGACTCCCACACCACTCCTCCATTTCCACCTTGTCGTCTCCTCTCTCATCTTGTTTTGCCGTTTTTTCTTCCTTATATTTTTATTGCCAGAGCTGGTATAATATTGGTGGTAGTACTGGTAGAAGTAGTGGTAGTAGTAGTAGTAGTTGTATTAAGTGCGAGCAGTAGTAATAGTGTAAAAATATTATTCAGCCTTCTTACAACGCCTTCATTCCGAATTTTGTTCAGCGCATTTAATATTTCGTTTTATTTGTTATTAAGGGTTTATTAGAATTATTAATATTATTATTATTATTATTATTATTATTTATTATTATTATATTATTATTATTATTATTTTCTCTCTCTCTCTCTCTCTCTCTCTCTCTCTCTCTCTCTCTCTCTCTCTCTCTCTCTCTCTCAGACCCCATATAGTTTTACAGGCAGAGTAAGAGATGCATGAAACCTTGATGAGATGAGATGACGAAGAGCAGAGAGCGTGGGAGGAATAAAAATTGGAGAAAAGAAAGAAGGAATGGAGTATGGACAGAAAAATAAAAGCATTCTCTCCCCATATTTTTTGGCGCCATTTTTCGTTTTCCCAATGCAGTTTCCTTCCTATCTCCGTTTTCTTTGTATCCATTTTCTGCTTATTGGTTCTTTTTCCCTTTTCTTTTTCTTTGGTTCTTCTATGACTATTTTCGTTCTTACTGTTCTTTAGTTCGGTTCATGTTTGGTCGCTTTCGTTCTTCTGTTCTCCTCTCTAGCATTTTTATTCATTATTCTGTCTTCGTTTCTTTAACTTATACATTTTCCAGGATATTTTTCATTATTAAATTGTTCTCTCTTGGATCTTACTAACTCATGTCTGACATCTTCCATTCTTCTGTATTTGTTTCCTTTTTATTTTTTTTTTTTTTATAGTTCCCATTTCCTAACCAGCGCTCATTACTGAAGCTTCACACATTTAATTTTAGACTAATTTCCCCAAAAATTTCGGTGCAGTGTATTCAGATACCAAAATCCGTTCGTCTCTCCAACCTCTCATTCACTGTTGGATACATATGCTTGAACGTGACGGAGCAGACTGAAGTGCATAATATCATTCATTTGTAAGTTATAATATTTGACTGAATATACTATATACACTTTATTACTATAACTTGGCCTAAAATTGTCATCTCTCCATCATGATTGCTGTGTTTATAGCAGTAGAGTAACACTGGAATATGATGCTAGTCACGAAGAAGGGCTGTGGAAGGGATATAGAGCCTTACCGCTATTTTTTTCTGCCTCAGAACTGCGTGGAACAGTCTGCTAAAGGACGAAACTCTGGGATAAGTTAGCATGAACAATAATGCTGAAATTGGTTTGAATATAGCATTGCTAATCACGAGGAAGTGCTATGGAAAGGATGTAGTGCCGCAGCAGTGTCTTTTTCGGTCACAGGTACGTGAACAAGCTGCAAAAGGACGAAATTCTGGGCCAAGTGAAGGTGAAATAACTGTACTGAGAATGGAATAAATTTGAATATAGCATTATTGGTCACGAAGAAGTTTCATTGAAAGGATGTATAGCCGTATCGCTTTTTTTTTTTTTTTTTTTTTCGGGCCAGTGAGCAACACGAATGAAGCTGCAAAAAGACGAAATTCTAGGCCGACTGATGGTGCAATAACCGTACTGAGAATAAAATGTTTGAATTTAGAAGTCTGAATATAACTGTCCAAATACAGCAGTTTGAGAAATGAAATTAGTTCGCATATAGTAGGTTAAAGATTGAAATGATATGAATATGGCAGTTTGAGAATTAAAATGAGTTTGAATATAACGGTTTGATTATGCCAGTACGCCATTTCGAACTGCTAATATGCGAAATAAAAAAAAAGTGTTCTTGTTAATGAAGGAAAATAAGAGAAATAGAGAGAGAGAAAAAAGAGAGATTGCTGTATCAACACGTAATTTGTCTCGTTATTTGGCTCCAGATGGCGTGGCTAAGTGAGACTAATGAGAGACAAGTCGTTAATAAGTCAGGTGGAGAGAGAGAGAGAGAGAGAGAGAGAGAGAGAGAGAGAGAGAGAGAGAGAGAGAGACTTGGGATATTTGCCTTCCTCTAGTGTAATTTGTTGGATATCAAGACGGATGAGAGAGAGAGAGAGAGAGAGAGAGAGAGAGAGAGAGAGATTGAAGAAGGTAAATTATTCATGTGAGCAAGTGGACTGAGAAAATAAAGCGAATTCAATGATGAGGAATGTGAGAGAGTGAGTGTGAAAGAAATCAGTAAGATTACGAGTGAGAAAAAAGGTACAGTGAGGAACAAAGTGAGCAAGTGAGAGAGAGAGAGAGAGAGAGAGAGACTTGGGCCAGTGTTGCCATCCTCACGTGTAATTGTTGGAAATAAAGACGGATGAGGCTGCCCAGGACACCAGTGAGATAGCTCTATTTGCTCACTTCTCCGTCTCGCTCTATTTGCTTACATCTAGCTGAGTTTGCTTTATCTGCTCACTTTCTCTGTTTCACTCTATTTGCTTACATCTGGTGCTGTTGACACGATTTGCTCACATTTGACTACTTTCTGTCACTGGCTGGATATTTGTACAGTATACGTAGACTCTCTCTCTCTCTCTCTCTCTCTGTCTGCCACTCATGCATTACCACTAAAGTATGATAACTCACTTTTCCAAATTTCTGCGTCACATTACAGTAGTGGATGCTGGGGAGAGAGAGAGAGAGAGAGACAGACAGACAGACAGACAGACAGACAGATCTTTCGGCTCTTTCTGGATGATCGGGCCGTGATAATAAGAGAAGGACTTACTCTCCAATTACAGAAGTTTAAGAAGAGGATATGAGAGAGAGAGAGAGAGAGAGAGAGAGAGAGAGAGAGAGAGAGAGGTGGTATGTGGGTGTATGTGTGCGGGTGATTGTAGTAAGGAATGTGTGTGCGTGTGTTCAAAAGCCGTACATGTGTTTTAGTTCAGTACACACACACACACACACACACACACACACACACACACACACACACACACACACACAAATCTGCGGGGATCCATTTTTCACCCTATGTAACGAAAGCTAGTATTTTTTTCTGAAAGCATTTGCTTCATTTTTTCTCCCTCGACGTTGTTCTTTGCTCTTTTTTTAACATTTTTAGAACAGCTGAATGTTTTTTACTCTGCACTGATTTTTTCGTTTTTTCCTTTTTTTTTATTTTCTTGCGGTTCTTTGGTGGTTGAACATTTTCCACGAGATAGTTGCCATAAATATTTCTTTGTTGTTATCCGTACACAGCCCGGATATTTCACACATTAATGAAGTAACTGACAAGCAGAACTTTATCATCGTCACTGCTATTGTCACCGTATAAAGCAAATAAATAATCATACACTACTTTCATGGAACATTCGCTCTTATCTCATCATACCTAACCCAGTATATAGAAGTTTATAACAGTTTCCCACCACTTTCAACTGTTGTGTTTGTTTACATTCGAGATTTACAGAATTTATCTACCGCTGTTTATGTGTCTGTTTATCTTGATCTGTTTGTGTGTAAATATGTTCGAAAGTATTTGTCTGTATTGTGTGTGTGTGTGTGTGTGTGTGTGTGTGTGTGTGTGTGTGTGTGTGTGTGTGTGTGTCCACGTAGCCTGCGTCAAAAATATATATAAAATCGTTTCTCACCATCTTCAGGCATTATGAGAGGAGGTTGTTTATCATGGGTGAAAAATATGACTGTGAGGACAATGTGGGAAGGCGGAGAGAGAGAGAGAGAGAGAGAGAGAGAGAAGGGAAGGGAAGTCGATGGTGAGATAAAGGGATAAGGGGCAGAGGAAAGGGTAGGAAGAGGAGGGACAATGGGTGACTTAAACCTCCCAGTGGACACCTCACTGGGCCAATGCCTTAATACTTTTTGTTTTTTTGCTTGGGGTTTTCTCTGGTGAATAAAGTATTAGCCTTATCAGCCCTTTCAGTATTGGATATTATTCCCAAGTTGACTGAAATGGTCTAGAATTACCAGCTTGAAAAAAAAATGTCATCTTACAGAAGGTTATGAGATTTTTTTTTTTTTTATTCAATGCCGTTTGACAGATCCATATGTTAACCTTCTCCTCCCCCATATCTTCATCCTACCCTTCCTCCCTTCTCTTCTGCATTACCCGTCCTGTCCCTCCACCCCCACCCCCCCAAGCTTTGCCCTCCTCCACCCCCATCACTCCAGGATCTGCCAGTGACATACATTTTGAAGCCTACTTTCCCACTGTCACTGTTTAACTCAGCAATCATTAGCCGTAACTCTTTCTCGCCCGACTTACTCCCGAGAAGTTTGTTACCAAGTTGAAGATGATTCAAGCGCACGCCATTATTGCTTAGGTTCTTTCTCCATGGCTTGAGAGGTTCTCTGACACCGTTTCCAGTCAAAACATTGTCAGTTTTACAAGTTCGTGTTTTTTTTATACACAGATTACATAAAGAACATACAAAAGAATATTTACACAAGCTCCTTGTACTCAATGCCGGCTGAGTAAAATCGTTTGGCGTTGACTGGAATAAAAGACTAGAATTGTCTCGACCATCAGAGAGTATTTTGAAGGGCTATAAACCTCCCAGGCTTCTATGACTCAGGTGAATAAAATCGCCTTTCATTAGTCGAAGCAAAATGGCAGAAAAGACGCAGGAATGAGTGACAGGCCCGAATTCTCGTGGATTAAAGAAGCTCCGTAACACTTCTTCGTAAGTGGTTATTTTACTTATTACACCTTACTGTTCTCTTCTGTGTTGTATAAATCATTCTGTTATCGCCATACTCTCTGTAAATAACGTACAGAAGGATATTAACCAGCAATATCCAAAAACAAATCACTGAGGAATAGGTGATAGGAAGCCTCTTTAACCGGAGAGAATACAGGCCCGAAAGTGTAATGTGCTGAGATAAACGGGAGAAAGAGGTGCCGGAGACTATCTAAACTTGCCAGAATATGTTTCAGATTTTGTAGACACGCAACATATAACTTCGGCCAAATTATCACCCTGTCTAACACCCTTGTGTATTCGCGTATTGACGCTGTCATTGAGATGTAGTAAAATATCTTTACGTAAACTTACCCTGTCGTCGAATTACGGTCGTCACTGCCGCATCTTTAACAGAACTGATTGTTCCTTCATAGTCAGTGGTGTTTTGCGTTAGGCGAATATACTGTAATGGTCTTTTGAATAATCATAGTATATTTCTGCTGTATCCTCTTAGATGATTTAGGTTAGTATACAACTAATATTGATTGTAAGGATATTTAAAAAAAAAAAAAAAGGTCGATGAACATTGGACATACCTGCTGGTAATTCTTTATACCCTTAATAATTTTCACTACAATGAACGCTTTTAACGTTTATACTGTGGCTCCCGTCATACCATTTATTTAGTAGGAGGCCATCTTCATTCAAGTATAAGTTGAAAATATTCGATTAATCTTGTCCTCTTTATAGAGTACTTCAATAGAAGGAAGATTGGTAATTTTGATACCGATTTCATTTTTAGGCGTTTTGTATTTTTTTTTTTTTTTCACATGGTCACACGCATCGCCGATTGGATCAATTGAGAACTGACATCACCTCTTGCCATATTCCTTTTTATTTCTTTTGAAACTTTCTCACCTTCATCTGATATTCTAGAGGTATTTACTACCTCTATTCTCTGAACTGTCTTCAAATTTGGTATATTTTTAAACCTATAATATACATAATACAGTCCCAGTTTTATTTGTCGAATTGGCAAAAATAATTGTGTGTGTGTGTGTGTGTGTGTGTGTGTGTGTGTGTGTGTGTGTGTGTACAGTCTAAGACAAAAGTCGTGTCGCTGCTTTGTCCGATGATTTAATGTCAGTCGCGAAACAGTCTGAGAGTTCTACCCCAGTAACGCATTCGAGACTGGCATACCCTAAAGGTTAGCCTTTTATCAGATGTCTTCACCAAAAACCGCGACACGACTTTTGTCTTAGACTGTACACATCGCGACCGCCGGAGAGAAGTTGACTGAATTCCAAACTCCATGTAAGCAAAACATTAGCCATGTCTTCGAGGGCCATGTTCCAGGACCCATTCCAGGATCAAACTCTCATCCTTTCAGACAACAGATAGTTTCTCTAACCACCTGACCACACTGATTGATGCTGTTTTGTTCAGTGTCAGTTTGGGTTACATATGTCAGAAAATCAACTTCCCATTCTGCCATGACGTTTTTCGTTTTCTTTCTTCCTTTACAGTAATTTGATTGCTTCCACTACAAAATTCCTTTAGAATTAAATGGCGTCCTTAATAAGTGAAATGTACGACACGGCATCCACCAGAACATTCAGAAATAATAAATTGGTAGTTTTAATTCCTCCATCATTATGAGAACCACATAAAGTGGGAGTAATTCCACGTGACGCAGTTTTTTGGGACTGTTGTTTATATTTTTGAGATGTGTTTTAGCTCCACGTTTATTATTTCACTGTTCTTTTTAGTTACATTTTGCTGCACAGAGTGTTTATAAAATCTGTGTACCTTTATCGAATTTTTACGTTTTAATTCTTATGAATGATAGAAGCAATCAGCAAATGGCATTGACAGGCAACGAAGTCAGACACATGAACACAACAGTGTTCGTCATTTTTGGCAAAAGTGTGAGTGAAAGTTGCCATCACTGCTGCAAACAGAGGTGCAATGTCGGTGGGTCGTATGGGAGAGCAATAAAGACTTTTTGGAAAAGTAATTGATTGTTCCTTGCCCCCGCCTGGGATCGAACTCGTGTCCTCTTAGACAGCAGACCACTTCTCTAACCATTGAACATGTGTACTCGTCTTACTTTAATGTGGACAAAAGTGACCATCTCTCTGTCTTGAAAGCTGAGTTGTAACAGTACATTAACATTAGGATATGAGTTTAGTCACGAGGAAGTGCTATGGAAAATTTGTTGAGCCGTAGCTTTATCTTATTCAGCCATCAAGCTATGTGAAATAGCCAGAAATGGACGAAAATCTGGGCTAAGTTAAAGTGAAAAAAAAAAAATAATAATAATTATAATTTAGTCCACCACTACTACCCAGCATTTATCTATCTATCTTTGCCTATTTATTTATTTATTCATTTATTTATTTATTAATTTATTTATTTATTTATCCTGCTGTAGGGCTTGCGGACAGCTTTCACCCCTCCCCCCTCAGCTTTAATTATAATACGGCCCCCCATGGATCTCTGGTCAGCTTCTTCGTTGGGTTGGGAGGCATTCTTACACCTCTTCCTTAGCGATTTATCTTTCTTCGTGCACCTTAATTTTCTCCCAAGTGTTATTTATATTTTTCGTTTGTATCGACATACTTTGTGTGTAGTAATTAATTGGTAAGGAAGAGGTGTTAGGAAACATTCTTATTGTTATTTTATCTTTCCGTGGTCCAGATTTTCGTTTTTTACACTTTCATGTAGTTAAGTGGCAGAAGAAAATGCTACCACTACATCGTTTTCATTGCCTTCTTCGTGACTAGGATCATAGTCTAGTGCTAAATCTACTCTTACAGCTCAGCACTGAAGATTAAAATATTGCAATTTTTGGCCATGTTAAAATGAAAGGGGTATAGCTGACGGCCGGGAGTACGGGTTTGTAGTGTAAATATTGGTACAACTCAACACTGAAGATGGATGGGAGGGAATTTTAGGTCGTTAAACTGAAAAAAGTATTGTTAACGAGAATCCGGATTTCCAGCGTTAAAATATTGCTACATCTCAACACTGAGGATGGAGGGAAGGAAATTTTAGACCAAGTTAAAATGAAAAGAGTAAGGTTGACGGCCCTCTGTCTCTAAACCGTGAGCGCTCTGGCCACTACAATTCTTCCCCAGGCGAGGATTTAGGAGAGGAGAAGGCATGCGTCTTCTCTAAGCCCGCCATATATAACTCTTTTTGACCCCCACGAGCCCGCCGAATTCGATTTTTGCGCGGCTTTGTGCGGTGGGATGATAAAGTTGGAATATTTGTCACGTGCGGACTATGAGAAAGGGTCATTTTTGCCTCGCATGGACCTGCCGATAACCTCCTGTACTTGGCCCCCTCCGTGCTTCACTGTACATCCCCGACTTTCTGATACTTCACCTGACTTCATTTTGCATTACTCCTCATGTGCGTTCGGATGATAAAACTGGAATATTTTTCAACCACGGAAGATGAGACAGTGCCTAGCTTGAGCCTGCCGAGAGCCTCCTGTCTTCCCCTTTCTGTGCTTCAGTTGACATCATTGAGCTTCCCCTGACCTCTTTTGACTTCACTGTGCTTCACCTGACATTGTGATTCACCTGACTTTACAGAGCTTCACCTGTTTTTTTCTGTGCTTAACTTGACTTCACCTGGTTTTTCACCTACCTCCCCTATTGAAGAATGTTATGTGAAGTCATCATCCCCCTCTGCAGACCTGTCCCTGATATCCTTGCAGGTTGAATAATCCTGTGCTGTGGCTTAACACTTGCAAGGCGGTGATTTATTTTTCGATAATTCTTGCCACCCTCGACAGTTCTACTCCATTTATGAGAGATTTTTCGAACTGAGGGTGTTGGATGTAACCTTCATTAACCCTTTCATTTTAAGAGATCCCCCCTGAGCTAAAAATCGTCTGGAGGCAGCAAGAATAACAAAGTCTCCGAGCTGAATTGGTTACCGTTCCGTGTGTATATAGATTGATAGACATATAGATGGATAGGTAGATAGATATGGATAGATAGATAGGTGTAGATTGGTAGTTCATTGTTGTGTATGCGTCTGTAATTGTGTGCACATGAAAGTGCTTTTGTATGTGTAGCTGTGTACATATAAACATGTGTTTTGCGTTTAGTTGTGTGCACATACTGTAGGCTATAAGTATTTTTTTATGCATGTGCATGTGGCTGTATTCACATTTATTCTGTGTGTGTGTGTGTGTGTGTGTGTGTGTGTGTAGTTGAATGCACATGTAATTACTGTTATATGAGTGTAGCATGCACATGTATTTATGTACCGTACTGCATGTGTGTGTGTGTGTGTGTGTGTGTGTGTGTGTGTGTGTGTGTGTGTGTGTGTGTGTAATCTAGTACGTGTGCCCATAATACAGGGTCACTTTCACCACCATTAATTTCAATCATGTTAGTTACACATTCCAGTGCACTTCAAAATCACATCAGTATTTAATTTCACTTCTTTTTTACCCCACCAGCGTGTCAGTAGGTTAATATTAATCCTTTCATGGCATTCAGAAGCAAGAGGTTAAATATATAAGTTCATTTAATTACGCAAGGCTCGTTTTTTTTTTTTTTTTTTTTTTTTTTTTTACGGAGGGGAAAAAGATGAAATTTGCATGTAAAGTGAATGAGACTTGGATGTGTTATTTCTCGTCTGTCTGTGTTGGTGTGGTTGGATTGGTGACGGGAATGGAGCAGTAGGAATGGGGTGATAAGAACTACGTGGTGGGAATGGGATGGTAGGAATGGTGACGGGATGGGGAAGTGGGAATGGGGTGACGGGAATTATGAAGTGGGAAGGGTGTGGTAGGAATGGTGATGGGAATAGGGTGGTGGGAATTATGTGGTGGGAATGTAGTGGTAGGAATGGGGACGGGAATGAAGTATTGGGGATGGAATAGGAATGGGATGATGGGAATTATGTGGTGGGAAGGGTTTGGTAGGAATGGTGATGGGAATAGGGTGATGGGAATTATGTGATGGGAATGCAGTGGTAGGAATGGAGACGGGAATGAAGCAGTAGGAATGGGGTGGTAGGAATAGAAATGGTGGGATTACAGTAGTGGGAGTGGGTTGGTAGACTCTTTCTCTGTCTCTCTCTCTCTCTCTCTCTCAGCTGGATAAAATCGTCTGGTATTAGCTTGAACAGAATACTAGAGTTGTGGTGATCATGAGGGTTGATTGCCATTGTTTTTACGTATACTATTTACCTCATCCCATCCTTAGGTGGGGGAAGAAGCTCAGGAAGATTATTTGTATTACTATTAATTTTCGTATCCATGCTGTTGTTATTGTTATTATTGCTTGTATTGTCGCTGTTATTGTTATTATTGTCAGTATTGCTTGTGTTTTTGCTCATATTATTGTTATTGTCAGTATTACGTGTATTTTTGCTCGTTATTGTTGTTATTGTCAGTATTGCTTGTGCTTTTGCTCATGTTATTGTTGTTATTGTCAGTATTGCTTGTATTGTCGCTGGTGTTGTTATTTTTGCTGTTATTACTGATGTTATTAATTTTTTAGTCACTGATCTCGGAGGGAGGGCAGACTGATGACGAAGGACAGGGTGACATGGGGGCGATTTTTTTTTGACCATCCATTTTGAGGTTAATGCATCTGGCTAAAAAAGGGTAGATTATAATATTGCATTTATTCTTACTGTCATTATTGCCGTCGTTATTTATTGTAGTTATTATTGCTGTCGTTATGGTTATTGTATTGTTATTTTATATTGTGGTTATTATTTTGTTCCCTGCACGGTCCTCGAGGTGTGAAGAGCCCTTGAACCACTCCATCCCCACCCTCTCACTAATTGTACAGCCAGCCACAAAACTTGGGCTACCATTCTACTTCGTCTACATCACAGAGAATATTTGCCACTTTCACTTTCTTCCCTGGCGCATCAGAGAGACTCGTATGTTGTCAGGGAAACATACGAAACTTCTCTTTTGTTAGGAATATTAACCAACAGAGGAAAGTGAGGAACAAATGAAGTGGAGTTAATGTTATGCGAACGTTTGTGCCCGACTGTGCCTTTTCTCCCCACCATCAAAGGACATCACACTCACTCTTTCAGTGACTGACTGTTATCCCTCACCTAACTCATCGTACTCATCACTCCTCTCACCACACTCATTGATTCAGCCACTCATTGTGTTCCACCACGATTACTAACCATACTCATTACCCTCCCTCTCACCACACTTCTCATTGATTCAGCCACTCATTGTGTTCCTCCACGATTATAAGCCGTACTCATTAACCTCACTCTCCACACTGCCTGTGTATGTCTTTGTCTGTATCTCTCTATATCTACCTACGATGTCTGTCAAGCTGTCTGTCTATATTTTATCTTTGTTTATCTGTGTGTATCTGTCTGCCAGTCTCTGCGTCTGTTTGTCCGTCTCACCAGTTAGTAGTTTTAGGGGCAGAACCAGAGTGTAAATATTTTGCAGTGTCTTGTGTATATTTGTCTTCCAAGTAACCCTAGCCTCCACAGCGCCTGTCCGATAACGGTGAAGAACGGTGATTGAGTGGTAAATTTTTAACCCTCTCATGACCAGACAACCCAAGTATTTTATTCCAGCTAATGCCAGGCGATTTTACTCAGCTGAGGGAGCCATAAGAGCCTGAGAGTTAAGCTAGACTTCTGGCCCTCTTATGTAAATGATAACTCTCTTGCCAACCCAGCTTCAAGTTAATCTGTTGATATTTGACATCTCACAAACTATTTATGTCCTGTGAAGAACACCCAAGTAGTTTTTATTATTATTATTATTATTATTATTATTATTGCTGTCTTCAGACGATTTTTTTAGCACGGGATATTTTTCTACTGAATATATTAGAAAGGGCCCAAATCATCACTACGAAGTGCCACTTCAAGCTGGATATAATTGTTTAGGCCCTCTAGGGATAAAGGAAAGAAGCCAAACAGGCACAAGTTCAGATGCGGGAGCTTCACGGCCCTTAGGTTGATAACGTCGGTATGGTGTTGTGCAAGAGGGTGTTTGTGTGGTGTGATGTACCTAAAGTCTGTGGGAATGAGACACCTTGTGTACGATCATTACTTGTGGGAAACGCAAGGACATGCCCAAAGAGATGTTCTCGCATCTAAGTAAGAAACCTCTTGATAGCTACACTCATCCCCTGCAGTATTCTAAATGGATAGGAACATTGATTTTTTAAAACACTAAAACGACACCCATCTGGTTCTAAGGTCGCCCCAGCACAGCTAGGGAACTGCCAAATGCTCTGCTGTGCCTCTGTGTGTCATAATTACGGCATGACGCAGGTACCCGCACCTCTGACACACCCCAGTCATGCCCTAGGGCCAAGACGCACACCAGACACACAGACACACCACAAGTATCCCCCTCAACACCCCCCCCCCCTCTCCACCACCACGTTAGACATGGACCCGATCCTTTCAAGAAGGTACAGGGACAGAGTAAGTGAATGGGTGAGTGAGTGTCACGGTTAGGGATACACATTGGAATTGCCCTCTCTGTGGGTGCAGCATACTGTATGTCTTCATAGTGAAGATACTAACAAATGACATTATTGTAAAGGATGGGGTCTGCAGCTTCAATCCAGTATTTCTTCTGCTCTGGGCATCACGTTGGTGATGCTTATTAGTTTTATTATTATTATTATTATTACGGGGAGAGGGTCGTTTGTTAGAGTTTCATTTATCTGTCAAATAGTCGCTGGCTTAGGAAGTATAACTGGAAAGTGAAAACGTTCGTAGGAGCCGAATCTAACATTTCATATTTTTCTTTTTGCACAGGTGATATTGAAAAGTTATTTTAAAATGGCATCTGCAATATATATATATATATATATATATATATATATTTATTAGAAATGTGCTTGAAAGTTTGTGACATGCTCTTGGTAGCCGAAATAAGGTGATTCGAACTGTCCACTTTAGAAATGTAAACATTCTAGGTGGCATTAATCAACTCAACCACTCACCGGATGTTAGTAGGTTATTCATTACATAATACTGAGTTCTTATAGAGTGAATTTAACAAGGTATACCAGATAATCTACAAATAAATTTGTTTCATGAAAGCAAGTATCTCTGGTGAACATTTTTAATTATACTTAATGTCCGCGTCCCTAGCCATACGTGTACTTTGCAGTGTGAAGTAACAGAAGTTGAAGTAAGAAATTAACGTGCATCAATATTGTATTAGTATCAGTCAGTAAATTTATTGTAGGACTACATTTGTAACATTTGATATAAGAAAAAGGATAAAAGTAAGCATAGTATACCAGCTGAAAATGGATTTATTGCTCGGTTGTTTTTGGGTTCGGCCCATGACATTTTATTAGTGATATGTTGCTGACTGCTAATGGACGTCACAGAATATATTAAGAGAACGTATAAGGTTATGTTAAAGTACAATGCATTGCTTCTTTTTGTTTTCCTAAATGTTGGAAATGTATATCCACCAGACCACCATATGCTTTAGAAGTTCATTTTCAAGTGCCACCGGTAGTTTTTGTACTTATTGCATGGCAGTAAGCTTATGCAATGAGATGAATTTTATAAAATGCTGATGATTAAATATTTTATTGCTTGTAACTGAGGGGATTAAGTGATTTATTGATTCATGAGTATATCTGCATTTTTTTATGGGTACTATTATTGTCAGCAGCTTGATATTAAAGGCATGATAATTGGAAGGACAGTAAAGATCAGAGAAAATGTAAGTTTTATATACATATACTGGTGTGTGTATATATATATATATATATATATATATATATATATATATATATATATATATACTGGTGTGTGTGTGTGTGTGTGTATATATATATATATATATATATATATATATACTGGTGTGTGTGTGTGTGTATATATATATATATATATATATATATATATATATATATATATATATATATATATACTGGTGTGTGTGTGTGTATGTATATATATATATATATATATATATATATATATATATATATATATAATGTGTCTGACTTCTGGGCAAAGGCTTCAGAGCCTATGCCCAAGACCCAGTAGTCCTCCTACATACCACACGCCTCCACATATCACCACTTTGGCGTAACACCCACTTTCCATTCTTGATTACATGCTAGGGCTGCCTCATATAGGACTGGTGTTCTGGTATTAATGGGGGTATTTTTACATGTCAGCAGGTCTTCTGGTAGATCAGTAAAGTTTGCCTTTTATGAAATTCAGATCCTTAAACTGTTCCCTGCCCCAGCCAGGATTCAGACTTGGATCCATTAAGACTACAAGCCACCTTTCTTCCAATTCAGCCACCCCTTCCACTTTACACCAAACTCATGCTTGGGAAAACTGGTATGCCTGTAGGCCTAGCCACTTTTGTTCTGAGCAGCTCCTCTTTATAAACATCAGCTAGATACTGGGCTTAATTCCCATAGAATGTTCATGGTTGTTTACACTAGAAACTGCATGTCACAGAGAAGTTACCATACCAGTTCTTTTTCAAGATTCTGGTTAGGGTTGGAATAGTATCCTTATTCTCCTAGAACTGGGTGTTTGAATTGTAAGCTCGGTTTTTTCCATTCTTTGTGGTTTGAAATAAGTTAGAGAGGTTAGGGGGTCTGGGAAAGTGAAATCAGCTGTTTAGGTTTGTGGCAGAAGTGGATGTCAGAATTAAATTCATCACACAAAAAATCTCAGGAAAATTATTTTTAATCTTATATGGGAGTTTGGTGTAGGCCTAGGCTGAAATGTTAATAATTTACCAGTTTAGGTTTGAAAAGTGACCAGAGATGAGTGGCAGCTGTGAAAGGACAATATAGATGAAACCAAATCTTCCTCTAGAAGGATTTCCTCAGGGGTTACACAGTCATGGCAGAGTACCAGTACATTTCTTTGTGACTGTGATGGCAAGAATGGGAGACAAGGAAGTGATGATGGATGATATTTACTTTTCTGTAAGCTAATTATGTACTGGTATTATTGTTGACAGAAGCCAATGTCCTGCAAATGATGGTGAATGGGACTGACAGAGTGATTACTTTTTGCTGGATGAGATTTCCCTCTTGAATAGTTTCAGGTATGCTGAACCTCAGAAGGCATTGAGACAAAGTGATCCATTGGCAGGTGCCATGTGAGTTGTAACACAGAGCCATCCATAATGGGCAACTCTGCAGTGAAGGAAGTTGATGAGGAAAATCGTTCTTTGGACATATCTTGTAAGCTAACTCCTCAGCAGTATGTGAAGGTGAGCATTTGGCGTAGCTACTGTACAGTCATTCAGTTAAGTACTCTGATACAGTATCATTTCACTTCTGTGAATTGCTTTGATCTTGACTGAGTTGTGCTGTTGACATTTTATCTGAATGAAAGGTATCATCTCTTGTAGTTGTGATGTTATGTAGGTATTTGGCTACTTTGTATCATTCAGTGGTAATAGGTGGTGGTGACCATACCCACTCACTTGATGTAATGCTGCCAACTTCCTCCTTCACCTTTATCATTCTTTTTTGTGTTTTCCCTCCTCTCTTGCTATTTTTCCTACCTTTTGTGTCACTTTTTATTACTCTTCTTTCCTTTTCTGGTGGCTTTACATTGAGTGATAAGCTTAATGGTTTCATGTAAGCCAGGAAACCATTTATAACACACGGTGGTAACCATATACCCAACCCATGTGTGTTCCCTACCTGTCAGCAAGTGGATTGGCGAAGAGTCAGTGCCCTTCCTGTAAAATAACCGACTCATTGACAAACAGCCACCCCTTACAGGATTATGCCATCTGGCTATTGATAGATAGCATCATTCAAAAATTAGCTTAGAGTATAATATGACGTTGCTACTCCTCGCCCTGCCCTAGGATGGGAAAGGAGGTCTGGATGATGATGATGATGGTACAATCAGTAAAGTAAAATTATGTTACTGTGTCTAAATATCAGAGCTGCACCTGTTACTAAAATACCGGTAGGTGAGAGATCATGTAATATTTATGGTATATTCCAGTAAGATGTACTTTACATTTACTTATTTAACATCTACAGCATGTTTCTGGAGATTTCATTGATGGTTGCTTGGCAGCACTACCATGGGAGATTTACTACAATACTGTCTCCCTGTATGAAAAAGTTAATGCCAGCTTTAACTTCATAAATGAGGCAAGTGTTGCTGGTATTTTACCAGTATAATATGTATTTTTAAATATTTGTGTGTGCCACTCAGGAAATTAAACCAGTCTGAACATACACTTGAAAGAGCATATGTTTCACAAGTTGCATAGAATCTCATATATCATAATTATAGCAGGGAAGTGGATCCACGTGTGTACACGCATATATGGCTGGTAACCCATGTATGGTCAGGGACAAGTGTGTCCCAACAAATCTGTTCTAGTGTATGCATTCAGCTCTTAGGGATATTCCATGAATTTCTCCCCCCCCTCATCACATCAGAAAGAATTATTAATGGGCAGAGGAACAAACCAAGCATCACTCAGCATGGGAATAGTCAGCAGGGTGTAGGGAAAAGAAAGGGAAGTGAAATATTAGGCAAACCTTTGTCTCAAACTCTACCTGTGTTGTAGTGCCAGACTGGAGAGAATGTTGTTTGGAGAAGAGTCAGTTTCAGTGTTGTGTGACTGCTTCTCTCTCATTATGTGTAGACTTTTAATGCCTTTACTCCAGTGACCTATGTTTCTCATTACACTTGTTCTCACCAGACAGTTTTCTTTATCTTTGGAGAGACTTCATGTAACATCATTTAACTTCTTTACTATGTCTCCTGCAATTTGAATGAACTCAGAGAATAACAGAATATGCATCATTGCAAGGGGTTAACTGAGACGTTGATTACCGGTACCTCTAAATGTTAGAGCTCAAAGTTGCTCAAGAGTGGAGGTTTTCTAGAGCTATGGATCAGCTCAGTCAGTCAGTTGTTGTTGTTGTTGTTGTTGTGTGGCAAAGCAGACATGTCAACCATAGGTAAGCAACTGCTTCAGTGCAGTAGTCATACAGATACAGTACATAAGCTGTGTAGGGATCCAATTCTTCCTTGTGGTGGACAGTGCCTTGTCATGTGTGAACCAGGATCCTTCCCTTTGTCTGGATGCATGGAAATATGAGGAGGTTTTGCTCCTGTTTGTACACCACAGCTGATCCATCCAGAGTCCAGAGTGCACAGCACCACCACATCAGCACCAAACAAGTGCCTCGAGCGAGAAATGAAATAATGATTTTGAGATTGTACATAGCAAATCCTTTAAGCCTTTCGAACTGATGACTTTTTTTTTTTCCCCTCTTAGGTTGTTTTTGCTACCTCCCTATGACTTTGTTAACTTTGGAGTACCATAACCATTTGAGTGATGGGATAAGAAAGTCTTAGTTAACCACCTCACAGCGTGAGGTCTCTTCCTGAGCAGAATAAAATCATCAGGTGGTAGGAAGAATGAAATAAAAATATATCATCAGATTTAAGGTGTTAATTGATACTGATGTATATTAAGCAGCTGAACTAGTGAGTCGCATTTTTGCAGCATTTTCAAGTCAAGACCATCTTGATATCCATTCTGACTGATACTGAGTTTCAAGTGTGTGTCGCAAAAATGGGTCGGCAAGATTGTAGGCTACTGCCTTCCTCAGAGCTATCTATAAACATTCGTTCTTGTGCCATGTGGCTGCCTTGGGATATTTTCTGCAAGTAGAGGTATTAAATGATATTGTCATGTGACCAACCAGATGAGGCTTTTGCTTGAAATTTTGACTTCGTATGAAAGAGCAGCTGCATCATTGTTGAACACATGGTAAAACCGTCAAAATCCTCAAGACCCTCACATTGTGTTAACATTAGGGAAAAGCCAGAGTAGAATTGCTCTGGGGCCTGCAGCGAGGCTCGTTTCAAACAGTTCACAGTAAAAAGTAACTAGCCGTGTCAAAAAACCTTATATGGAACCACTTTCATGTCTCAGTGGGCTTAAATGAAGAACTTTTACTAAAGTTGCTGCTAGATTGTGCCACCACAGGTGTCAGCTAGCAGCAAATTTGGAGTCTCCATGTCAAATAAACTTATATGGGACCACATGTATGTCTCAATAGGCCATAAGCTCTTTCTTCTTCTCTATCAAGTTTGGCTCAACTTTGATAGCACTGGGTTTGTTTACAAAATGGGAAGCCACTATCGGTCAAAATACCTCAGAAAGAACCTTGACCAGTCTTGACTAGTCATTCTCAAACTTCAAAATTGTTTTGACTGTTGGTGCTCACGAAAACGGTTATAAGCACGATAGTCAACATTCGATATCAAGATTAGTCAAAATATCTTGACTTTTAACGTTGCAAGAACGCGGCTCTAATTAAGTACACTGCTTCAGGATCACAGATAAGTTGAATTTATAGTTAACCTTTTTAACCTGAAAATATTTATTGTATTATTGCTGCTACAATACTTGACAATTATGTTCACCCATGGGATGACTTTTCAGACTGGAGGGAGAGGTTAGACACTATATAGTCTTTATTAACCCCTTCACTTTTATACATAATTCAAAAGCTGAATAAAATCTTCTGAACCTGATAATAATGTAAATATTATTTCATTGGGTTCAAGCGGTTCATAATTGGTTCTGATTTTATATGTATTAGCTCAGGATATCTCTGTACTTCTTCAAGATACCAGAAATCTTTATATACTGTAATAAGTACGGTGATATTGATTTTATATGGGCTAGTGAAACATATCAATGTACTTTCCTTCAAGATGCCAGAGAAGTTGATGTATGACTCAGCATTGATTTTATGAACAGTAGCTTACCGTAGTGGTAGGTGGTGGCGACCATCATCCACTCACTTGATGTAGTGCTGCCTACTTCTTCCTTAGGCTTTATCATTCTTTTTCTGTGCCTACCGTCCTCTCTTCCTGTTCCTCCCATCTATCCTGTCACTACTTATTGCTTTTCTTTCCATTACAGGTGGCTTTACATTGAGTGACAAGCCAAATGGTTTCCTGTAAGCCTAGAAACCATTTACAACGCTGGATGGTAACCATATAACCAAACCATACGTGCTTCCTACGTGTCAAGTGGGTTGGTGGAGGGTTAGTGCCCTCCTTGTAAAACAAATAACTCAGAGTCAAATGGCCACCCCGTACGGGATTATGGCGTCTGGCAATGGATAGATAGATTGATAGATAGCTTACCATATCTCTACGTAATCTTTCAAGATTCCCAGGCAGTTGATGTGTTGATTTCATTTCCAGTTACAGTACTAATCATATCTCTGTACACTTCTTCAAGATCCCAGAGGAGGGATTAAGGTGTCTGACTGTAGGTGAACAGTGAGACATATTCTACTTGATAGCTAAGCATATCTCACTGCCCCTCTCCAAGATCCCCGAGGAGTTGAGTCTACATGTGCCTCATCTTCGCAGCCTTAACCTCTCTCATAACCAACTGACGACCCTACCAGCCTCCTTCCACCTCCTTCTCCACCTGCGCTCCCTTGACCTCTCTCACAACCGGTTGCGGACATTACCAGACTCTCTCACCCGTCTTCCCCAGCTGCACACACTGAACCTCGCCAGTAATGCTCTCACAGAACTTCCACCAACCATCTCTAGACTGTACTGTGTGAGTGTTGTGTGATGTCTGTTTTGTGGATCATCCCCTTTTGCCTAGGGATGTCTTGTATTTTTGTGCTCTCCATTTTTTTTTTTTTTTTTTAATATAATACAGTAAATAGCTAAGGATAGACTTTTTGTACCAGAGAGATTGGATGTAGCCTTAGTCAGCTACTTCTCTACTTGAGACCTCTCCAAAACTTAGTAGCATCATCTGGTAGCTGTAAGAATTAAAAAATGGAAGGAGGGGTTTGAGGAAAGTCCATTTCTGAGCTATTGAGATTTGTAAGTATTTAGATGTTAGACAGTAAATGGTCCACAGCTTTTGTATGATTTCGAAACATATGTACTACTGGCACTTAGGATTTACTGGTGTTTTGACAATTTTTTTTTTTTTTTTTTTACCCTTCGTACATTCAAACTGGATGTGTAAAAAAAATGTGTTTTATATATCATAGATAGTTGGATTTCTTTTTTTACTAAATATTTTGCCAAATGGAAAGGCGTGTCTAGTTAGATTATATATTATGAATACTGGTATTTTAAGCAGTCATGACTATACAGTACAGAACAGAAACTGGAAGCTTAGACATCACTGCAACTTGACCTTCTCTTGTTTGTTTCCAGTTTAGCTTATTCTCTCACCCTCCGTACTTCATTCACTTTCTTCCTGTCACCCTTCTAGCCTTTCAAGTGACCATTTTTTATTTTTTATTGTAACCAAGTCCTTCAATCTTCCTCCATGTGGCTACAGCTGAGAAAATTAAATGTGTCTGACAACCAACTGCGGTCACTGCCAGGGAGCTTGACAGAATTGCCAGACTTGAGTGTTATAGTCACTCGTGGCAACAACTTAATACATCCACCTCAAGCCATCTGCGACACTGGTTCACAAGCCACTCTGCACTTCCTCAGGGAGCGACACTCTCCTCCACCACAGCCAAGGTTACATTTCCATCTATCCATTGCTCATCCACTTTTTTTTTTTTTTTTTTTTTTTTTACCTCATCAAGAGCGTAAAGGCCAAGGACTAGGTTGCTCAATAGATGTTTTCAATGTGAGTGACCATTCATTCATTCCATTTTGGTGTTATATTAGCAGTAAATCCCAGCCAACACTCATTCTTTAAACCATTATGGGCCATATCAGGTTGGAGCACCTTAACCTACTTAACCACCTGGCATTTGTTCAGTACAGTATATGGTTACCATCCAACCTCGGAAATCATATCCCAGATTACAGAAGAACATTTGGCTTGTCAGGCAGTGCTGAGTTACCTAAATGTAGCACTGTATTGACTTGGATCTATGAAAAAAATGTTGAATACTCTTTTGTTTTGTTATATGTATATTGGTTACCCTTAACCTCTTTGTCATGATAACGTACTCTGTATGTAATTTCTAGGTTAAAGGAGTATTTGAGGACATACTATTTTCAGGACATCAAAGTTAGTGCATTCCTATGGGGATAGCAGAGGGCTGTTTAAAGCTTCCTAGCTCCTCCTCGTGCTACTTTGATATGGTACTGGTGGGAAGAGAAGCTCGTGGTGAAGTAGAATGGGTTATGCTTGTGGCGAAGGGGTTAAATGTTTCTGATTACAGTAGCCTAGCCTTGGGTCCCTACAACTCACAAGAGGTAATGTGGGTTTGGTTGTTACCATTCTCCATGTTAAGGTATAGTACAGGTATAACTTCATGTTACTATTTTGGCAAAACTAATTTCAGGTAAGTATAGATGTCATTTTCTGGATGGCCATACTATGATAGTCTGCCATACTGTACAGGCAGTCCATGCTGTATGTCACAGATGTGTTCCAGACTTGTCCCAATATTTGCCTTGCAGTTAAAGCTGTATATTCAGGGGGAAACTGACAATTCAGCTATATAAATGGAATTTTTGTAAGACTTACTTTACAGTGAGCACTCACTTAAAGTCAAGGATGTGTATTGGGAAAATGTCTGTTAAAGCGATGCTTCTGGTTCATGATTGAATGGTTAAAAGCAGAAAAAAGAAAAAAAATACATGACCACTGTAATTCTACATTGAATCACAAGCAACTTTTCAACCATCCATCCATCATCCAATCCTATGCCACCCTATGAGGAGCATAGGAGCCTGGGGCTAG
Source organism: Coenobita brevimanus (assembly GCF_032717465.1). NCBI lineage: Eukaryota > Metazoa > Arthropoda > Malacostraca > Decapoda > Coenobitidae > Coenobita > Coenobita brevimanus. The sequence goes on along the minus strand of NC_137029.1, from coordinate 25,556,365 downwards.
GCAAGTTGGTCCTAACATTTAAGATGAGACTGACCAGCCTTAGTCATCCCCGAGTGGCATTACATGAGCAATAACCTACATAGGCTTAATCCAATTGGAGCACCTTAATTACCCACTAAACCACCAGGCGCCATAATTTGGTTATATGGTTACCACCCAGTGTAGTAAATGGTTTCCTGGTGTACAGGAAACCATTTTACTTGTCACTCAGTGTAGTGTCACCCATAGGCAGAAGGAAGAGGAAAGAATGAAGGAAAAAAGACAGAAGAGGGAGTGTAAAGTCACCTGTAGGCAGAAGGAAGAGGAAAGAATGAAGGAAAAAAAGACAGAAGAGGGAGTGTAAAGTCACCTGTAGGCAGAAGGAAAAGGAAAGAATGAAGGAAAGACAGAAGAGGAAGGAAGGAAGAGAGGAAAGGGCAGACACCCTGAGCAGCTACATTGAGTGAGTGAATTAAGTGAAGAAAAGGTGTTAATTCATCAGCAACTCAACCCATTGGTTGTGGCATGCCTGTCAGGCATGACATGAGTGGTTCAGAAAATTTGAGAAAAACATTCTCAGTTCACTTCAAGAATGTCTATGGATGTATATACCCTACAGTAATAAAAATTCATACATTATGAAGTGCTGCTCAGAAGTTCCAGAAATTTGAAAGCAGGGCAGAAACCGCTCGTCATCTGGTGTGTGGATGCCGGGTGACAGTGCACACACCCTTTGTTTGTTAGTGAGTCAAGTGGCATTGTGCAGGGTGGATGCGTTTGCTGCATGTTTGTGTTTTTTTATCATTCTGTGTGGGTTAGTTTGCAAATTTTGTAATCTCAAAAATGGAGGATGTGAAAGAGCAACGTGTGTGCATTAATTTTATGTGAAACTCAGGAAGAATGCTTTAGATACTCATAAAATGTTAAAACAGACATTTGGTGACAATACTTTGGGAGTTACACAAACCAAAGACTGGTTTAAGCGTTTTAAAAACGGAAGAACGTTAACGGATGACAAGCTCATTCTGGTCATCCTTCCACCAGTTCAGCTCCTGACAGTGTGGCCAGAGTTCATGCAGCCGTCCTCCAAGATCACAGGAGGACAATGCACAATGTTTGTGACATTGTTGACACGTCATATTGAACATGCCAACACATTTTGTCTGGTGATGTGAGGTGAAAACGTCCAGACAAGTTGCGCACAAACAAATGAGTGCCTCATCATGACAATGCACCCATTCACCCAGCCCTTGTTCAGCACTTTTTAGCATCAAAAAACATGTTGGTTGTTTCCTATCCCCCATACTCACCAGATTTGGCTCCCTGTGATTTTATGCTCTTTCTGAAAATAAAATCCAGCTGAAAGGTCTATGATTTGACACTATTGAGGAGAACCAAGAGAAAATCGCAAAAGGTCCCGAACAAGCTGATGCTCAAGGGCTTCCAGAACGCATTCCAGTCGTGGGAGATGTGTTGGGATCGATGTTTGCATGCTCAAGGAGACTACTTTGAAGGGGACAGTGGTAATTAAGACTTGACCTAAGTTTTTTCCTTCTTTAGTCAAACTTTGGGAACTTTTGGGTAGCATCTCATGTTTCTGTTTGCAAATGAAAGAAACTGGAAGGCCCTAAGTGCCCCTGGTTATGTGATCTGTATTCGCTTCAAGAATGTTTATAAATGCACATACCCCACAGTAATGAAAATTCATACATTATTTCTGTTTGCACATGAAACAGACTGGAAAACCCTAAATGCCCCCATATTTTTGGTCATTGGAGAAAGATTTCAGCAGCTAGCTCCTTGGCAGATGGGAAATGGCCACCACCAACCACTGCTGTAGGCAGAGGTTGTGTCCCTCCAGTCTGGCCACTGATCAGACATAAAAGATGTGCACCATGCCATAACAAAACATGGGAAACATGAAAAATTAAACTAGTTTGTGGAAAGTACGTCTCAAGCTAATGGAAATGTTTTCTGAAGGGCATGTTGCTGCTAAAGAGATTAATAGTGAAGCAGCTTTAAATTAGGACCAGCAGTAATTGCAGAGAGTAGTATACTGTGAGGACTGACCATACTTCACTTTCCTCAGTATGGGAAGAACAGGTGTATTTGTGCGTGTACGGGGACAGCAGGTAGCAGCCAGTGTCAACAACCCTGAGTCAGCTAGTGTGGAGTATCGACAAGCTCAGAATACAGCACGCACCAGCAAGCGCAAGTGTCCCCTTATGCCACCAGCTTCTGCTTCATCCCTAACCTCGGATCAGCTGACAGACATGTTGCTTGGTTAGTGTAAAAGCTCATTTGCTATATATCAGCACATTCAGTATATTTCCTTCTTGTTGCTACCAGACAACTTTAGTGTAGGAATGGCCTTTAATGGTGAAGAGTTTAATGAAGGATGTATGTATCCCCATTTGATTGAAGCTGAAGAAAATCAAGTGGAGGTAATAGTAGCCGCATCCTGAGGCTCATCTGGACATGAACCCAGTTGACTGCAAGAAATTGACCACTGCAGCTGGGCACTTCCAAAGGTCTTTTGTTTTAGCTAATGTTTTGTGATAGTGAGGTGCATGAAGTGATTGTGTTGTATTTTGTGTTGGTACTTAAGCAAGAATGAGAGATAGCAAAAGTAAACTATAAAAGATGTCCTTTTGCTGAGAAGGGTTAAGGATTGCAGTGTTATGTAATTGTCATTACCAGTATTTTATGAGCCATGTTTTAGGTGACTGAAAACTGTACCACCCTTTTTCTTAGTAGTTTATATCTCTAGTTCACACTGATATACTGTACTCTGTTATGCTATTTTTACTCTTGGTACCAACATAGAATACACTGTTTAGTATAGTGATAACTTTCACTTTCAGTGGCATATTTTTGTACTTTATTCTTGCTACCTTCAGACAGTGTTGTTCACCTTAGGACAGCCTTTTTTTACTGGAGGGGTTAGGTATAGCCTTAACACACTGACTGTTAGAAATATTTCCGAAGTTGAGTAAAATCGCCTGAAAGTAGGAATAATAAATTAGAAAGTACATCCTCATTGCAAAGGGATTATCTATACATGAAATATAAACATAAACATTTATTTATGAGAACCACTCTGCATAAAAGTTTGCAGTTTCTGAGGAGCCTGTAATGATATGTTGCTTTGATATCTTCCAGACCTACTGTTCAACAATCCTTTAAGTCATGTGGCTAATGTGTTAATGATGGCCCTGCTTCAATGGAAACTGTGTAAGTGGGCCCCTTCATTCCATTTTAGTAAAGCCAATTTGTTAACCAAATACAGTACATCCCCACAGTATGCGAGTTCCGAGTACACGATCCCCCTTGTATGTGAGGACCAGTTTTTTGTGTGTGTGTGTGTATTTTTTATTAGTACGTGAATTGAACTCTTGGAAGCGAGACAGGCAGCGAAGAGTGGCCCAAATCCGGGGTTACCCTGTGTTTGCAACAGTGCCCCCCCAAGAAGCGATAACGGGTGAAGGTGAGCAGCCTTATTCTTGTTGATTTAGTTAAGCCATATCCATGTTGATTTACCTAGTAAAGCCATAATCTTGTTGGTTTACTTTATCCTAGGTAATATGCCTTAGCTGGTTTCCCTGTATAGTACAATACTTAGGTCAGAAAGGCATTTCAAGGGTTGCCCATGAAGGGGGAGTGCCACCCATATGTAATTTTTCCCGTAAGTTTATGTATTCACAGTAGGCGAATTCCTAGTATGCGACGTCCTCTGCCGCCCATATAGGTGCGTACTATGGGGATGTACTATACTTAGCCTGATAACCCAACTTACATACAGTCACGACCCAGTATACAGCAGTCTGGTATGCAGTTGAGCGCCGTAATGACCGATGGAAATGTATACTCAGTTTTGGATTAATAGTAACGAAAATTGTGTACGATTTTTGTGTGACCACGTACGACGATCTTGCATGGATGTGTACTGCCCATGCAAACTGACGGTCACATGTTTGAACCAAGATGGCTACCCCATTTTTACATGTGCCTCAAAACACTATTGCAGTGTGCAATATTAAGTGGAGAGAGAACTTTTTTGTATGAATACTGAAACGTGATTTGGAAAACGCTGCATCACTCTCCCACCACCTCATCACATTGCATTCCTGCTGCCTCATCACATTGGTCCCCACCCACCACACCACTGCACTCACCCCCAACCCCACTACTATGCTCTCCTCACCACTTATCACCTCTTCCTGATGACTTGGATGATCACCCAGGCTCCCCAGCTGTGCCCAAGCCTTTGGAGGGTACCCTTGGTGATGACTCGGATTGGCCCACAACATTCTTTAGATGGGTGGCAGAAATTTTTTTTAAGATTTTAGGTTAGGTTAGGTGGCACTTGACCCCCAAGGTATCCCCATAAAACCCATGTTCAGTCGACATCAATTTATCAGTATGTGATCAGTTCCTACTTGACATAACCCAGTGATAAACTGAGTCATGACTGTACTGTTATGCCTTCTAAGGACATACCCTTCTATATGGAGACAATATTGAGAGAAATGAGACATTAACACCATGACATAAAAGACGTTTAAAGGAGCATTATGTTAAACTTTCAAGTTTGGCTGCAATATTCCCTCTATAAGCCATATATGGCCTCAACTTGCCTACTGAGATGCATTCTGCAGACATGACATACTATGTTGTAATGGCTCTTGTCCCATCTGAATTTAAACCAAGTTGACTGCGTGTTGAAGTTGCCCATCTCTTGTAGTCCACCATCCTCCTTTTAGGGGATAGAGGAGGAGTCGAGGGATGTTTGTAATTGTATAAGCAGACAACTAAGTTATATGGTTATGTTGGTGCCACTGTGGGAGGCCTTCCCACTCTGGCACCATACCCTGCTATGCAGAGGTAAAACAGACATAAGACAGTGACTCTAAAGAGGTTTAATGCAACAAATACCAAAGTATCTTGGTTATACATCTGTACTAATCTGTGTCTGTGGTGACAGCATCACGTAGGTACATGATGAATGTGTCATGTTTGGGTTGACTGCTTAAATGGGAAAAACATAAGTGGGATACTTATAACTCAAGGGGTCAATGTTGTGATATGTACACTTTTATCAGTATCATCATCATCGTCATCATCATCATCATCCAATCCTACATTGCCCCATGAGGAGCATAGGAGCCCGGGGCTAGGCAAGTTGGTCCTGACATTTAAGATGAGAGTGACCAGCCTCACTCATCCCTGAGTGGCATTACCTGAGCAAGAAACCCTGACCATCCCTTGGATATAAACCTTCACCGGTTCAATCCGATTGGAGTGATGTAATTACCCACTAAACCATCATGCGCCATAATTTGGTCATATGGTAACCACCCAGCATAGTAAATGGTTTCCTGGTGTACAGGAAACCATTTGGCGTGTAACTCAGTATTGAGTCACCCAAAGGCAGAAGGAAGAGGAAAGAATGAAGGAAAGAAAGACTCAAGAGGGAGCGGGAAGTCACCCTTAGGCAGAAGGAAGAGGAAAGAGTGAAGGAAAGAAAGACAGAAGAGGATGGAAGGAAGGAAGGATGGAAGAGGGGAAAGAGCAGACACCTGAGAGCAACACTACATTGAGTGAGTGGATGGTGAGCGCCCCCATAAAATATAATAATGTATGCTGCTTTTAAAATTTCAGGATTGTTTTATGGGTTGGCTATTGGAGATGCTATGGGTCTGGGGACCGAGGCCCTGACAGTCGATGAGTGTGCCTTTCACTATGATCCTGACACCATATCACTGGAGGACAGGGTGCGTGATTATCTTCGTGTCCACTTTGCACCCAACGACTGGTCTTCGGGAACTGATGTGGTGGTAAGTATTGTGTATCCAGATTTGTTATTCTAAGTTAATACTAACCAAAGGATTGGAAGTCAGGTATAGCAGTTCCCTTGTGCAAGATGAAAAGGCAAAGAGTATTGTTTGACACTTATAATAGTATTTGTCTTCTCAGTTTAGTGGGAGAAGAGGAAGAAAAACCAGGAAATGGTAGGAGAGGAATAAGTTTTTTTTAAGCAGGAGAGATCAGGGAAGACAGTATCTTCATTATGAGATGTATAATAGAAAAATATTTTTGGAAGTGGAGAGGTAGTATGCTGCCTTCATGGAGTTGGAGAATGTATAAGGGCAGACAGAGAATGTGAAAGGTCCTGAGAATATATGGAATAGATGAGATATTCTTTATTGCTGTTAAGAGTATGTATGAGGATTCAGAGGCAATATACAGGATGCACATGTATCTCCCATTTCAACTTACACCTGAAGAGAACCCAAGTTGGACCAGTTGTATTTTCCCAGAAAACAGTGTTTCCAAGTGCAGGTGTATTTCTAGCATTTGACCTTTTCATCACACTGATATCAGGACACACACACTTTTTTTTTTTTTTTTTTTTTCAAGAGGAAATGCTTTTTCTGTACTGTATTCCATATAATGAAAAGTGAAAAAGGTTAACCTTTCTTCCTGTAAGGTGCTTCCATAATGTTGTAACGAAAGGAAATTGAATACCTGGCCATGCAAGAACTTTTGATTTTTTTTTTTTTTTTATATCAGATGTTAATTTATTTAAAGTTGTAGAGGTTAGAGTAAGAATTTAGGTTACATTAAGCTTAGAGTATAGTTTAGTGCAGTACTGTTAATTTCATGGTACTGTTTACATGATAGCCTCATGCTTACGTTCATTTCTGTACTTACAGCTGCTGCTACTGGAGTCTGTTATGCGCTGGGGTGGTGTAGTAGATGAACTCGAATTTGGGAGTGCAGTGGGGCGATGGCTTACACTTGGCATAGAGGCACTTGATACTCAACCTGGTCATCCACTGTCACCCTACACTCTTAAAGTTAGTCTTCACCGCGCCAATCATCACTTAGTTTGCTCATTATTTTAAGTTTCATATTATAATGCCTTCATGGTCTTGCAGCAATTAACATTTTAACTATGTAAGTTCCAATAGTTCTTCTGTCCTGTATTATTGCCTATGGTTTAGATGATACAGACAGTGGTGTCATATCAAGGGCTCTTTATCATGGCAGACATCCTTTATTGCATTACAGTAAGGGTAAAATGGAATTGATTTTGGCTGTGACTGACCTAGAATTAGAGAAAGTCGTTCTTGTAAATCACCTTATAATTTTGATGTTCTATATTACTAAGTTTAGCAAAGTAAAATGAAGAAAAAGCCCCCATTATCTCCTTCAGTTTGTTGATGTATTTCGTAATTTTCTCTTGCTACTCCCAGATGCTTTTATTCCTCTTAGGAGAGACTTTTCATACTAGAGGAGTTAGATACACTATAGCTTTCGTTAACCCCTTCAGTACAAGAACTTTAAATTCTAAATCCTCATTTATACTTTCAGAGGAATGTTTATAAAAATGCCCAGTAGCTGTGGTAATCCAGGGATAATAAGTACCCTGTGAAAGACTCACTTCAACAGAAAATATGGAAAGGCCTTGCCCATTTCGTAAATTCAACGAATTAATGATTCGTGATGACACAGAGGCATCTGAGAGTGATGTTGACACCACTTTCATTGTCTCCTCACTGAACTTTGAGGGGTTTTTGAGGGACGTTTATGAGAAGGAAGTGGCACAGAGGTAGTAGCATGAGGCAGCAACACATTTGCATCATGCTAAGAGGCTGTAGCCCGTCTCAAGCCTTAGAACCTTTACCCCCATGCCCCAGTCATTTTTCCCAGAATCCAGTTCAGCCATAGCGGCCCAAAGTTGCAAGCGGCCGAATCACCGTATTGCCAAAATGTTGGTTAGGTTAGGTATGGCCCAAACGTCTTCAGCCCAACAGGATCACGGCCAAAAATAAATACGGCCAGATAGTCCCGAACCCCTTCCCCCTCCCCCATCCATTCAAGAAATGTTGTCGGTCAGAGTCAGGTAAGTATCATACAATATTGTTCATTTCCATTAAATATGCTTTACTAATTTATTTTCCAAGTTGTTAGTGTTTGCTGGTGACCAGTTTGATGTAGGTTTTGACCAGTTTCAAGTAGGTTTGGGGGTTAGGGGGGCAACTTTTCCAAGATAACAGACTCATAAGTAATTTTCCCCGTAAGATTAGTTATTTCTAACTCACGAAATTCTCAAATCACGGTCTGTGCCCAGTCTCATAAAACCGCGATTTAGGAGATACCACTCCACTGTATAGGCGTCAGTATATTATTTTTTCAAATCGGATAACCACACCCTTAGTGATTGGGCTTCAGTATACAGCTTTGAATTGTATAAAAGCAAAATATTATCAGTATGTTAACCCTTTTGATCTAGTGATGTCCATCCATCCATCCATCATCCAATCCTACGTTGCCCCATGAGGAGCGTAGGAACCCGGGGCTAGGCAGTTGGTCCTGACATTTAAGATGAGAGTGACCAGCCTCACCCATCCTTAAGTGGCATTACGTGAGCAATAAACCCCAACCACCCCTTGGATATAAACCTTCACCGGCTCAATCCGATTGGAGCACAATAATTACCCACTAAACCACCAGGTGCCTAAATTTGGTTGTGTGGTTACCACCCAGCGTAGTAAATGGGTTCCTGGTGTACAGGAAACCATTTGGCATGTCACTCAGTGTAGAGTCACCCATAAGCAGAAGGAAGAGGAAAGAATGAAGGAATGAAAGACATAAGAGGGAGTGCAAAGTCACCCATAGGCAGAAAGACTAGGAAAGAATCCAGTGATGTATTTTTTTTATTTCATTCTTGCTACCTTCAGTTGATTTTATTCAGCTTAGGAAGAGAAATCAGGTTGTGAAGGGGATGATGTGGAGAGTGTTTTTACCCCAACACTACAAGTGGTTTTGCCAGGGTCTAACCAGGTTTCCACCAATAACAAATATAAAGTAAAAAAAAAAAAAACACTGGATTTATAAGACTGAGAACGTGACTGTTTTTGCAGGTGGTGAGCTCAGAAGATTATTCATCTAACCCACACAGTGCTGCTCAGACTGTCTGCACTCAGGTGAAGGAGGAACGAGCCCGAGGAATCTTCAATGCCAACCCAAGTGATAATGCTTGCCTTCCCACTGCCCTCATTTTAGGTTAATATTATGCAGTTGGAGACATAAGTTTGCTTAATTTTCCACCTTTTCATCTTCTCACTGCCAGTACAATGAGGGACACAAGTTCACCTAATGAACCACTAGTTCTGTTTCTCACTGCCCTCTGGTGGCTTAGATGCTAAAGTAGAGTGAGGTTTATTATGGCTTTCTGCTCATTTGCGTCTCTTTTTGTGTATGATGTACAGACAGCTCCCATAGTGCACGAGCTCAGAGTACGCGAATCATATAATACACGAGTGACCAAAAATAATAACCAAAAATCCTTGATTGCATGAGTTTAGCCCACAATACACTAGGCAGAGACAAGGAGTGGCACAAAAATGCCATTTTACCTGACTGCGCGACTCCCCTTCCCGCATGACATGCCAGTAATGACTTAGAGGCACGTGGGGAAAGTGCGCAAGAGGAGTCTACAGCAAGATCTCACCAATAACGACCTCGACAATAGCATTTTTGGCAATAACGGGAAGTTAGAATAGATACCAAGTTTCTATAATAATGTTTGGATTCACTTGAATGACGGTTATTTTGCGAATACCAAGTTATTATACTGCCAGTACGTCCATAACAAGATGAGGAATGAAACAGACAAGCAACAAGAGATGAAGGAAATTGCCAAAAATGTGAGCAGTAGTGAGGAGGAGATGGAGGATCCTCCCCTCACCATGTCCCCTGACTCGCCTGCCACTGTCCCCTCCTCCTCCACTGCCCCATCTGACTCACCAGCTGCCTCCTCCTCCACCTCCACAGCCCCACCTGACTCACCTGCTTCACTTGGCATACCTGCAACCCCCACCACATTGACTGTTTCTGCATTCTGGAAGAAATTTAACCTTCGACAGGCTGTAAATTTTGTCAAAGCCTGGGAGAATACAACATTGGCAACCGTTAAACAAGCGTGGTGCAGCCGGAGCGGCAGTGGGGGCACTCTGAGTGTGTTGCCGCGCCTTGGAACCCCTGTTATTTAAGTCCATCAGGCCTGTTGTCTACTGTTGTTAAGGTGACTGACCATATTTTTGTTAGTTATATCTGTTGTATATGTCCGAAAATTTTTCCCTTAACCCCTCGTCTGCTGCGTTCCTTTTAAAAGGTCCGATCGACTGTCTGCGACATTCCTTTTAAAATCCACACTTGTTTCAAAAATTCCGCCATCAGTTTTGGCGGGCGCATGTTATGTATTCTGCCGTGGTACTTGGGGTTGCTGTTGTGCCCTAGTTTGTGCCCATTTGTGCCCAGAAGCCATGGAGTCGTCACGTGGTCGTTCCGAGTCTCCCATACCCTCTACATCGCGTGGTGTTAGCAAGCAGGGGAGAGCTACAGTTCGGAAACGAATACAAAAACATAAATATACACATGCAACTGAAAGTGACAGTGATAGTGAAGTGGTAGATGTAAAGGAAAGCAAGAAAAAAGTTGCTAAAGTCACTACATCACGCAGGAAGCGAAAACAGTATGTTACACCATCAAAGTTCCCTGGGCTGCTATTTGATAAAGACAGTGAAACAGATACTAGTGAAGAAAGTGAACAGTTCTGCAATGAAGAAGAGCAAGATTTAGGTAATATACTTCCTAGTGCTGGTGAAGAGGAAAGTGACAGTGAAGTGGGTGAGAGTGGAGTGGGACAAGGTGTGCATGGATCTGCCGGAGCTGGTGTTCCCATCTCACATCACCACAAAAAAAAATCAACCCGCGCATCTTCCATGGCACCAAGCCATGCAGTAAAATCTCTTGTAAAACAATTTTACAGAGAACAATCAGAGCAAATATCACCACAACCTAGCACCTCAAGGATGATATCTCCTTCACCACCTCACACCCCGCACATGCCGTCTCCATCACCACCTCCCACCAGCCCCACTTCGTCTCCATCACCACCTCCTACCAGCCCCACTCCGTCTCCACCACCACCTCCCACCAGCTCCATGCAACTTTCATTCACTTGGAGTGATGGAAGAATTTTACACCTGACATCCATCCATTTGATGCCAGTAACAGTGGTGTTACAGAATACTGGCCAAACCAGCCAGATGCCCCAGAAATGGATTACTTTGAGGCATTTTTTACAGACGAAATAATCGACCTCATCTGTACCCAGACAAACTTATATCACCAGTTCATCACTCAGCAGCACGAGTTCTCCCCCAGGTCTCGTGTTCATAGGTGGAAAGATATTATGAGGGCCGACCTGATGTCATTCTTGGCATTGCTAATGCTCATGCCACACTGCAAGAAGCAGGTGCTGAGCGATTACTGGAAGAATGATGCCCTAATCCCTACACCTGTCTTCGGTAAATATATGCCACGGGACAGATTCTTGGTACTACTGCGTTTTCTTCACTTCGCAGACAACAGATATCCTTCAAACAGTACATACCATCCAAACGACACCGCTTTGGCATCAAGCTATTTGTGATGTGTGACTGCCTCACTGGGTATGTGTTGGACATGATAGTCTACACAGCAACGGACATTGACATTCCACGGAACGATCTTCTTGGGGTGTCAGGAGCTGTCGTGAAGAAACTGATTGCAAACTACCTCGGTCAAGGTCACATTCTTTATACCGACAACTGGTATACCAGCCCTTCCTTGGCATCATTCCTCCACACTAATGGCACTGGTTCCTGTGGCACTGTACGAAGGAATCGCAAGTTTATGCCAAAGTTTGCACCATCTGCAGGACGAGGAAGTGTACAGTTGTCAAAATCATACAACATATTGTCAATTGGCTGGCAGGAAAAGAGAGATGTGACTGTGCTGACAACAGTTCACAAAGGGAACATGATAGAAACAGACAAAACAGACCACCATACAGGACAGAAAATACAGAAGCCGGATGCAGTGTTGGACTATAACCTGAACATGAACTTAGTTGATAAGTGTGACATGCAACTGTGCAATGTTGAGTGTGTCCGGAAAACAGTGAGGTGGTACATCAAGTTGTTCCTGCATCTTGTGGATGTGACACTTCTCATTGCATATAACTTGTACCTCTTTCGGTCACACAAGAAGATAAAGTTTCGTGAGTTCTCCTACAATGTAGTGTTCCAGCTGCTAGAAAAATATGGAACACTACAAACAACAGAAAGAGGAAGGAGATATGCTGCTTTGCCTGACAGGTTGGCAGGTAAAGAGTTTTTGCAGCGCCATTACTTGGCACATACAGCAACATCAGAGGGTAGAACAAAAAGGCAAGTGTTGTGTCATGTCTGCAAGAACACTACCAGGCGTGAGCAGGTGAGAAGGGAAGTGACAACATGGTGTCAAGAGTGTCAGGTGGGCTTATGCATAGGCGACTGCTACCGTGACTTCCACACACTCGTCAAATTCTAGACTCTTTGACTCATTTGTAAATAAGTGAAGACTATTTGTAAATGTAATTGTAAGTGTTATAATAAAATGAAAGTGAGGATAAAAGTGACTTTTCTGATAAGTGAAAGAGACTATTTTATAAGCATAGTAATAGGAAAATAAGCTAAGGAAATACTGTATTTCATTGAAAGTTACTATTACTGAGTAAGTGTAATTGTAAGTGTAATAATAGAAATGAAAGTGAGAATAAAAGTGACTTTTCTGATAAGTGAAAGAGACTATTTTATAAGCATAGTAATAGAAAAATAAGCTAAGGAAATACTGTATTTCATTGAAGTTTACTATTACTGAGTAAGTGTAATTGTAAGTGTAATAATAGAAATGAAAGTGAGGATAAAAGTGACTTTTCTGATAAGTGAAAGAGACTATTTTATTAGCATAATAATAGAAAAATAAGCTAAGGAAATACTGTATTTCATTGAAGTTTACTATTACTGAGTAAGTGTAATTGTAAGTGTAATAATAGAAATAAAAGTGAGGATAAAAGTGACTTTTCTGATAAGTGAAAGAGACTATTTTATAAGAGTAATAATAAAAAAAATAAGCTAAGGAAATACTGTATTTCATTGAAATTTACCATTACTGAATAAGTTTTCACTGTTCAGTATAATGATGGAAGTGCTAAGACACACACAACATAGTGCAAATGAAATGGTGGACCGGGGTGGTGGAGATGAGTGGTGCAGTGGCGAGCCTGGACGGCCTTGGCAACAGTGCCTCCCGGTTGTCTCGCCTCAGTCACCGCGCAAAAACGGCGAAAATGACTTTGCTTCCACACATCTCTACAGCAACACATGAGAACCTAGACCTTCACTGAAATGCTCATAGGGAAGAAGAAAGGTTGAGCTTTCTTGTGCATGTTTTATTTTGTCTTTATCTTAATAAATAATATGAGAATTGTTGAGTTGAAAATGGGTAATTTTGGGCTGGATTGCCGCACCAGTGATACAGCTCCCGCCACCATTGCCGCAGCCGAGGGGTTAATTATGTCCCTAAGGGTCAAAAAATGTCAAGGTGTGAGGGGGAACCACCCATATGTAATTTTTCCCATAAGATTATGTATTCACAGTGCATGATTTCACAATGCGTGAGGACCAGGACCGCCCATCCACTCGCGCACTGTGGGAGCTTACTGTATCCTGAAGAGTGACTGAGATGCTATAAGTTTGAAAGAAAGATGATGGATTGTTAGGGGACTTAGTACCATGCTTGTACTTGTTTTTACTTCACTTTTTCTATGTTGCACATGTTATTGTACTTTTGTGTATGTAAGAAGGCCTGCAGGATGTGTTAATGATTGTGTTTCCCATTTCCCTGAGCTTGCTGCTTGATAGTTCAATGCTAGCACTTCATCTTTCATTGCCTTTGGATCTCACTTCACCACATCTTTAAGATAAGAATGTAAGATAACTGCAGTAGGCCAGTTGGTGCATGCTAGGCAGCTCCTATAAGCTTGTTCAAGTGATAATGATAATTATGTTGCTGTAAATTATAGTTTCAGTTCATCATGTTCGCTTGTTGGTGGGATGATCTGTACTGCAGCTCTACATCACATTCGGAACATAAATCAGTTGTAGCTGTGTGTGGTCTTTTTTCTTTTGGTGAAATGCAGGGATGACTGCAATACTCTACACTTTTTGTATGCAGTATGGCTTAGGATGTGTCAGCAGTAAATATGTAGCCAGTTTAGAAAATCTTTGTGGTGATAGCTTTGATGTTGAATTCCATAAATTATTGGATTTTCATATTATACACTTGTATATATGGTATGAATGGAAAGCTGTAGAATGCTGTAAATATTTTTTATGAGCATAATAGAGCAAGTAGTTGACTAAATGAGTAGCTTAGTGTCAGTGTTAGAGTAAGACAGGGTTGTGTGATATCTTCACAGCTGTTCCTGTGTATATGGGTAAGATTGTCAGAGAGGTTAAAACTCTGGATTGCAGAGCAAGTTGGGAGTATGGTAATGGTAAAGGGGCCTAAATGCATGCCACATCTGCATCTCATCACCCTGTTTATTTTGGTATATGGTTATCATCCAGCATTATAAATTGTTTCCAGGGGTTCCTGAAAGCCATTAAGCTTGTCACTCAGTGTAGAATCACCTGAAGTGGAAAGAAGGGTATCACCTACCATTGTGGCTAGACCATGTAACCATGTAGATACCACTTATGATGCAGTTTTTTTTTTTTTTTTTTTTTTTAAGAATAATATCTGTGTGTGTGATACATTTTTTTTTTTTTTTTTTTTACTGAAAATATATTCTGTGTTTTGAAAAATCTCAATTTATGACTACAGTCAGCTCCCATTTTATGAAGAACCAGTATGCAATGAATTACTTGTTTGTTGATAAAAAAGTTAGGACCATTTTTGGATATATGATAGAATTTTCATTTCAGTGATGATTATGCTCCAGTACAAAGCCTCACTGGTCTAAATACAATTGCTGTTCTTGCTTATGCAATCTTTCTCATGCAAATCTACAGTCATTTGTTTGTTCCAAGATGACACTTGCATTTGTCACTATTGGGTGTGTTAGTGTCAGTGATGGAACAATGGTGTAGTGTTGGAGATGAAGCAGTAATTGCAGTGAAGTGAAATAACATCCAGTTTAGATGAGCAGGAAACCTGTTTTTAGAATTTGTTAAGGTGGGTGACCGATAACCAAAAATATAACCCCATTGACCCTATGTTTTAATTGACTCAGTATATGGTAAATTGTTATGCATTGGATTTTTTCAAATGCATCCTCCTCACAAAATGAGGGTGTGCTGTATAAGGACTCCTAGGGCATGAATAATGTGTGTGTGTCTGGCCCATATAGGGCATACTATTGGTGGTTCTAAGTGTGTTGTACTTTTTCTTTTCTTGCTTTCTGAATCCAATTGCACTCCCATCCTTGGTTGGGAAAAAGAGGTTTTGGTGATGATGATCTTGATGATAACGGTGTATTATTTCAAGGTGTACCAAGCTTCTACCTGAGTCATGAAGTTGAGATGAATGCTGAGAGGATCTGTCGGGCTACACACACTGATGCCATAGCCTCTGCTGCTTGTGTCTTCCTGGCACTTCTGGTCTCAGCCTTCCTCCAGGTCAGTACTTTATTCCTGCTTTTCACTGTAACACTGTCATGTCCACCTGTCATAAAGATATTGCGCTGCCACACTTCTTCTGAAACATGGATGTAGCATTGTTATCCATCCATCCATCATCCAATCCTACATTGCCCCAAGAGGAACGTAGGAGCCCAGGGCTAGGCAGTTGGTCTCGACATTTAAGATGAGAGTGACCAGCCTCACTCATCCCTGAGTGGCATTACATGAGCAATCAACCCCAACCACCCCTTGGATATAAACCTTCACTGGCTTTATCCGACTGGAGTGCAATAATTACCCACTAAATCATCAGGTGCCAAAATTTGGTTATATGGTTACCACCCAGCATAGTAAATGGTTTCCTGGTGTACAGGAAACCATTTGGCATGTCACTCAGTGTAGAGTCACCCACAGGCAGAAGGAAAAGGAAAGAAAGACAGAAGGGGGAGTGCAAAGTCACCCGTAGGCAGAAGGATAAGGAAAGAATGAAGGATAGAAAGACAGAAGAGGATGGAAGGAAAGAAGGATGGAAGAGAGGAAAGGGTAGACACCCGAGAGCAGCAATACATCGAGTGAGTGGATTATCTTGTACCAAAGTGCATATGCATCATTATTTTTATACTGTATTTCTTATTACTGGAAATTACATAAAACGGCATCATACAGCATGCTGTATAGTGTGAAAAGCAACCAGTTTTATAGATCCATCTACATCTGAAGAACTCTTCTCAAACCGTTAAACCTGTGAGGTATGGTACTTTTTTTGTTTGATATAAAATGTGGTATAGTGTAGTAAAGTCTCATCGTTGTATGAAGATCAGTGTTTTCCAGACTGTAAGGTGCACCCAACCTCACGGTAGGCTACATTTTAAGAAGCAGCTTTAAAAACGTTGAGAATGATGTGAAAGTAGTATGTACAGTACATTTATCTCAAAAAGTAGATAATAAAGTTCTGATTTTTACTGAGAACTGTCTTAGAGTAGCATCTACATTAATGTCTTGTTATGTACTTCTGAACTTAGCTCTGTTTAGAAAATATTTCATAATTTTTATAATTTTATCATTTGTAATTTATTACAGTAGTGTACGGTAGGATACTTATTGACAGAGTTTGAGAAGGAACAGAGGAATTAGTTGGAGAAGAACAGGGAGGCTTTAGGAAGGGAAGAGGTTGTGTAGATCAGATATTCATTCTTAGATCTTTAGTGGAAAAGTTTCTAGAGAAGGGCAAGAAGTTGTATGCGGCTATCATGGATTTGGAGAAAGCATATGACTGGGTCGATAGACATGGATTGTGGAAAGTATTAAGAATATATGGAGTAGATGGGAAGTTGTTGAATGCTGTGAAGAGTATGTGTGATGGTGCTAAGGCTGCAGTGCGTGTGGATGGTGAACTGAGTGAATTTTTCTCTTTGAAGGTTGGGTTGAAACAGGGATGTGTCATGTCTCCATGGTTGTTCAATCTGTACATGGGTGGGGTAATAAAAGAGGTACAAGGTAGGGTAATGGATGTTGGAGTGGCCCTGGTGAGAGAGGGTAGTGTTTGGAAACTCCCTGTACTGTTGTTTGCAAATGATACTGTGTTGTTGAGTGAAGACGAAGAGGAGCTGCAAGGCTTAGTGGATGAGTTTGGGAGAGTGTGTAAGAAACGGAATCTAAAGATGAATGTAGGGAAGAGTAAAGTGATGGTCTTTGAGAGAGGTGAAGTCAGTGAATGTACAGCAAGGTTGAATGGTGAGGACTTGGAAAATGTGAGTACGTTTAAGTACTTGGGTAGTGTGATGAGTAAGGATGGAGGTTTGGAGGGTGAAGTGCTTGAAAGGGTACAGCAGGGAAGAAAGGTTGCTGGTTCCTTGAAAGCAGTGATAAGAAACAGGGAAGTGAACAAGTTACACATGACAGTATTGTGATACCAACTCTAACGAATGGAAGTGGAGCTTGGACATTGTTGGAAGGACACAAGTCAAGAGTGAGAGCAGTGGAAATGAGTTATTTAAGAGGAGCCTGTGGAGTCACATGTGGAGATGTAGGAGGACTACTGGGCCTTGGGATAGGTTACTGCCCCCAAGATATAGGCCCTGAAGCCTTTGCCCTGAGTCGGACATTTAAAAAAAAAAAATAAAAAAAAGATAGGCTGACAAATGAGGATATAAAGGAGGGTTATGGTGTGGATGTGGATGTGATAGGAAGCGTTAGGAGGAATACACTGAGGTGGTTTGGCCATGTGGAGAGGATGGAGGGTGAAAGACTGACGAAAAGAGTGTATGTGAGTGAGGTGGAGGGGGGGAGAGGGAGGGGGAGGCCGAGGATGAGATGGAGGGATGGGGTGGAGAGGTATATGAGAGAGGGGGGTGTGAGTTGGGAGCAGGGCAGTGAAATGGCGGGGAACAGGGCGACGTGAAGGCGATTTGTTTGTGGCCACCCCGAACGTGATTGAGGCGTCTGGTAATAGATAGATTGATAGAATTAATTTGATAATGGTGGTATGAAAACACGAATGTTAAACTAAGGTTTCTGCAGAGCATTCTAACATGTGGTCATCACAGAAGCATCACTCATTTTCATTTCAGTTGTGTCACGCTCACCATGTTGGGAGGTATAACATTACATAATTGTCCTCACAGTCTTTTGTTTTTTATTATTTTTAAGTCATTGACCATTGATCTAAAAGTATTTTTGTGTCTTCACCTTCCTTTTTTTTTTTTTTTTTTTTTTTTTTTTTTTTTCAGACATCATTATAAAGTTTAACACACTGAAAAAATAAAAACAAAGGAAATGGAAAAATAAAGAAAACTCCCAGTCTGAAAAAAAAAAAAAAATAAAAATAATGTTAAAGCAAAAACTATAAAATGCACTTTTTGTTATTACTGACCTCGATCTTACAAACAGTGTTGCAGAGGGATTTGATATCATAGTATTTGGAAATTAGAGGGTTGTAACGATTTAAAGTTGGAATCTGCTGCTTTAGATATTACCCACTTCAGCACCTTCCTGCTTCCTTCCCCCCTCTCCCCCACACACACACACACACACTCATCTTCACAGGCATTGTGTGTATCATTCACTTTATCATCGTGCTGTAATACTATCCTTGTCATTACAGTACTCCACACGCCATCACAAGTATTACCATGCTGAATATTACAGTAGTGTGATTTTTCAAATTTGACATCTCTGAACTTTTTCAGCTCATGATTGCCATGCATTAAAAAAAAAAAAAAAAAAAAAAAAAAAAAAAAAAAATTCTAGTACCCAGGGAGATTCATTTAAGTGTTGTCTATCTATCTATTTATTGCCAGACGCCTCAATCCCGCTTGGGGTGGCCACAAACAAATCACCTCCAAGTCGCCCTGTCCCCCGCCATTTCACTGCCCTGCTCCCAACTCACACCCCCCTCTCTCATATACCTCTCCACCCCATCCCTCCATCTCATCCTCGGCCTCCCCCTCCCTCTTCCCCCCTCCACTCTCGTCGTCAGTCTTTCACCCTCCATCCTCTCCACATGGCCAAACCACCTCAGTGTGTTCCTCATAACGCTCCCTATCACATCCACATCAACACCACAACGTTCCTTTATATCCTCATTTGTCAGCCTATCTCTCCATGTGACTCCACAGGCTCCTCTTAAATAACTCATTTCCACTGCTTTCACTCTTGACTTGTGTCCTTTCAACAATGTCCAAGCTTCACTTCCGTACGTTAGAGTTGTTATCACAATACTGTCATGTAGTAACTTTTTCACTTCCATGCTCACTTCCCTGTTTCTTATCACTGCTTTCAAAGAACCAGCAACCTTTCTTCCCTGCTGTACCCTTTGAAGCACTTCACCCTCCAAACCTCCATCCTTACTCATCACACTACCCAAGTACTTAAATGTACTCACATTTTCCAATTCCTCACCATCCAACCTCGCTGTACATTCACTGACTTCACCTCTCTCAAAGACCATCACTTTACTCTTCCCTACATTCACCTTCAGATTCCGTTTCTTACACACACTCCCAAACTCATCCACCAAGCCTTGCAGCTCCCCTTCGTCTTCACTCAACAACACAGTATCATCTGCAAACAACAGTACAGGGAGTTTCCAAACACTATCCTTTCTCACCAGGGCCACTCCAACATCCACTACCCTACCTTGTACCTCTTTTATTACCCCATCCATGTACAGATTGAACAACCATGGAGACATGACACATCCCTGTTTCAACCCAACTTTCAAAGAGAAAAATTCACTTAGTTCACCATCCACACACACTGCAGCCTTCGCACCATCGTACATACTCTTCACAGCATTCAACAACTTCCCATCTACTCCATATATTCTTAAAACTTTCCACAATCCTTGTCTATCCACCTTGTCATGTGCTTTCTCCAAATCCATGAAAGCCGCATACAACTTCTTTCCCTTCTCTAGAAACTTTTCCATTAAAGATCTAAGAATGAATATCTGATCTACACAACCTCTTCCCTTCCTAAAGCCTCCCTGTTCTTCTCCAACTAATTTCTCTGTTCTTTCTCTAACTCTGTCAATAAGTATCCTACCATACACTTTTCCTATTATACCAAGAAGACAAATGCCCCTATGATTACCACACACTTCTTTTTCCCCTTTTCCTTTGTACAAGGGAATAATTATACCTGACTTCCAATCCTCCGGGACTCTACCTTCCTCCCAGGCTAATCTGCACATCTTCCACATCCATTCTACTACTATCTCTCCCCCATGCTTCAGCATTTCACCACACACTCCATCAATTCCTGGGGCTTTCTCAGATTTAGCTTTTTTCATTGCTTCCACAACTTCTATCCTACTGATTTCTTCCTGTCTTCTCACCTCCCTCCTTCTCCCAGCCATTCCCCAGCCACTTATACTCGCATTACTTCTATCCTGAATGTTCAACAATTCCTTAAAGTGTTCTCTCCATCTGCTCACCTTTTCTCCCTTCTCCACTAGTAATCTACCATTTTTATCTTTCACTCCCCTGCTAACTTCACTTCCACCCTGTCTTACTCTTTTCACCTCTTTCCAGAACATTTTCTTACAGTCCCTCCACTTTACACTCAGATTCCTTTCAAATTCCTCATCCACTCTCTTCTTACTCTCTCTTACTAATCTTTTCACCTCTCCCTCTCTTTCTACATATAACTCTCTCTTCCGCCTCTCAACTTCTTCCACGCCCCTATTTCTCATCCATTCATTGTATGCTTTCTTCTTTTGTGCCACAGCCTGTTTCACCTCTTCAGTCCACCACGCTGCTCCTTGCACCCCCCTCCGTCTTCTCTTCCTTCCACACACCACATCACATGCTGCACATATTTCTTCTGTAAATATGCTACACACACCTTCCACGTCTCCCATCTGCTCCAATTCATATTTGCCCAATCGTTCCTCCACTTCTCTCTTATACTCTGCCTTTTTCTCATCCTCTTGTAACCTTTCCACTCTCCTTACAACTACTCCTTCCTCTCGTCATTCCCTTCTTCTATTTCTCCATTCTAATTGGACCTCGATTCTGGCCACCACCAAGTAGTGGTCAGAAAGTCCACTCCCCCAACCTCTATAAACTCTTGCATCCAGTACACATCTTCGCATCCTTTCATCCACACACACATAATCAATCATTGCCTTCTTTTCATTCAGTTCACCACCCACCCTTCTCATCACTCGCCATGTATACCTGTGGATCATTTTATGCCTGAAGAGGGTATTGGCTACCACCAACCCCCTCCCAGCACAAATGTCCACTAACGCACTCCCATTCTCATCTATCTCAGCAGGCACACCCCACTCACCAACTATTCCATCCACCTTCGCATTCCCAACTTTACCATTCATATCACCAATCAAAAACACTCTCTCATTCCTTCCAAACTTTTCCATGCACACTTCTACATTTGTCCAGAACTCTTCTCTCACTCTTCTAGCACGATCTTGCGTTGGCGCATACACACACACAATCGCCCACATTTGTATTCCAACTTTCAACTTTACCCACACAATCCTTGACCCAAGTGATCCATACTGTCTTATGCTCTTCTTCCATCTTTTACTCACAACTATACATACTCCTTCCTTCGCCCTCTCATTCTCACCTACTCCTGCACATATACCCCATCCATACTCCCATTCTCTCACACTTTCTCCTCTCCATTTTGTTTCAGTTATTCCACATACATCCACTTTCGCACCCTCAAGCACCTGGACAATCTCTCTCTCTTTCACCTCATCATTCGCTCCTCTTACATTCCAAGTACCCATTACCAAGTCCTTTGTCCGGTCCTGAGTCGTCATCGTTTGGTCAGTCCTTGTCCGAGGCTTATTGTTTGTTTTTTTAGTTAGTTGTTTTCCGGGGAGGGGCACTAACCCTCCGCCAACCCTTTTAGTCGCCTTTTACGACAAGCAGGGATACTGGGGGAGTATTCTTGAAAAACCCCCCTAGCCCCAACATTTTGTCAAGTTAATGAGTAACTGAATTCTCTCAGGTAAAAACAAACCAACATTATCACAAGCTCCATTTGCTGTTATCATCAGCCTAATCAGTACAGCAGCCCCTCATTATATGATGAACCGGTATATGAGGAATCACTTATATGATGGCAAAAAGTTTAGGACCTTTTTTAAATACACGATTGGATTTTCACAGATACGATGATTATGAACCTGTACGAAGCCTCAGTGGTCGTTATTCAATTGCCATCCCGCAAATCTACAGTAATTTGTTTGTTTCAAGATGGCACTTGCACTCATTCCAATTGGGTATGTTATTGAAGGAACCACTCTGTTGGATTTGATAGTGTCAGTGAAGGAAGAGTAGTGTGTTGCTGGAGTTCAAGCAACAAGTGCAGTGAAATGAAATAGCTACCAGTTTAGGTGAGGTAGACTTTGTTTGGTGGGTGACCCTTGGTCCTAAATGTGTCCCCATTTTTTTTTTTTTTTTATAATGAATGGAGGAAGGAAAAACAATGGGAAAAAAAATAAATCCATGTGCCTAAAGGCATCCTCCATTCTTAAAATAATTATAACAACTGGATTTGAATTGAAGTGGATTAAATGTTTATGGGAAACAACTCCCAGGAAGTGAATTCCAGAGTAGTAGTAGTTCTGGGGATAAATGAATTTTGATAAGCAGAGGCTCTGTATTGTGGGGGGGAGAGTGTGAATTCATGGGTGCTTCCAGCTGCCCGAGTATTTTGGGAGAAAATGTGAAGGGGAGGCACAATTGAAGCCAGTTCGTCAGAGCACTTTTACGGTAAAAATATGTATAAAATAATGCTAAAGAAGCAACATCTCTATGTACTGATAATGGAGGAAGGTCCTGCGTTATGGCAGGATTATTGATTAATCTAATGGCTTCATTTCTAACAGTATCATTACCTTCATGATTATTGTTTATTTATTCAGCACTTTCACGATTATTATTACCACTCCATCACTGTAAATCATACCAGTCACCTTGACTGGAATCACAACAACGAAGAAGTGTTATTCTAGACGTACAACTAACTTTATTGTCTTATCGCTTTCATTGTAATGATGTCTCTTTTACTGGTATTTTATTTCAGTTACCCAGTTAATTTTATTTAGCTAAGATATGGTTGATCAATATCAGACAAACTATCTCTGTTTAGCTACCTCATTATTATGATACTGTATTATATATTTTTCCTGACTACCCCTGGATGGTGTTATGTTCTGTGACTTAGGTTCCTTTTTACTCAGAGGGCCAAAAGGTCTGTCTGTCGATATATCTATAGCCTGACGCCCTAATCCCGCAAAGGGTGGCCGCAGACAAAACGTCTCCAAGTCGCTCTGTCACCCACCATTTGACTACCCTCCCCCCAGCTCACTCCTCCCTCCCTCATACACCTTTCAACTCCATCCATCCACCTCATCCTCAGTCTACCCCTCCCTTTCCCTCCCTCCACCTCACCTACATACACCCTCTTAGTCTTTCATTCTCCATTCTCTCCACATGTCCAAACCACCTCAGTATATATCTCTTTATCTTCTCAACCACATCCACATCCACCCCACAACGTTTCTTCACTTCTTCATTCATCAACCTGTCCCTCCATGTCACTCCACATGCTCCTCTCAAGTAACTCATTTCCACTGCTCTCACCCTTGACTTGTTCCCCTCTTGCAAGGTCCACGCCTCGCTTCCATACGTCAGGGTAGGGATCACAATTCTATCATGCAGTGACTTTGTAACTTCCATACTCACCTCCCTATTTCTCATCACTGCTTTCAGTGAACCAACAACCTTCCTTCCCTGCTGTACCCTTTCACGCACTTCATCCCCCAACGTTCCATCCTTACCCATCACACTACCCAAGTACTTGAATGCATTCACATTCTCCATATCCTCACCATCCAACCTCACTGTACATTCTGTGACTTCATTCCTCTCAAACACCATAACTTTACTCTTGTTTACATTAACTTTCAGATTCCTCTTCCTACACACTGTCCCAAATTCATTCACCAAACCTTGCAACTCCCTTTCATCTTCACTCAACAATACTGTATCATCAGCAAACAGCAACACCGGAATCTTCTAAATCTCACCCTCATTCATTAGAGCCACCCCCATGTCCACTGCCCTACCTTGCACCTCCTTTACAACCCCATCCATGTATATATTAAACAGCCATGGAGACATCACACAACCCTGTTTCAGTCCCACATTGAGATCAAAGAACTCGCTCAGCTCATCATCCACTCACACCGTAGACCTAGCTCCTTCGTACATACTCTTCACAGCACTGAACAATATCCCCTCCATTCCATATATTGTTAATACTGTCCATACACCTTGCCTATCTATTCTGTCATAAGCTTCTCCAAGCCCATGAAGGCAGCATACACTTTCTTTCCCTTCTCTAGATACTTCTTCACTAAACATCTTAGAACAAATATCTGATCTACACACCATTTTCCCTTCCTAAATCCCCCTTGTTCTTCTTCAACTAGCTCCTCTGTCGTATGCCTAACCCTATCAAAGAGTATTCTACCATATATTTTTCCAGTCACACTAAGAAGGCAAATGCCCCTATGGTTACCACATACTTCTGTCTCCCCTTTTCCTTTGTATAAGGGAATAATTATACCTGATTTCCAGTCCTCTGGAACCCTTCCCTCTTCCCAAGCCAATCTACACAACTTCTATATCCACTCCACAACAATCTCACCCCCATACCTCAGCATTTCACCACACACTCCATCAATTCTTGGGGCCTTTCCCATCTTGATCTTCTTCATTGCTTCCACTACTTCCTCCCTACTGATCTCTTCCTCCCGCCACTCATCTCTTCTTCTCCCAGCCATTCCCCAACCACTTATACTCGCACTGCTGTCACTCTCTATATTCAACAAATCCTCAAAGTGCCCCTTCCATCTCCTCAATTTCTCTCTCTTCTCCGCCAACGATCTATTATTCTTATCTTTCACTCCCCTACTATTTCCCCTTTCACACTGCCTTACTTTCTTTACCTCCTTCCAAAACAATTTCCTACTCTTCTTCCATTTTACACTCAGATTCCTCCCAAATTCTTCATCCACTTTATTCTTACTCTCCTTCACCAATCTCTTCACCTCCCTTCTCCTGCTCACATATAACTCTCTCTTCTCTCTCTCATCTTCTCCCCTACCTCTGCTCGCTAGCCATTCTCTATATGCCCTCTTCTTTTGTTCCACAGCTCGTTTCACCTCATCATTCCACCATGCTGTCCCTTGCACACCCTTGCATCTCCTCCTCACTCCACAAACCACCTCACACGCTGCCCCTATCTCTTCCGTGAATATCTTACATACATCTTCCACCCCTTCCATCTGCTCTAACTCATACCTTACCAAAAGGTAAAATATATTATTGCTGTAACATTATTTCACAGTGCTGTTTATTTTTCACTTACTCCCATGTTGCAATAGAAATGTTTATTGAGAAGTCCTTGTTTCAACCTTAATGGTTATCATTTCATTTTGTCAAGCAAAATTGTGTGGAGTAAGCTTAAAGAGGATTTTTATTTGTACTGTTAACAGTAACAGGGTTAGCATAGATAGTGTTTGAAGCCTGTGACTGTTGTGAGATATCTCAGTTAAACAAAATCTTTTTCATATAACCTAAATGCAAGCCCAGGTGCACCAACTGCTGCAGAAGGACTAAATTTATTAAGGTCTCACTGTAGTTAAGTTGATGTTCAATATGAACACCCAAAGTCATCATATTTCATGTTTTAGGGGAAGGCAAGTGATGATGCTGATTCCTTATGTTTTAGGGGAAGGCAAGTGATGATGCTGATTCCTTACCTGGCCTAATTCAGAACATAAAAGAGCAGGTGGTGGAGCGACTGTGTGACAAGAGTAACAAAGAAAAGTTCCTGGCAGCTTTCCATTCTGAGGATGGAGGCTTTCTACATGATAGTGAACCTAATGATGTTATGATCTCCATAAGCTTAGTGGTGAAAGCTTTGACCACCAAGGACTGGGACTTCAAGCAAGAGGTGATAAGCGTGGTAATGACTGGTGGTGATGGAACATGTGGTCATGCTAGTGTGATAGGGGGATTGCTAGGAGCATTGGTTGGCTACTCTCATCTTCCACAGGACTGGCTCTCTCAGTTACCCCCAAATAACATCAAGCTCATGAATTCCAAACTAAACTTGCTGCTTGATCTCTTTGGGTTGCCTTGAGCTACGTAAAAATGATTTTGATTCACAACCCCTGCTTTCTGCTGATATATTTTTAATCTTATTCTTGCTGTGTCCAGACCTTTTGATTCAGCTTAGGAGAGACTTTCCAAGTGGGAGGGGTTACATATAGCCCTCATTAACCCCATTACTATTAGAGGTCCTTTCCTAAATTGAATAAAATCATGTAGTAGTGGCCTGAGTGACGCAGAAAATATGTCACTCGTGAAGGGGATTGATTTTGTGTAAGTTGTTCATTTTATGTTCATTTTGTTGTTAAGCTTTTTTTGTATAATTTAAGTATGATATATCCAGTTATTTTTTCTTCCACAAGACATTTTAAACAATATCAGGTGCTAAGAAGGGTATAGTATATTTTTGGATGAGGTTTTAAATAATAAAGGTTACAGTTACTGAGACTGTTAATGGCCTAAGAGCTTGTTAGAAATCAAGTGACTACCAAGTCTGTACATACATACATACATATATATATCATCTAATACTGTGTTGCCCCATGAGGAGTGTAGGAGCCCAGGGCTAGGCAAATCAGTCCTGACATTTAAGATGAGAGTGACCAGCCTCACTCATCTCCAAGTGGCATTAGGTGAGCAGGAAGCCCCAACCACCCTTTGGATATAAGCCTGCACAGGCTTAATCCTGTTGGAGCACCCTGATGCCCACTAAACCACCAGGTGCCATAAGTTGGGTATATTGTTACCACCCAGCATTGTAAGTGGCAATTTGGCTGGTCACTCAGTCTGGTATATATACTGTATTTTTTTTTTCATGTGTTGACCATCTAATATATGAGAGGTGCTCTCCATTGGCAATCCATATTACACTACTCATAACAACCTTGCCTACCCTTTTATATTCTGGTGCTTTTTCTTCTCACTTATATACATCATACTCAGTGGTGGGCATTAACGCGTTAATCGTTAATCCGTTATTAACAAAGCTAATGTTTTTGTTAACGAGTTAAAGTGCTAATTTGTTTTTTTAACAACGGATTAGCGGTAACTTCCGTTGACATTTCCGTTGATCCGTTAATCCGTTAATTTTGCCCTAAAACATGCTTTAGGTCAGAAACGCCTCGAATCAACATTTAAATCATCAAACTGATAGTGTCAAAGTTAGTGGTGAGTGATACCTTGAGTCAGAAATCGAAACTAATTGTGTGTGTCTGTGTGTGTGTGTGTGTGTGTGTGTGCGTGTGTGTGTGTGTGTGTGTGTGTGTGTGTGTGTTATATCTAAGTTCATATAAGTTACATGAACTTAGCTCTGAAGTTGTGAACCATCTGTTATATAACAGATGGTTCACAACGTCACACAGGTTTCATAACAGCATACTTCGCCCATGTCGCTGGAGAAAAACAAAATTAGCAGCTCATGAAATGGTGAAAAATCAAAAAAATTCACATAATGAATATTTCTACTACTGTCATAACACTCACTATCCGAAAATTCCATGCATATCATGCATGTACTGACACTGTACTCATTTATACTCGATACTCGAACATGGTATCGATACTGCGGGGGTTTAAGCATGGTGTTCATTGCATGGACTCTAAGCCAACAGAATTTTGGAGTTTGGACTGTGGAGAGATCATACGCATTTCAGTTTCATAGTGGTGGCATCTCAGTCCAGCAAGAGTGTCTATTTTATTGATGAAAATTGAGTATCATATGTAAAACTAGCGGATTAATGGTTAACTTCCGTTAATTTTTGGCAGAATTAACAGATTAACTTTAACGAAGCTAATTATCAGAGTAACGGATTCGCGGTTAATGAAGCTAACGCTTTTCATTAACTTGCCCACCACTGATCATACTCTTCAAACACCTGGTTGTCCATCTGTTAGAAGACCCATCATATGACAGTTATGGTCTTCCACAGGTTTGGTCCCAAGAGGTGACTAGATACTTTTTCATCATGTACTTTATATATCACCAAGGGAAGTGAGCTGCTCATCTGACCTAGGTGACCTAACTTAGGGCCCTTACACCACAAAATGGGTAAAATGGGATTGGCTGTTACATTATTTTTAAGTCTTCATACCTTGAGACACATGGAAACCCATATTGTTAATGTTCATATCCTTTCTAGAGTGATTTAATGTTATTGTCCACTCACTTGATGTACAGTAGTACATTATTTTTAAGTCTTCATACCTTGAGACACATGGAAACCCATATTGTTAATGTTCATATCCTTTCTAGACTGATTTAATGTTATTGTCCACTCACTTGATGTACAGTAGTGCTGCTCTCAGGTGTCTGCCCTTTCCTCTCCTCCATCCTTCTTTCATTCCATCCTCTTCTTTCCTTCTTTCTTTCCTTGTCCTTTTGCCTACGGGTGACTTTACACTCCCTCCTCTGTCTTTCTTTCCTTCATTCTTTCCTTTTCCTTCTGCCTGTGGGTGACTTTACACTGAGTGACAAGTCAAATGGTTTCCTGTACACCAGGAAACCATTTACTATGCGGGGTGGTAACCATATCGTTTCGTTTTCGTTTCGTTTCGTTTTTAAAGGCTCCAACATGCTTGCATGTGTCGACCTTGGTCACCTAATGGCGGCTCTCCACGCTGCACGATCCATTGCAGCCTCCCTGTTCAGTCCCTTAACCCTAAGGTCACACTTAATGACCTCGTCCCATGTCTTTCTCGGTCTACCCATCATAACCCCACCCCCAATATTAACAATTCTCACCTTATCATCCCCCATCCCCCATCCCCCATCCTCTCCACATGTCCAAACCACCTCAATCTACCTCTCCTCATCACAACACCAATACACTCCAGTCCCATCCTACCTCTCAACTCTTCCATTGTAAACCCAGCCCCTCCAGGCCTTGGACGCAGGGACGCACTGCACATCCACCTAATCATTGTCATTTCTGTACGTCTGAGCCGGCGAATGTCTTCCTCCTTCAGTGCCCAGGTCTCACTGCCATACAGCATTACACTCCTAACACATACTGCATACAAAGACCCCTTAGCACGTAGGGAGAGCCCTCTCAATGTCAGGAGAGGCAAGAGCTCCCTGAACTTCTTCTAACCACTTCTCACCCTAGCCACAGAGCTAGCTCCAGCCCCACCTCCAGCACACAACATGTCTCCCAAATAACAAAACTCTTCCACACACTCAAGAGATTCACCAGCAAGTTCAATCCTTTCACGTCTGACGATCTCCACCTGCTCACCCCGGCACGCCGTACACATAAAATCAGCATTATCTCGCAGTCTACCTCTGATACCACTACATCTCTTATGCACCCATTTATCACACACACTGCACAAGATGGAATTACTTCCCACGCCCTTGTGGCAAACTGCACATGGCCACTCTCCCTCGTCTTTGACAGTACCGCCACCAACCCTAGATATCATCACTTTTGTTTTATCTGCATTTACCCTTAAACCCTTCTGCCCCATACCATCTCTCCACTTCCTAAACCTTTCCTCCGCATCCCTTTCATTCTCTGCAATCAACACCAAATCATCAGCATACAACAACTCCCACGGGAGTCCGTTTCTAAAGTCACGTGAAAGGGCTTCAAGTACCATGATAAACAACATGGGACTCAAGACTGACCCCTGATGCACATCAACATTCACGGAAAACTCATCACTCAAATCTCCATTCACTCTCACCTGGGTGTGAGCACCCACATACATGGCCATAACCACCCTAACCAGCCACTCCTCCAAGCCAAGCTTTCTCATTGCCCACTTCATCATATAGCCAAATTTTGGCACCTGGTGGTTTAGTGGTAATTATTGTGCTCCAGTTGGATTGAGCTGGTGAAGGTTTATATCCAAGGGATGGTTGGGGCTGATTGCTCATGTAATGCCACTCAGGGATCAGTGAGGCTGGTCACTCTCAAATGTCGAGATCAGCTGCCTGGCCCCGGGCTCCTGCACTCCTCATAGGGCAACGCGGGAGTGGATGATGATGATGTCAGGTATGTTTTATGACATGTTTGTAGGTCTTTTTTTAAGCTTCCATACCTTGAACCACAAGCCAGCCCATATTGTTTATGTTTACTTCCTTTCTAGATTGGCTTAATGATATTGTCAGGGTTGTTTTATGGCATGTTAGTTGGCCTTGTTGAAGATCAGAAAAGTTAGTTTGAACAAAATTTAACACATCAAAAAATTCCCTGCCCCGGCTTTGGATTGAACTTGCTTCATTTCAGACACTACTGTATATAACTTTTCTAACCACTTAGCCATCAATTCCTGCTGAAGAGGAAGACTGAAAACATGACAACATCAGTAGCAGCGTAAGGTGAGAAAACCTACCAGATTTCAGGGACCGGTGACGTATATAGTGAAGTTATTACACAAGGATTTTGAAGGAGTAGTGTTATACCAGGGGAATATTTACATACTGGAAATTGAAGTTTGGTAAACAATGTGTTTTTGACAAGTTCTGATGAGTAGCAGACTGCTGTTTTGGCAATTTTATGAAATTTATGGTACTGTATTTATCTGTGTAATGTATAACCCTCTCATATTTAGGTTCTTTTGCTGATGCATGCTTCGTATTGATATAATGTATCGATCTCATTGCCCTCATTAAGTTTTCACGATGCCTGTTGATCTACTGCAGTGATTGAGGCATTCCAACTGGATATAATGTTTACAGGCAAGCAACATTTTTGCTGTCATAGGTCGCTTGAGTGCATCTATTATCCTTCCATCGTCCATGAATCATGCCGTACTTTGGATGGCCAGACATCCAGTAGGTCATTATTCAGGACAATCATTGGCCAGATGCATGTTTGTCCTCTATTTAGGGCCATCACTAGAAAATAGTCAGTTACGACCTTAGATGTTATGATATTGTTCATTAGTGGCTCAAGCACATGCATGCCATATATTGAAACACATAACATTCATGCCTTATATACAAACAAATATTTCATCATTCATTCATTCATTCATCATCCAATCTTACGTTGCCCCATTAGGAGTGCAGGAGCCTGGGGCTAGGCAAGTTGGTCCTGACATTTAAGATGAGAGTGACCAGCCTCACTCATCCCTGAGTGGCAGTACATGAACAATAAACACCAACCATCCCTTGGATATAAACCTTCACCAGCTCAATCCGATTGGAGCTCCGTAATTACTCACTAAACCACCAGGCGCCAATATTTGGTTATATGGTTACCACCCAGTGTAGTAAATGGTTTCCTGATGTACAGGAAACCATTTGGCTTGTAACTCAGTTAGTCACCCACAGGCAGAAGGAAGAGGAAAGAAAGACAGAAGAGGGAGTGTAATGTCACCCATAGGCAGAAGGATGAGGAAAGAATGAAGGAAAGAAAGACAGAAAAGGCTGGAAGGAAAGAAGGATGGTGGAGAGGGAAGGGCAGACACCTGAGAGCAGCACTACATCGAGTGAGTGGATGGTGAGTGCCCCTACCTACCACAACAAATATTTCACTGGTTTAATAAAAATTAACAAAGCTATACATGGTGCAGGAAAGGGCAGAAATATCACAGAGACATCCAGGTATTGTGAGAAACTTACATTTTGTAACTGTTCTTATGTTGCGGATTCAGTTTGATCAATTCAGAATGTAAGCTTAAATTACAGTTTATTGACTGAACAGTTACTGTATAATTATTTAACCTGTTTCACAATAAGTCAAACAATAGGAGTTGGGACTAAAGTACTAGGGGCATTGGGAAGTGTGTGAAAAGAAAGAGTATGTTCATGCAGGGATGGGTATGTACAAAGGCAAAATGAGGTTGACAGTGTTGTATGGGTGTAGAGCAACAGCCCTGAATGCTAGGAACCGAAAAATGGTGGAAATGTTGGAGATGAACTGCCTAGGGTCTGTATGTGGAATGAGCTGGTTCAGCACGGTGAGAAACAACACTGTACAAGAGGGGTGTAAAAGATGGCATAATGGAAATGGCAAATTAAGGTGTGATAAAGTGGTAATGCCATATGGAGAGAATGAGTGATGATGATGAAGGTGATAAATAAAGTGGATGTATTGGAAGTGCATGGAATGAGGGGATGGAGGAGTCCTAGAAGGTGGAAGCATACTGTAATGTAAAAGAGATTTTGAATGCAGTAATTTTTTAAGTCTGAGCATCCAGGAGGATGAGAGGCATGTGTGGAATAGAGTGAAATGGAATTGTAATAATGGTGAATGGGGTTGATAACTTGCTACCAGTGACCTGTGAGAAGCATGAAGTGAAGTGGCTGGGATAAATCATAAATCAGTGGAACTTGCTTGTGGATAGCCTGAAATTACATACAACAGCTGAGGGACTGTTTGAGTGAATGAAGTTATTTTCTCTCTTCTTCCTGCATTCCTCTACCAGAGTAGGTAACAGCAATTGTTTATTAAAATAATAATAATGAGATTTTTGAAGTACTGTATTGGAATATTAAGTTGATATAACCTCCTTGGTGGTAGGTAGGGACACTCACCATCCACTCACTTGCTGTAGTGCTGCTTTGGGTGCTTGCCCTTTCCTCTCTTCCTTGCACTCTCTTTTGTCATTCTTTCCTTCATTCTTTCCTTCATTCTTTCCTCTTCTGCCTATGGGTGGCTTGACACTCCCTTGTCTGTCTTTCTTTCCTTCATTCTTTCCTCTTCCATCAGCTTATAGGTGACCGTACACTGAGTGACGAGCCAAATGGTTTCCTGAAAAATGGTTTCCTGTACTTCAGGAAACCATTTATTACGCATGGTGGTAACCATATAACGAAATTATGGTGCCTTGTGGTTTAATGGGTAATTAAGGCGCTCCAATCGGATTGAGCCTGTTTAGGTTTATATCCAAGGGATGGTTGGGGTTTATTGCTCATTTAATACCATGCAGGGATGAGTGAGGCTGGTCACTCTCATCTTACATGTCAGGATGAACTTGCCTAGCCTCAGGCTCCTGTGCTTCTCATGGGGCAACAAAAGGTTGGATGATGAATAATTGACTGAATATAACCTCCTGAACTTATACTGAATCAGTTTGATCCCAGTACCAAATGAATGACATTGAGTAGAAGAGTATGGTAGCAAGATGGCCGGTAAGAGGAGTGAGAGATCATGAATGAGGTGGGGAGATCTGGTGCAAGAGCATGCAAGGGAGGGTGAGAAGGTGTGGGGGTATGTAAGGGAAGATGAGAGGGTGCAAGAGTATGTAAGGGAGGGTGATATGGTGTGGGAGTATGTGAAGGATGGTGATAAGATGTGGGAGTATGTAAGGGAGAGTGATAGGATGCAAAAGCATTTATGGGAGGGTAATAGGGTGTGAGAGTTTGTAAGGGAGGGTGATAGAGTGCGAGAGTATGTAAAGGAGGTTGATAGGGTTTGAAAGTATGTAAGGGAGAATGATAGGGTGTGAGATTAAGAGAGGGTGATGTGTTGGTAGAAAGAGGATGATGTGTTGGAAGAAAGGTTGTAGCAGAGTAGAGACAGAAATTCCTTGACTGGTGAGGACATCCCCCACAGATTGCAGCTTCAGACAATAGACTAATATGATATAACTTTTGTATAAGGTTCAGTAAATTGCCACCACACAGCTTGCCCTTCATTAGGTGAGTGGCCACTCTAGCCTCATTCTCCTAGATGCTCAGACCCCTATGATAAAAAAATAAAAAAAAAAAGTGGATATGTGTAATTGCAATTATACGTATTGTATGAGTACATTATACATATATTTAAATAGATATAAATATCCATAAAGTTAATGGCAAGCTATGTAAGTAATTTTATATACTGTATTGCGTACAATTATAATGTGGTAGGTGGTGGCGACCATCATTCACTCACTTGATATAGTGCTGCCTACGTCTTCCTTCACCTTTATCATTCTTTTTCCGTCTATGCTTTCCTCTCCTGTTTCTTCCATTTTTCTTGTCACAGTTTATTACTCTTCTTTTCTTTTCATGTGGCTTTACATTGATGACAAGCCAAATGGTTTCCAGTATGCCAGGAAACTTTACAATGCTGGGTGCCAACCACTGAGCTCTGTAGTGCTAACCATATAAACAACCCATACGTGTTCCCCACGTGTAAACAAGTTGGTTGGCGGAGGGTTAGTGCCCCTTCCTGTAAAATAACTAACTCAAAGTCAAACGACCATGCCTTAAGGGATTGTGGCGTCTGCCAATAGATGGGTAGATATATATAAATATTAATAACTTTGAATAAGAAGTTTTGATCTTATTTCGGATTAATGAAAGTACACATTTTTTTCATTGATGTGAAGCCACATATATGTAATTTCTTTCGCGGCCACTTGAAAATTGACCTGGAATGAGTTTGAATCTCCCGCTTGTATTTTTGTGTACTTATACGATCATCATTATATCTTTGATAATATACATATATATCTAGCTTCTTGACTACTAGCAATGTATAAAAATATTTAGCAAAATTTTAGTTAAGATCATTGATGAAATGAAGGTCTCAATTGATTTCATCGAGCAGGTTAGCAGGAGCTGAGCCAGGGAGGACAAACATACGATTGTGAGGTCTCCGGTGCCTGATAATTCTTGAAAATGCTTGCCAACAGACTCGCACTCGCCACCAGGAGTTTTATGACCTCCGCTGTTAGGCGTGGAGGGGACGGTGGAGTACCTGGATCGGTAAGAAATCGAGACTTTGGATATTGTTGAATGACTGTGTAATGACGGTGTTTTATCAGCTGACCGGGGCCGTGATGCAACTTCGTATTATGGTGGCTCTTGGTGGATATCAACCAACATTTGCATTGAAATGTCAGTGTGATATTTAATGAGCGGTATAGATGTGTCATAGTCAGTTAAATTTTGAGTAAGATCAGTGAAAAAGTTTCCCGCATAGAAAAATCCAGATCACGGATGAGAAAAGCAGCCTAAGCATATCTCCTTCAGCCTGAGCCCTGAGGATATTAAATTGTTTATTCGTTCAGTTACAGGACGATTTCATTTAATGTAGGAGTTTGTGCACACAGTATTAGTGGAGGAATGAAGGTGAAATTGAACTTTTTTTTTTCTGTTCTTCAATGGGAGTTCTCCAAGTGACAAGAATTTTTAGTACCAGTTACTTCAGTTAATACAGCACAGCCTCATATAGGTTAGGTTGGATTGGTTTGATTATGGTAGGTTAAAAAAAAAAAGGGGGGCTTAAACGATAATTTTACCGAACTTTCTCAGTAAATTATATGTAATTTTCATTGTGGTAGCTTTAAAAAGTTGCAGAAATATGTAACTTTGAAGATATTGGCTATAAAACCACTAGTATTACACACAAGCCGTGGCAGGCGATGACTAGCCATATTGGACGTCCAGGTTGATTCATCTCCAGTCAGTTTGTCTAATCGTTTGCCCCAGTTAAAGGTGAGTAATGTAACAACACAAGTCAGCCTAACATCCATCCATCCATCCATTGCCAGATGCCATGTATCCCAGACAGGGTGGCCAAGGGCTCAGAGTTAATTGTTTTACAGGGAGGGGCACTAATCCTCCACCAACCCCACTTGACGTATGATTCAACTAATCCAACTAACCTGAATGAATTTTGGACAAAGAAGTATTAGATCATACTAGACCCACTGCATTCTGTAGGATGCCACCACCAGCATTGACTAATCAGACTTTGTGCCATTGATTACTCTAACCATGCTGTTGGTGCCTTCTTCCGTCCAGGAGCTTGTCTTCGACTGATGGATGCTTTGTGGAGTTTTTTTTTTTTTTTTTTTTTTTTTTCCCCCACACTGGTTTTTATTTAAATTAATTTAGTGGTTGGTGGTGGCGACCATCATCCATGCACTTGATGTAGTGCTGCCTACTTCTTCCTTAGCCTTTATCATTCTTTTTCTGTGCCTGCCCTCCTCTTTTCCTATTTCTCCCATCTTTCCAGTCACTTCTTATTGCTTCTCTTTCCTTTACTGGTGGCTTTACCTTCAGTGACAAGCCAAATGTTTTCCTGTAAGCCAAGAAACCATTTACAATGCTGGGTGGTAACCATATATCCAAACCATGTGTGCTCCCTATATGTGAGCAAGTGGGTTGGTGGAGGGGTAGTGCCCCTTCCTGTGAAACAAATAACAAAGTCAAATGGTCACTCCTTATGGGATTATGGCGTCTGGCAATAGATAGACATTCTTCATATGCATGATTGTATCTCTTCTTTAAAATATTTTTCTTACTTTTTCTGCTACTAGTTCTAGTTTATTCTGTATAAGTATTTCATTAATATTTTCTTTTCCCTTTAATTCTCTTGTTATAGCTTGATGTGCTTCACAGTTAAATATATGACACTGATTTTCATTTCTTTTTGGCATAAGTTGCATTTCAGATTATGTTCATGCTATTTCTTAAAATTTTCTTTTACTTTATCATGCTTGTCCATAACAGAAATAGTTTATATATATATATATATACATATACAGTGGTGGGCAGCGCAAGTGCGCAATCTGACAAATATTTAGGTTGCGCAATGTTGCAAAACGAAAGTGCAAACCAGTTGCATATATTTGTGGGAATTACTGTAAAATATTGAGATTTAAATAAAATAGCATACTTACTTTTATTTATTATTATTATTTTCTATTATACATGGAGAGTAATGAGGAGGATGGATGGTGAACTTGTTGAACAAAAGGCAATGATAGACTATGTGTGTGTGGATGAGCGAATAAGAAGACAAGTGTTGGATGCAAGAGTGTGGAGAGGGTGGGGAAATGGAGTCTTGGACCATCACTTAGTGATGGCCAAGGTGAAGCTGCAAAGAAAATGGTTGAGGAGATGAAGGGGAAGACAGGAGGAAACAGCTCCTGTGAGAAGAGTGGAGAATTTGCAAGATAGTTAGAAAATGGCGGAGTATAAGAGCATAGTGGAAGAAAGATTGGGAAGGTATGAGCTAGAGCAGATGGAAGGGGTGGAAGATGTATGTAAGATATTTACGGAAGAGATAGGCGCAGCGTGTGAGGTGGTTTGTGGAGTGAGGAGATGCAAGGGTGTGCAAGGGACAGCACGGTGGAATGATGAGGTGAAACGAGCTGTGGAACAAAAGAAGAAGGCATATAGTGAATGGTTAGCGTGTAGAGGTAGGGGAGAAGATGAGAGAGAGAAGAGAGAGGTATATGTGAGTAGGAGAAGGAAGGTGAAGAGACTGGTGAAGGAGAGTAAGAAGAAAGTGGATGAAGAGCTTGTGAGGAATCTGAGTGTGAAATGGAGGGAGAGTAAAAAATTGTTTTGGAAGGAGGTAAAGAAAGTAAGGCAGTGTGAAAGGGGAAATAGTAGGGGAGTGAAAGATAGGAATAATAGATTGTTGGTGGAGAAGAGAGAGAAATTGAGGAGATGGAAGGAGCACTTTGAGGATTTGTTGAGTGTAGATATTGAGAGCAGTGCGTGTATAAGTGCTTGGGGAATGGCAGGGAGAAGGAGAGATGAGGGAGGAAGAGATCAGTAGGACAGAAGTAGTGGAAGCAATGAAGATGATCAAGTTGGGGAAGGCCCCAGGAATTGATGGAGTGTGTGGTGAAATGCTGAGGTATGGAGGTGAGATTGTTGTGGAATGGATATGGAAGTTGTGTAGATTGGCTTGGGAAGAGGGAAGGGTTCCAGAGGACTGGAAATCAGGTATAATTGTTCCTTTATTTAAAGGAAAAGGGGAGACAGAAGTATGTGGTAACCATAGGGGTATTTGCCTTCTTAGTGTGACTGGTAAAATATATGGTAGAATACTCATTGATAGGGTAAGGCATATGACAGAGGAGCTAGTTGGAGAAGAACAAGGGGGGTTTAGGAAGGGAAAAGGGTGTGTAGATCAGATATTTGTTCTAAGATGTTTAGTGGAGAAGTATCTAGAGAAGGGAAAGAAAGTGTATGCTGCCATCATGGACTTGGAGAAAGCTTATGACAGAATAGATAGGCAAGGTATGTGAAAGGTATTAAGAATTTATGGAGTGGATGGGAAATTGTTGAATGCTGTGAAGAGTATGTACGAAGGAGCTAGGTCTACGGTGGGAGTGGATGGTGAGCTGAGTGAATTTTTTTATCTCAGTGTGGGACTGAAACAGAGTTGTGTGATGTCTCCATGGCTGTTTAATATATATATGGATGGGGTTGTAAAGGAGGTGCAAGGTAGGGCAGTGGATGTGGGTGTGGCTCTAATGCACGAGGGTGAGATATGGAAGATTCTGGTGTTGCTGTTTGCTGATGATACAGTATTGTTGAGTGAAGATGAATGGGAGTTGCAAAGGTTTAGTGAATGAATTTGGGACAGTGTGTAGGAGGAGGAAGCTGAAAGTTAATGTAAACAAAAGTAAAGTTATGGTGTTTGAGAGGAATGAAGTCACAGAATGTTGTACAGTGAGGTTGGATGGTGAGGATATGGAGAGTGAGTGCATTCAAGTACTTGGGTAGTGTGATGAGTAAGGATGGAACTTTTGGGGGATGAAGTGCGTGAAAGGGTACTGCAGGGAAGGAAGGTTGTTGGTTCACTGAAAGCAGTGATGAGAAATAGGGAGGTGAGTATGGAAGTTAAGAAGTCACTGCATGATAGTACTGTGATCACTACCCTGACGTATGGAAGCGAGGCATGGACCTTGCGAGAGGGGAACGAGTGAAGAGTGAGAGCGGTGGAAATGAGTTACTTGAGAGGAGCGTGTGGAGTGACGTGGAGGGACATGTTGACGAATGAAGAAGTGAAGGAACGTTGTGGGGTGAATGTAGATGTGGTTGAGAAGATTAGGAGAAATACATTGAGGTGGTTTGGACATGTGGAGAGATTGGAGAATAAAAGACTGACTAAGAGGGTGTATGTAGGTGAGGTGGAGGGAGGGAGAGGGAGGGGTAGACCGAGGATGAGGTGGAGGGATGGAGTTGAGAGGTATATGAGGGAGGGGGGGGTGAGTTGGGGGGAGGGTAGTCAAATGGTGGGTGACAGAGCGACTTGGAGGCATTTTGTCTGCGGCCACCCTTTTGCGGGATTAGGGCGTAGGGCTATAGAGAGATAGATAAATTTTCTATTATTTGTGATTTGCACAAGTGCACAATCTAATAATGAGCTTGCACAGTGTCACAAAGTGCTAGCTCAAATCATTTGCATATATTTGTGGAATTACTATAAAATATATATTGGGATATTTAAATAAATTAGCATACTTTTATTAATTATTATTCTGTCTATCTGTTGCCAGTGCCAGATGCCTTAATCCCGTAAGGGGTGGCCACTGGCCACAAACAAGCAACAAATCGCCTCCATGTCCCCCTGTCCCCCGGCATTTCACTTTCCTGCTCCCAGCTCACACCCCCTTCTCTCATATACTTCTCCACTCCATCCTTCCATCTCATCCTTGGCCTCCCCCTCCCTCTCCCCCCCTCCACTTCACTCACACACACTCTTCGTCAGTCTCACTCTCCATCCTCTCCACATGGCCAAACCACCTCAGTGTGTTTCTCCTAAAGCTTCCTCACATCCATATCCACACTACAACGATCCTTCACTTCCTCATTTCATTTGTCTGTCTCTCCATGTAACTCCACATGCTCCTCTCAACACATTTGTTTCCACAGCTCTTACTCTTGACTTCTGTCCCTCCAACAAGCTTCACTTCCATACATTAGAGTTGGTATCTCACATTACTGTCATTTAGTAACTTTTTCACTTCCTTGTTGTACCCTTTCAAGCGCTTCACCCTCTAAACTTCCATTCTTTCTCATCAGTCATCAACTCATCACACTACCCAAGCACTTAAACACACAGTTTCCATGCCCTCCTTATTCAGCCTCACTGTACAATCACTGGCTTCACTTCTCTCCAAGAGCATAACTTTACTCTTCCTTTCATTCACCCTTAGATTTATTATTTTATTATATTTATTTTCCTGTAACTCAGACCTCGACTGTGCACATTTAGTGTAATAAAATGATTCACTCTGCACACTTACGTGACTAAGGCGATAGGACTGGAGCAAGGCTCCGTTACTTGTTAACTCATGGAAGTTCAAACAGAGTGAATGAGGTGCGGAGCGGGACAGGAAAACAAAGGTTGTGATGTTGCCAGTTTTACTTTTATCTGCATTTTTGCAAGACAATTTATTTAATAATTCATTATAGATATACCATAGTGATGATATCTAGGGTTGGTGGCGGTACTGTCAAAGACGAGGGAGAGTGGCCATGTGCAGTTTGCCACAAGGGCATGGGAAGTAATTCCATCTTGTGCAGTGTGTGTGATAAATGGTTGCATAAGAGATGTAGTGGTATCAGGGGTAGACTGCGAGATAATGCTGATTTTATGTGTACGGCGTGTCGGGGTGAGCAGGTGGAGATTGTCAGCTGTGAAAGGATTGAACTTGCTGGTGAATATCTTGAGTGTGTAAAAGAGTTTTGTTATTTGGAAGACATGTGTGCTGGAGGTGGGGCTAGAGCTAGCTCTGTGGCTAGGATGAGAAGTGGTTGGAAGAAGTCCAGGGAGCTCTTGCCTCTCCTGACCTTGAGAGGACTCTCCCTACGTGCTAAGGGGTCTTTGTATGCAGCATGTGTTAGGAGTGTAATGCTGTATGGTAGTGAGACCTGGGCAGTGAAGGAGGAAGATAT
Organism: Coenobita brevimanus; assembly: GCF_032717465.1. Classification (NCBI taxonomy): domain Eukaryota; kingdom Metazoa; phylum Arthropoda; class Malacostraca; order Decapoda; family Coenobitidae; genus Coenobita; species Coenobita brevimanus. The sequence continues at coordinate 25,515,575 of NC_137029.1, read as the reverse complement.
TTGCCGGCTCAAATGTACAGAAAGGACAATGATTAGGTGGATGTGCAGTGCATCCCCGCGTCCAAGGCCTGGAGGGGCTGGGTTTACGATGGAAGAGTTGAGAGGTAGGATGGGACTGAAGTGTATTGGTGTTGTGATGAGGAGAGGTAGATTGAGGTGGTTTGGACATGTGGAGAGGATGGGGGATGATAATTGGGTGAGGAAGGTGAGAAGTGTTAATATTGGGGGTGGGGTTATGAGGGGTAGACCGAGAAAGACATGGGACGAGGTCATTAAGTGTGGTCTCAGGGTTAAGGGACTGAACAGGGAGGCTGCAATGGATCGTGCAGCGTGGAAAGCCGCCATTAGGTGCTCCAACATGCAAGCTTGTTGGAGCATTTAAAAATGAAAACGAAATATCCACAGCTGTGGACTTAAATAATATGTTTTCATGATTTTTGTAAGGAATTGCATATGCTACTCTTAATGAATAATGTATATTCATTATTATTTACTACTAATAATAATTTAAAAAATATTAAAATACATTATCTCTGTTGAAGCATTTTAAGAAATGCTACTACCCTCCTTCCCTCCAGCCTCCCCCCACCAACCCACCCTCGCGACCCGCCTGAGTCTCCCCCATCCATTGTCCAGCTGTGCGGGAAGCTCCCAAGACCACGTGTCCCTTGGATTGCGCAGTGCGCAATCCACAGGGCAGGTGCGCAAGCGCGAATTTAGTTGTGCAAGCGCAACCAAGTTTGCGCTTGCGCACCTGCCTTTTCATGTGCACAAGCGCAATATTGCGCATGGTCTCATGTGGTGCGCAAACGCTATTCACCGGAGCGCAAGGGTGCGCTTTGCGTAAGTGTTTGCACACCTGCCCAGCACTGTATATATATATATATATATATATATATATATACATATGTGTGTGTCTATCTATCTGTCTGTATATATATATATATATATATATATATATATATATATATATAATACTGTATATATATGTATGTATACTGTATATAAATACATATACAGTAAGACCTTGCTATGTCAGACTAATTGAGGCCCAAGCCATTCCAAAAAATGGGAAATTCCAATAAAAGCAACATCCGGACTTCCCCCAGCTAACCCAGACTTTTCCCGATATATCAGACGTTATTCCGGATCGCACAAATGGTTTTTAACTGTTTTGACTACCATTGCGGTACTATACTGTGTTATAACTTCACTACATTAATCAGATGGTATAATATATATATTAATACTGTACTGTATTCTGGTAAACATGTCTTCTGTTTACCATACTATGGCGAACATAGCTGGAGTGGTCAGGCAGTCCGGACTGCTTCTGGCTTTATCATACTTTTTCCGATACACAGTCGACCTTCTGTCCTCGTGGTTCCTCTGTTTGCGGTTTCGATTGTTCACGGTTTGTCACCAGGGAAACCAAATCAACTTTTTTGAAGTCCAAATAAAAATGGAAACACATTCAGATCGTGCGCCACATGCTGCATACCGCCCGCAGTGCCACCTGCACCACCCCTGCATTGTTTTGAATCTCTCGCGGCAGGCTCTCTCATTCTCAGGTTCCGAGATAATTCGCCATCAAGTCAATTCGCCGTCAAATCATGGACAGTTCCCCGTCAGGACAATTCGCACCCTGGACGATTCCCCATCATTCTATAAATATACTTATTTTTGAATAATTAATACTTTAATAACTAATTTTCAGGGGGATCTATCAAAGTCTATGTTCATTCAATAGCGTAGGCTTTGGATATCATTTATAAGTTGCACTTTTAGCCAATAATTAACGTGTTTCTACTTCGCTGTAGTCGACTTTGAATTATATTCTAGCGTCACCCGTAGCTGTCTTCATTAATTTTCATTGGTACTACAACATCCTGGGTATATTTTAAAACTACTCTGAAGAGGTACAAGTATATATTCATCTCAAATGACAATATCCAACGTGATATTCTGATCGGCCATAGTGGATGCAAACCGTGGGGAAAGATATGGCTGAGCCTCAACAGATGTCACTACATTTATTATAAAAACAATAAACCACCACCACTTTTAAAACTCGTATATTTAAAAGACTATTATAGTATGTAAATAAATGACGGGGAATCGTCCTGACGGCGAATTGTCTTGTTATTTTTGTGACTGTGAATTGATTTGACTGCGAATTGTCCCGAAACCCATTCTCACTGTGACCACGCTTGTGTGTGCTTGTACTCGCTGATCTCTCCGTGACACCATCATTTTATCTACCATGGGCCCTAAGAGAGTGCCAGAAAAAGGTAATGACCGTGCTGGAGAAGGTAGAATTGCTGGACAAGTTACGGGAGGGAAAATCCTGGTAACGGTGGTGGAGGGTGAGAATGTAGCTGTGTTGAGTGGTGTGAGCGGCCATCCACCTACGCAATTAAACTATTTTTTTCATACTTTAATTATAAATAAAGTGTTTATTGACATGTACACAGGGGTTTTCTTTCATTAAAGAAGGAAATGGGGGGCTAGGGGTGTTTTTAGGGGGGCACCAATTTTACACGGATTTTCGATCTTCGCGGGGGTCTCAGGCCCCTAACCCCCGCGAAGACAGAGGGTCGACTGTATAGGAATTTAGCCCAGTAGCCCTTCAGTTCTGATGAAAGCGAATTTTGGTCTATTGAAGTCCTTTATATCGAGGTTTTACCGTATATCTGTGTATCTGTAGCTATATATATCTATATCTATCTGTCTATCTATCTATCTGTCTATCTATATATACATGTATGTATGTATGTATACAGTACTATATATAATAGTAGGAAAAACAGAAGAATATGGGGCTTCCAGAACCTAATCCCGTTTTGTATGTAAATTCATGTCATGTTTAAGCACGAACTTCATTCAGCATGAAATTCTACATAATGTATATCGTGATGTATGGAAACTACTGTACTGTACTGTAATGAGCATGCTGTACTAATCTGTTCTGTTATAGACTTGCAGAAGGTCCAGTTTATATGACTGCTGATAGCAAAGTCTCATTGCTACCAGTAAAGGTAATTTGCCATTTCTCCCAGCTTACAGTACTTATTTCTGGTAGCCTCCCTATTCAGTCCTATATCCGTAAGGTCACACTGTGTGACCTCATCCCAGGTCTTTTTTGGTCCTCCTTTCACAACCCAACCCCCAACATTGGCACTGCTTACTTTCAGCACCCACCTGTCATCCTCCATCCTCTCCACATGCTCAGATCTCAAGTCTACCAGGTGCCCCTACTTATCACAATACCAGTACAGTCCAGTCCCATCCTTCCTCTCAACTCTTCCATCGTAAACCTAGTTCCCCCAGGCCTCGCATTCAAGGACTCACTGCACATCCATCTAATCATCGTCATTTCTGTACGTTTGAGCCTACAGATATCCTCTTAACTTCCCAGGTCTCACTACCATATAGCATTACACTTATAACATATGCTGCATACAATGATCCCTTAGTATGGAGGGAGAATATCTCGGTGTCAGGAGAGGCAACAGCTTCCAGAACTTCTTCCAACCACTCCTCACTGTAGCCACAGAGGTAGCTCCAGCCCCACCTCCAGCACATAACATGTCTCACAGCTAACAAAACTCTTCCACACAGTCAAGAGACTCACCAGCAAGATCAGTCCATTCATTCCTGACAGTCTTCACTGCACACTCGAAATCAGCATTATCTCGCAGTCTACCTCTAATACTACTACTGTACATCTCTTATGTAGCTCCAGCCCCACCTGCAGCACATAACATGTCTCACAGCTAACAAAACTCTTCCACACAGTCAAGAGACTCACGAGCAAGATCAGTCCATTCATTCCTGACAGTCTTCACTGCACACACGAAATCAGCATTATCTCGCAGTCTACCTCTAATACTACTACTGTACATCTCATATGCACCCACTTGTCACAAATACTGCACAAGGTGGAATTGCTTCCCACACCCTTGCAGCAAACCACACATGGCCACTGTTCCTCTTTTTTGACGCTGGTGCCACCAGGCCTAGATACCATCACTTTTGTTTTATCTGCATTTACTCTCAAGCCCTTTTGCTACATACCATCTCTCCACTTCCTGAATCTTTCCTCTGCCTCCCCTTCAATATCTGCAATCAGCACTAAATCATCAGCGTGCAACATCTCCCATTGGAGAGGGCTTCAAGAAATAGGGAAAAAAAAAATGAAAAGAAAACATCTCCAGGCCGAGTGTTGATGGGTTAGCTTTTATAGATTGCTGTTTTCTTTCCAGAATCTGCCCTTCCAGATCCAGAACCGGTTCCGACTGACTGCTGTCTTTGTTGTGTTCTTTGGCTCTGGTCTTGCTGTACCCTTCATCCTGGTCCGTCACCAGCTCCTCAAGAAATAAGCATCTTCCTTGTACAGAGAATTAGATTATAAGGTAAGAAAAGAGGTAGTCCTCATATATAAGGAAATTGTACCAAAGTAAAGTATACCGTAGTTTGTGGATTTGTTATTTGTGGTGTTAACTTTATTCCTGCTTTTCCTCTGTGACCTACACCTTTAATTCTGATTTGGTAGTTTCAGTTAGTTAAGAGTACCAGTTTTATGTATAAGATTGTGATATCTTGAAATACTCATCAGAACATAAGCCAATGGACTCCAGGCTGAAGCTGCTGTTCAGATCCGACAATTGTCGCTACATTGCCTTTACAATAGTGCCTTCTTATTGGTGTTTTGTTTTCAGTAATTTAGCTCCTTTATCATTTTTGCTCTTAGTTTCCAGAATTTGTATAAAGTTCGTTTCTCTTTATTTGTTCTTTGGCACAGAATAGTAAATTTCTAATTATTTTGCTCCTCTTTCGATACAGCGAGTGCACACATAACACAGGAAAATTGTACTCAGAAGGTCTCGCTTTATGAGAATCCCGTGTTACAGGGCCATATGTTTGCATGTTAAAGGGTTTCATGGTACCTAAGCCAGCCTCAAGTTCACCTTTTAGGGCCGTTTTCATTCCCCCCCCCCCCCCCCAGGACATTTACATACCTAATAAAGACTTCTTATCATACAAACACTGGAGGATTCCTCATCTTGAATGGAAGAGGTTGTGGGCTTGCTGGGGGGAGGTTGGAGTGGGGTTCCATGCCCCCCCCCCCCACACACACACAGAGCAATGGGAGAGGGTAGGCTCAGCTGGGACAGGAATGCTCGGTAGACTGTGACAACACCCTGCGCAGACACGTGATGGCAAATACACCATAGGCTGATGCAACTTGCACTATGACTGCCACTGGCCGCATTGTGTCTGTTCCCACTGCGTTATGACTGTTTGAACCATAATTTGTTGCCTCTGGCAGCATTATGTCTATCATCACTGCATAGTACAGTAAATGCACGATTAACCGGAATTCATGGGGATTCGTGCATTCCGGATATGGAAATTTCTGGATAACCGAATGTTATGCTTAGAAATTTTCTGGGAGGTCAAACAGATGAAATGGGACCAAACTTGGGACTTTATTTCATAAAATATATTATTCAGTATTAGATACAGTACAGGTAAGATACAGTACAGGTACACTACAATACACAAAAAAAGACAGCAAGAGAAATTGTACAGGACTGAACACAAACCAGCAAACATTACCAAAAATTATTTAAAGAAAAATTTGGCACATGTGAAAGGCCAAAATAATTTTGAAAACTTAGCTGCATACACTACTTTATTCTGTACCATACAGAACTAATAAAAATTGTAGGGGAATCTTCAGGATCATGAGATGAGGATTCAGACAGTGGAGAAGTGGAAGGAACAAGGTCAGGAGCTGAAGAAATGGAAAGAACTGGGTCAGGAGCTGAAGAAGTGGAAGGAACTGGGTCAGGAGCTGAAGAAGTAGAAGGAACAGGGTCAGGAGCTGACTGGTATCTGGAATATTTTCGACCTCATGCCAGATCAAATTTGCGTTCCGGTTACACGGATGTGCTGATGTATTGGATGTCGGTTAATCAAGCTTTTACTGTACGGTGTTCAAAAATGGGCAGCGTCCTCCTCCACCATAATGTCTATCATTTTTGTGTTGCGGCTGTATTTGGACATCAGATTTTGCCGCACGTGCTATGTGAGTTTCACATTATAGGACCATGCGTTATATGAGCACTCACTGTATATGGTTGTTGTAATTCTGACATACGGTACTAATTCTCGCCGGTATACCCTTTGCAATGTAGTAAGAAATGTTCCAAGTCGTCTACATCTGCTCCACAAATCTGACATGTATTTCCATTTGAATATATTTTTCTCTTTAGTGGCAGTTTGTTCTTTCTCTATACAGTTTGACTGATGATGGATGCTTGACACAGACTGATTCTTCTTCAGTTTGTTTCTTCCATTCCTTGTACATTTTTAAGCCTGTCTTACTTCTTACTTCCTCTTTCCTTAAATATTTGCCCCACATTTTTGCCGTCTCTTTTGTATTTCTTTTTCTAAACGTACTGTCTCTAGTACTAATAACTATTGTTTCATTTGTATTCATATGTCACCGTAGCCCAGGTTATATATTTTTTTGTCATTATTTCTAGGACCGTTTTTAGGAAATCATTTTTACTCTTTAATATACGTTAAGTGTACTGAAGTCTTCCTTCTATTAGTCTTCATTTTATTGGTGAGGCTCTTATGTCTCCTGTGAGTGTACTGTTAGCTACATATTTGGGGCCTCCTAATGTTTGTCTGTACACATTGTTTTCAGTTCTTGGTTTACTCTGTTCCATGTAAAGTGGCGGAGGAGCTACGCCCAAGTCCTAGTCAAACGTAGGCGACCATACAAAGGGATAAAAGTGACCTCACCTGACTCTTTCTCCAGCCTACTCTCCTGGGAGAGAGAGAGAGATTTGAAGTGTTTATTGTCTAATCTTCAAATATAGCAATAATATTTTTTCTGACCTAACATTAATTAATCCTACATCCAACCCAAGCATGAATTTGTGTAATTTGAAGGCATTATTACGAGTTCTATCATGATTTGCAAACCTAAGAAAATCACCAATTCATCGCAAAATGGTGAAACATAATTATTAAAATATCAGTCATATGTTTTGCTGAAAATAACTTCTATCAAGATAGAGTTTTATATAAAAAAAATGGTGAAATACGCATTACCCTCTCTCTCTCCCTTCTAGTGTGTGTGTGTGTTTGTGTGATAGATAGGCAAAGGGAAAGTTTCTCCCTCTCCCTCCCCACCCTCTCTCTGTTCTTTCCTCCTTCCCCCCCCCCTCTCTCTCTCTCTCTCTGTCTCGTACAATATTAAATAAAGCATGTATATGGCTTATATTTATATTTACAACTCTTCTTTACAATAAGTATACACAAGACACCTCACACAACACTTGTTTATTCATCTTCATCGTTGTTGGACTCGTTCCATATATTGATAACAAAATTTTCTACCATGTGGTTTACAGCAATGTCATTTCTCATAAATTCTTCTTTTGTGTGTGTGTGTGTGTGTGTGTATGTGCCACACATTTCTGCCGGTTTTCTGCTGTTACTTTTTCTATCGCATTTCTCGTCAGCTCTTCGATCACTCGTAATTTTTTGAGAAGAATTTGAGTTTCTCTTCCTCACATCATCCTTGACCTGAGCCCAAATCAGCTCTATGGGGTTGAGCTGGCAATGATAGGGAGGAAGCCACAGCACCTGGTGACCATGATTATTGGCGATTTCATCAATTTCAAACACTTTTTTTTTTTTTTTTTTTTTTTTTTTTTTTTCCCCCCCCACTTGGTGTAGCAGCTAAGCCTTAGTGTGCAGAGGGTTATGAGGGAGGTTGTTATCAAGAAGCCACTTTATAATTTCTTGTTTTCGTGTGCTCTGTGTTGGTGCTTATGATTTTGCAGTGGTATAATGCGTTGCCCATTACTATAAGTGACCTGGGTGGGATGTTGAGAAGCATCATCAAGGGCGTTCCAGGAAATGCTGCATGTGACCTCAGGGCAAAAGCTCCACCAATCTTGACCTGAGGCCAAACGCACTCCTGAACCAGTACGGGTCAGCAGGTTCTCCACTCATGCATTCCCTCCTTCCTCTTCTTTGTTACCATTCATCTCATGCTATACTCACCCAAGAGTCCCAGCATGTTCCACGTATTTTCATAAGAACTGTCGATAGAGAATATACTTTATATGTGCCTGCGTGGGAGCATTGTGTGTGTGTGTGTGTGTGTGTGTGTCTATGATGAATGGGAAATTTTGAAACCGGTCTTAAATAGTTTTTAAATATTAATACAACAATCATGTAAGTTGCTAAAAGTAACACATTACTGTAAGAAGAGAGGAAAACTGCAGTAGACCTTTTGGTCCATGCTAGGCAGCTCCAACAGGAATTAGACTAATCTATGAGAATAACACAAGGATAGCACAGAAAAAGGCTCTCCACAGAAAATACACACACATGCACCTACACCTACACGCGTGAGCGCGCGCGCACACACACACACACACACACACACACACACACACACACACACACACACACACACACACACACACACACACGAGAGGAAGGAGAAGGGAGGGGCTTGAGGAAAGAGGGGGATAATCCTTCAAAGGTCACCTGCATTCTACGTTTGACCCAGACTTGGGAAGGAAAATACAGGTTTCTCTCCGCCAGTTTATTTGGAACAGACTATAGTTGTTCTATCTCTATGTCTGTATAGTGTATAACATTTGATCCATGTAGTATAGATGGAAGGACTACATTTTTCCAATATGTTTTGCCAGTTATTATTTTGTTACAGCTTCTTCCAATGATATATATTGTGTGTGTGTGTGTGTGTGTGTGTGCGCACATGAATGTGTGTGTGTGTGTGTGTGTGTGTGTGCGCACATGAATGTGTGTGTGTGTGTGTGTGTGTGTGTGCACATGAATGTGTGTGTGTGTGTGTGTGCACATGAATGTGTGTGTGTGTATGTGTGCTTGCATTAAACTTCATCATCTAGCTCTTTGGATTATCTGGAATCCCTTTTCCCTCATGTAGGGCAGATAATCAAGGGATCACTATATATACTGTACTTCAGTTGCACCATTGCTACAGGAGGTTTTCCCCAAGTTGGGTAAAAATATCAGGAGATAGCAAGCAAAAACAGTGAACTGTCACCATGTTGACAGTGTTAATTGCATTACTAAATACTGTTTATCTATCACTGAATGTAGTGTAAGAACAGTACAGTAAATCGTTGTGTAAGAACAGTACAGTAAATCATTGTCTGTTGGGGTTGTGTTCCAAAATATCATTTGTTACAGAGGATGTTTCTCTTCAGGCCTCACCATTAGATTGTAGTTATCCATCTATCCATCATCCAATCCTACATTACCCCAGGAGGAGCATAGGAGCTTAAGGCTAGGCAAGTTGGTCATGACATTTAAGATGAGAGTGACCAGACTCACTCATCCCTGGGTGGCATAACATGAACAATAAACCACAGCCATCCCTTGGATATAAACCTTCACTGACTCAAGTCGATTGGAGTGCTGTAATTACCCATTAAAGCACCAGGCACCATAATTTGTAGAGATGTACCAATACCAATACCAGTGAGGGAGGGTACTCCTTGCTGTGAGGGCTGTGGCAGGGCCATGAGCCACTGATGCGAGGCTGCCAACCAGTCTCGTACATGTCCATGGTGGCAGATGTGGCTCATTACCAAAGAATGTACAGTAAAACCTCGATTTAATGGCATTCATTGTAACGGCAACCTCAAACTAACGGCACAAATCTCCCTAGGAATATTTTTGCAAAAAAATTTTAAAAATTCCCCCCAAATTGGTAAAAATTAGAAAGAAATTCAAATGTGGCGGGCGCTGCGTGCATCTCGATCGTCTGTTTACAGTTTCCCACCAACTGGGTACATTTATGCTCACCCAATCTTCATCCCGCCTAGCCTGACCCCAAAGTGAAAAAAAATTAGCATATAAGGTTAGATTTAAGAACTAATGTTATAGACTTCATAACTTAGTGAACTTATTTACTTAGTGCCATCTATTCTACTCCAACCTGCCAACTAATACTTAGTGTTGTGTGAACGGTTGCTCTGATTTTATCATTATTTTGCTTATTTCCTTGCTCCTCGTTTCCTCACAGAACTGAGCACGTGGTTCCAAATTAACTTTAGTTATGCCTAAGCACCCTGAAAGTGCTATGAGCACAAGCATTTATTCTAAATGAAATTGAAAAATTGTTGGACGAAGTGGCGTTAAGCGTTGCAGCTTAAATGCAAATGATTAGACAGATAAAATGAGTCGGGATGTGTACGATGTGGATAGTTTTCTTTGTTGGAAAAAAAAAAAAGTTAATGATGAAGCAGTAAAATTCATATATTTGCCTTTAGTGCAACGAGTGTGAAAAAAAGAATAAAAAAAGCTTTGTGCTCGATCTTTTTGTAATAAACTGACAATCTTTGGTCAAGTAAATTCGGATCTTACGATACGTGTAGACACTATGTGTTGACATAAACAGTTAGGCAAGATAATTATGTGAGTTCAGTTCTTGTGAATTATACTGTTATACAAATTATACTGTTTGGCTGACTTGTTTATTTTTCACGATTTCTGCATTCGTGTGCATCTGAGAAGTGAGATACGCAATCACTCCGTGCTGACAACTTCTTTAGAGTTTTTATTTCCTTTATTGTTGATGACTAACGGCTTTCAAAAAGTCTCACACTGCATTTTTTTTTTTTTTTTAATTTTTTTTTTATTTTTTTTTTTTATTAGTACCGAAAGTGATTTGTGACGAAATATGCATGATGCTGGCCGGCCATTATTCACATGCTATTTAGGTCAAGTTCTTGCTTGATTTCTCATGAGGACTTTCAAGTGGCTTAGTGGCAATCCTCGGTGATTAAAATTTTTATGGGGAGTATTAAGGGGCAAAACTAATCAGTTAGGTTAGGTTAGACTGCAGTAGCTATGCACTGATGTGTACAGTTGGTGAGGTGGTATGTAAACACACTGTCTTCGGTGTTTTAAGGAAGACGTATTTCTAGTAATCTATTTTTAAATATATTTTTAATGAAAAATATGAGGCTTCTAGAATCTGACCCCCAATTTTACCTGTAAATATATGTCACGTTTTAGCATGAAATCGATTTTGCACGAGGGTCTGCATAACCTATCTCGTGTTGTATGAAGACTCAACTGTACTGTACTGTACTTACCTGGATTACTGTACAGTTCTTTACTACAACACCACACCTACCTGCTTTCTTTTGTTCTAAATATGAATTTTTTTTTTATTGATTTTGTATGTCTGCACATGTTTATATGCTTAAAAATGTGTTAAAATGTGTTAGTGTGAGTTCCGGGGGTATCGATAGGTGTAAGCCCCAATCTAACGGAATTTTTTTTTTTTTGGCATGCTCAGGGCCCCCTAGGGTGCCGTTAAATCGAGGTTTTACTGTACTGTATTACTATGCACCGTGTACTCAAAACAATATGACAAATAATTGGATACTACCAATACTGTAATTTATTTTTCATCTGTATAAAACATCCAAATTCTATTTAACGCAATAACTTCCAGTGAATGATGTGTTATGCACTAAATTCTTTTTAAGTATTGGTAGTATCGGCGGAAAGTCAGCCGATACCGATTACGATACTGATACTCTAAAAATGGGCCAATACCACCGATAACAATACATTGGTACATCTCTAATAGTTTGGTTATATGGTTACCACCTTGCATAGTAAATGGTTTCCTGGTGTACAGGAAACCATTTGGCTTGTCACTCAGTGTAGCCCTTACACAGTTATCAGCTGTGGAGAATGAGCGCATAATGTTATGGTGATTTTCATACTGGTATGTTATCCCACAATCACCAGTCATTGTTCCACATCCACAGTGATGATGGCCTTGAAAAATCCTTTAATTTCCTCTGTCTAATGTATATTTCATTTTATTGTCTCCAGCATGGAACTTTTCAAATTGAGTTATATCTAGCCTTTATCAGTTCCTCAGTAATACATTCTTTCAATGAGTTCAAATTACATGGAGGCAGTAAGAAAGTGTTGGTGGTGGTGGTGGTGGCTGCAGTCATGGGCCTAGGCTCCTCTAAATGTGATCCCTGTGGACTGCAAGCTGAATTTGCCCTTCTTATGCATTACACCATCCTCCTTTTGGGGAATAATGAAGGAGCTGACGAGAATTTTTACGGTCACTGCCTACTTTTATCTGTACTGAATGAATGCATCCCTCACCAGCACCAGGTAACAAGAATAATAAAATGCATCACCCGATTGAAGGAGTCACAGTAATGCTGTTTTTGCCATGTAACATCTGTCAGCTGTTCCAGGAATAGATTAGTACAGTATTGACATGGTTTACAAAGGAGGAGGTGAGGTGTGCAGCTTGAACATGCATCTGGCTTAAGGAAGATGGATGCCCTTGCCCTGCATAGTACCAGGTCAACCATGGGCAAGGTGGAGCACCCTTAAGCCCACTGAAAAATGTAGTAGGTGGATGGTTACCATATCCCAGGAGGTATTACCATGGGAGTGACATGAAGCCTAGGCCTCATAGCTGGACTTGCATAATACTCCCAGGCATGGAACTCAACCATGGTTACTAAGTACAGTAGTCAGTGTCTGGATTGAGACTGCTACTCATACATATCTCCTATGCACAGGACATCCTCTTGGGGCCTATGTATTTCCATGCATCACACTGTGTGGAAGGACCCTGGTCTGATCCTGGTGAGGTGCTGTCTGCCACAGGAAAGTGGCTGCATACTTGTGGTTGATGGACCCAGGTGGAACAGCAACAACAACAAGGGAGGGGGAGTTAGTAATTTACTGATGTTGATAATATAATAAGACAGGCTTACTGGAATGTTGCATCAGTATGGTATGTTCATTATTTTGTTTTTCCATTTCAGGTAATGGCAACAAAAGTATGAAAGGGGAGTTAGTAATTTATTGATGTTGATAATATAATAAGACAGGCTTACTGGAATGTTGCATCAGTATGGTATGTTCATTATTTTGTTTTTCCATTTCAGGTAATGGCAACAAAAGTATGAAAGAAGCAGAGATGTAAAGTGTTGTATTTAATAAATAAAATTTCTCTGTATGTTGCATATCATTACCCACTTGATTTTTAGTGTGTACAGTATTTTATTACATGTTCATTGTTTGTTTTTTAGGTCATGTGTAGAAGGTGGCTGGGGACCTTAACTTTTGGAAGATACAGTACCAGCATAATTGTAATGTCTTGCGTAGCTGCATCAGTGGAAGTTTTTTTTTTACAATAGTTACAAATTATCATTGATTTTTCTTTCTTAACAGTTTATGTCAGTTGTTGTGAATATGGTGTTGATTAAGCTTCCACTTGATAGAAATCTTTTTCATTTGCAGTGTGACCAGACTCAGTGTGGGGGGTTCATTAAAAGGAATCACGGCATCAATAAGAAGAGTGTTGGTGTATAGTACAGAAGTGCATTTAATGTGTTTATATTTGTCAGTATATGTTTACTCTTATTTTTATTTGAATGTAAAAATTTTGCTGTACAAGTTTAGCATTTAGCTTGGTTATCTGTCATTTACCTCGCATTACAGAAATTTATTTATTAAGATCTCATGCAGTCTCAGCTTTTCATTCCATTTCATCCTCTGAAGGAAAGGACTGCCAAAATTCAAAGGACAGAATACACTAAAAGTTGTTACAGTAGGTTATATCGTTAAGCATCCAAGATTGATTTTGACTTTTCAGAATCGCCAGCATAACATCACGATATGGCTACTTAACCGTAAAACATGTGTCTTTAGTGAATTGAAACCAACTGGCGTCATACAAATGAATATGATGTTAGTCAGCATTATTTGTAATCTCTCCATTACCAAATTACTTTCGTAAGTAGAATAAAATTTGCTACCATTAACCTTCTTTATACTGTAAACTTTAAATCGAGCCATTCCCAACTAACCCCTTCCAAGGTAATAAGATCAGAGGGATAAGCAGCTTCACAGCATTTTCACAGGTAATACCCCCAGTGATATTGCACTGAGAAAAAAAAAATCTTTGCCTCTTTTGGAGTTAAGCAGTTAGAATGTGATTTTAATCCTGACTGTCATTACAGTAGAGGGATTTTGTTGATAGTGTAAGACCTAGTTAAGTTGGATTTCAACAAGTCAGATGTAATTTTGGCTTGCTAGTGACTTGATTGTCAGGAGTTAGGTCCATGACAGGTCAGAAGTCAGAACATGTGACATAATGGCAGCATGGTGTGAAAGGTTAGAGGACTTTGTGTACTGCAGTGGATTAAAGGGGAAAACACAGCTGAGGTAAAGTTCCATTATGTGCTGAGAGACTTGCAATCTTACGTGCATAGCCAACACATTCATGAGTTACCAAAAAAATATATAGTCTTCAAACCATTCCTACCAAACCTCTGACATGTGCAGACATTTATGAACAGTCAGTGATTTGTCTTCTCATGTGGTTGATGCAGAAACTCTATCAACATCACATAGATCATCAAACACCCTGATTGAGATTCACAGGTGCCTCCTCAACTAAGCAGTTTATTCTGACAGTGAATAGACTGACATGAATTAAAGTGAACTACCAAAGACAGCAGAGTATAGTGTAAATATAAACATAAGTGTATAAGTTTAATCCATCCATCCATCATCTAATCAAGTGATGCCCCATGAGAAGCATTGGAACCCGGGGCAAGGCAAGTTGGTCCTGACATGGAACCAAGAGCAAGACAAATTGGTCCTGATGTGGAACCAGGGGCAAGGCAAGTTGGTCCTGACATCTAAGATGAGAGTGACCAGCCTCACACATCCCTGATTGGCATTACACAAGCTAAATGATTTTGTGTGTGTGTGTCTGTGTACATACTGTATTTATTGCTTACCAATACCACAGGTAAGCAATTGTTCCTGTGAGGTTGTCCTACAAGTATAGTACAGTATTTACACCATGTAGGGAACTGGCACCCTCTTTTGGTTGACAGCCTCGCCAGGGGCGGACATGGATCGTTCCCTACAGTGAGGTGCAGGGAAACAAGAGGAGGTTTGGCCCCCATGTGGATGGCACAGCATCTTCACAAGCAGAGAAAGCTTATTAATAAAAGGATAGAAGTGTGTGTGTTGGTGGTTTTGTCATATACAGTAGAGAAGGGCTAAATTGTGTGTGTGGGTTGGGAGGTGGGGGTTGGGTTGACTGCTTGCGTTATACAGTATATATATAACGCAAGCGTCCATTGCAGTAGCAGCAAGGGTAAGCATTTGAGCACTTCTCAAAACGTCCCTCAACTTCCTCCCCATCCAACAAGATGTTAGACTGCAACTAGGGAAGTGCCACTTCAGCCTGCGGGCCACTAGGGTCACATTCAGATGAGCATGGGGCCATAGCATTCCGTATTTAGTATGTTTTAAAGTTTAATTTACAGCGACTACATTTTTACGTATCTTAGCCATACCATGTTTCTAATTGGTAAGTTTACTGAATTGATAGGTATGTTACTGTGCATCGATCCTTTTTTTTTTTTTTTTTTTTTTCCCCCTCAAGAATTGACCGTAGTGTTTTCCTCTCGCCCTTTCTATAAAACTTCTGTGTCAGTTGTGTAATGTTCTTGTTCATTTTCACTTTTTTTGTTTTCTTGACAGCATCAACAGAAGGGTGTGGTTGGTGGGAGAGAGCCTACTCTGTTATACTGAGCTTGTTTATCTTTGTATGTTGTTACGCACAGGATCCGTCCATCATGGATCAACTGGCTCACTGCAGTTATCTTTTTTTATATTCTAAGTTTATTGCCCGAACAGGAGGATCGAGGCCCGGGGCTTGGCTACTAATTCCAGACATATACTGTAAAGGCCGGAGAGATGGGTCACTCATCCCCTAGCAGCATTAGGCAAGCGTGAACCCAGACCATGTAAGTTCTGCAGTTGTTTTTTCACACATCATTAATACTTCGTTGTAGCTGTATGAAATTTGGTGTGTGTTAAGCTACATACTCAGAGCTCAACTTCTTGGTCCCTGAATACGAGGACCTGATTTGGGTTCTTTCCAAGACTGGGTGTAGAGCATGCAACCAGAGGAACAGGGCTCAAAAACCCAGGCTAACCAATCTTACACGTATATGACCATAAAAACATATAGTAGCCGGGCACAATACAATATGGTAGATTAAACACTATGGGGGATGCAGGGATAGGAGTTGTGATTATTGATGACAGGGTAACTGCAGGTGTCACCCCGGGGTGGGAGGGGTCCCGTCAGGTGTGCGCCCTCTGAAGGGGCGCGGGACCACTGCTGTATGCCGAATCGTCAAGTAAGGGCTGCGGGACGGCGTAGAGGGAGGCCTTTCCTCGGTGGGTGTGTCGGCCCTCAGGGCTGGGACCGAACGGGGTGAGTAGGTGCACTGCCTTGCGCCTACCCATGGTGGAGGACGGCACGTCGGCTAGTCTGGGGAGGTCTCGTCTGGGAGTCCTGGGGCGTCGCTTGGTGCTGGGGGCTGCCTGCGGCGTCTCCTTCTCCGGGAGTCCGACAGCAACTGGTGACTTAGAGACGTTGGCTGTAGTGAGCGTACCTCCAGACTCACTTTGGGGCTGTCCAGACCCTCTCCAGCAGTGACTCCGCTAGGGAGCTAGCTCCGACCCGTGGGGTGCGGGGAGAGCTGGAGGGGTGTCCTACTCAGCCTCTGGAGGAGTAAGGAGGAAGGGGTGTTGCCCTCGGCCGGTGCCGCAGGGGTAGCAGACGAGGAAAGTATGGTGGGCGTTCCCCCTCCGGTGGGCACAGAGGGCACTTCCTCGGTTCCACTAGGCCCTGGGACTGCAGGTGAGAGGAGCACAGTAAGTGTCCTCTCCCTGGCGAGCACAGTTGTTGCCGCAGTCCTGCTCCCGGTGGGGTCTGCAGATGAGGGAAGCACAGTGGGCGTTCCCTCCTCAGTGGGCACGGTGGGCGCCGCCGCAGTTGTTATGCTCTGGGACTGCAAGTGAGAGGAGCACGGTGGGCATCCTCTCCCCGGGTGAGCACAGAGGGCATCGCCATTGTGCTGCTCCCAACAGGGGCTGCAGGTGAGGGAAGCACGGTGGGCATTCCCTCCCCAACGAGCATGGTGTGCATCCTTTCCCCGACGAGCACGGTGGGTGTCGTCGCGTTCCTACGGGGGGGCAGTAGGTAAATGGAGCATGGTGGGCGTCCTTTCCCCAGCGAGCACGGTGGGCGTTGTCGCAGTCCTACTTGGGACTGTTGCTACACAAGTCCCACCCCGATCCTGGTGAGCGCTGGTCCCAATAGAGGGTAATGCAGCAGGGTGATGTATTTCACCTAGATTCCGTTGAGGGGAAGAGGGGCGTGTGGTGGTTGGGGACGTATGCCGTTTTACTCGGGCCCTTGTCACGCCTCTCTGTGGTCTCCCCTTGGAATTTCACCACCGTTGCATCTGAAAAAGTCATGTCCCTGTGGCTGGAGGTTGTACACGTCAGAGGTAGCGGTCTGGTAGGTTGGTGTGAGGTGTTGGAGGAGCGAGACCCAGTGCTGCGTAGGTAGATTTGGTTCTTGGTGGGGTTGGTACATTATCTCGAGGGTGGAGGCGTGAGGTGTTGGAGGAGCGAGACCCAGTGCTGCATAGGTTGATTTGGCTCGGTGGGTTTGGTACACTATCTCGAGGGTGTTGGCATGTGTGGTTTTCTGCAGCAGGTGCAGAAGTTGTGGTGTCCGTCAGAGGCATTGTTTGTTTCCCTGGGTAGGGGTCCAGAGCACGTGTTTGATTATCATTTCTGGATGTGTGGTGTGTAGTGACTGGCCGTTGACTCTGGGCTGAATGCTGGAGATTGGTGAGTCGACCTGGGTTTTATGAGGTCGTGCGGGACACACCTTAATTGTCCTGGTTGGTCTGGCCACTGGAATTTTCCCTCCTGCTTGATGTATTTTGAGGTTTATGGAGGTGGTGTTTGGTGTGGGGGAGCTGGAGGTGGCTTGTTTGGGTGGTGTTGGAGCTGGTGGGGGTGGGGGAGAGGGTGTGGGTGTGTATCTTGCTTGTGGACGAGGGAGACAGCCAGATCTAGTAGTGGTGGTGGTGAGGACAGGTGTAGGTGGCAAGGAGCTCAGGTCACGAAGTGAGGTGGTTTGGCGTGGGTGTGGGATTTCTTGGCCGGGTGGCGGCGTCTTTGTGTTTGGGGGTGGCGGTGTGGTGGTGGTTGTTGATCTGGGGGATGAGGTCGCCCAGGATGTTTGGGGGTCTGTGGGAAGAGTGTGGAGTTGGTGGGGGATGTGGTGGAGGACGTGAGTGTGGACTGAGGAGCGAGTGAGGGTGAGGAGTGTGTGGGTGTTGAGGTAGCACACGTATGAATTAGTCATGTATTTGGGGGAGGTGAGTAGCGGTGCGGCTTGCTGGGTGGGGGAATGGGTGCGGCGTGGTCGAGAGGCGGTGAGTGAGGTGAGTGGTGAGGGATGAAAGAGACGTATGTGGCGATTCCGGTATGTGCGTTGGGTGTCGTGATATTGGATGGAGGGGACTTTGTGGCACCCTTGGGTAGCTGTTTATCATCGGTGAGCTATAAGTTGTTCCCAAATGTCATGAATGGGGCACTGGGGATTACATGCTGAAAACTCGCGCAGACCTATGGAGATCAGGTTGCTATTTTCCTTAGGAGGGGGGTGCCTTTTGGTGGGGAGCACCCTGGATATACTGGGTGGAGTTGGTGAAACTGTGTGTGTGGGGGGCGTCCATGGTTTTGGGTGTTGTGCCTTGTGTGTTGAGACTGCTTACTGCACCAACATGTTGTGGGGTGGTGCGAGCAGCGAGAAGACGCCTGATGAATTGAACATCCCTGTCAAGGTCTCCTGTTGGGTCATAGACTGTGAAGTGTTGTCTTATGGTGCTGGGGAGGATCCTCAACAGGGTGTTGAAAATGTGTTGTTCACGGGTGACTGCATCGACCTCTGCGTAAGTGGTGGCGACTAGTCACCTAGCGTGGATGAGAGTGTCGTCCACGTTGCTGTTGTAGGTGAGGGTGTCAAGCTGGGACAAAAGCTAATACATTTACCAGTGATGGTGTGACTGCTTGTGTCAAAATTCGTGTAAATTGTGCCCATGTGAGCTCGGGGACAATCTCTGGGGCGATGAGCGAGACTGCTTTTCCCAGGTGGGGTAGTGTTACTGCTATCTTTTCCTTGTCATGTTCAAATCCAATGTCCGATAGTGGTTTCATCATACACATGTATGTGTCTATATTGCACTATTCTGGATAAAATTTTGGTAATTGTACATGTGGTTTGGCTGCCTTCTTGTCAGATTTTCCCTTTCCATTCCTAGTTGCTCTCTCCTGACCCGATCTAGAACCACCACTGCCACAAGTGTTATACGACATACTCAGAGTTCAACTTCTTGCTTCCTAAGAAGTTGAGCTCTGAGTATGTCGTCGGGGAAAGGACGCACACCGTGCTCGTTGGGGAGGGAATGCCCACCGTGCTTCCCTCACCTGCAGCCCCCATTGGGAGCAGCACAATGGCGATGCCCTCTGTGCTCACCCGGGGAGAGGATGCCCACCGTGCTCCTCTCACCTGCAGTCCCAGAGCATAACAACTGCGGCGGCGCCCACCGGGGAGGGAACGCCCACCGTGCTTCCCTCATCTGCAGACCCCACCGGGAGCAGGACCGCGGCGACAACTGTGCTCGCCAGGGAGAGGACACTTACTGTACTCCTCTCACCTGCAGTCCCAGGGCCTAGTGGAACCGCGGAAGTGCTCTCTGTGCCCACCGGAGGGGGAACGCCCACCATACTTTCCTCGTCTGCTACCCCTGCGGCACCCGCCGAGGGCAACACCCCTTGCTCCTTACTCCTCCAGAGGCTGAGTAGGACACCCCTCCAGCTCTTCCCGCACCCCACGGGTCGGAGCTAGCTCCCTAGCGGAGTCGCTGCTGGAGAGGGTCTGGACAGCCCCCATAGTGAGTCTGGCGGTACACTCACTACAGCCAACGTCTCTACGTCACCAATTCTTGTCAGACTCCCTGAGAAGGAGACGCCGCAGGCAGCCCCTCAACGAAGGCGAGGCCGCAGCCCCCAGTCACCAAGGGACGCCCCAGGACTCCCAGACGAGACCTCTCCAGACTAGACGAAGTGCCGTCCTCCACCAAGGGTAGGTGCAAGGCAGTGCACCTACTCACCCTGTTCAGTCCCAGCCCCGAGGGCCGACACACCGACCAAGGAAAGGCCTCCCTCTACGCCGTCCCGCAGCCCTTACTTGACGATCCGGCATACGGCAGTGGTCCCGCGCCCCTTCAGAGGGCGCACACCTGACGGGACCCCTCCCACCCCGGGGTGACACCTGCAGTTACCCTGTCATCAATAATCACAACTCCTATCCCTGCATCCCCCATAGTGTTTAATCTACCATATTGTATTGTGCCCGGCTACTGTATGATTTTATGGTCATATACGTGTAAGATTGGTTAGCCTGGGTTTTTGAGCCCTGTTCCTCTGGTTGCATGCTCTACACCCAGTCTTGGAAAGAACCCAAATCAGGTCCTCGTACAGTTTGGTGGGGAGGATGGGGTGGGTGTACGGATGAGCAGGTTGGGTGGGGTGAGTGTGATGGATGATTGGATGTTGTTGAGTGAATGTGCAGATTGGTGTATGAGTGAATGTGGGTGACTGGATGAGTGCGTATGTGAAGGTGAAGGTGGCTAAGTGGGTGACTGTATGCTAAAAGCCAGAAAACTACCATACCGGTATCAGCAGTCTCTGTCTCGAACACAGCATAGATTGAAGGCGAGTAGGTGGCCAGGCTTGTCACAGTCCTCAAGGTCTCAGGAGGAGTCGTTTGATCCTCTTTGGAGGGTGGTGGATCCTTTATGGAGTGGAAAACTGCTTAATATGACAGTATGCAGAATTAATTTTTTTTACCACTACCTCCAAGACTAAGCAGTGCTATTAAAGGCATAAGACATTCTTTTACAAATACAGTAATTTCAGAGTTTACCACACCCAGGGGCAACTAATAATTTTTTGTGGGTTTACATTTCACTGGCTCCAGACATATCAATGACTGGTTGACAACTATATATATATATATATATATATATATATATATATATATATATATATATATATCAAATAGTTCTATTCTTTCCAATCCCATGGTGGAGTCCAGAGAGCCAGAGACAGTTAATTCTCATAGTATAAGTGCATCAAGTCCCCAAAGTATATACATTACTTCACATACTCCTGTTGAATCTTCCTCTTCGAACTTCTACATTTGAATCCTCCTTGAAGATTTGATCCCCCTCCGCGTAGACCTGAATCTTCATCAAACACTCGAATCTTGATCAGTCTTTAATATTTCATGCACACTACTCTCAGCATTCTCATCAAAGTAGTTTTCCACACTTGCAAGGCTAATTTAACTTCCACGACAGTTCTCTACACAACAGTCAGATTCCATAACCAATCAACACTCGAATCGAGCAGTCTTTAATATTTCATTAACACTACTCTAGTCTCAGTATTTTCGTCAGTGTAGTTCTTCACACTTGCAGGACTAAATTAACTTACACCGACAGTTCTCTACACAACAGTCAGATTCCATAAACAATCGTGTAAAGTTCTTAGTAGTTTTCAATATATTTTATACACCGAGGTCACTAACTTCAACGGTAGTTTGCTACCATTCATTTATTCAGGTTTTGACTAATTTCCTGTGAGCTGGAAAGCTCCCAGTCATATGCTGGAATAAAAAGTGCATGTTATTTATTTCAACCATTATACGTGATATTTTCCCCTTACTATTAGCAGCACAAAAATCTGAGCCTTAGTGACAGCCAGATTTATTACTGACCCCATGCTGGCAAAGAAAGGAGTGGTATTATTTATGAATGCAAGGCTGGCATCAGGAAACCATTTACAAAGCTGGGTGGTAACCATATAACCAACCCATACGTGTTCTCCAAGTGTCAAATGAATTGGAGGGTTAATGCCTCTCCCCGTAAAAAAAAAAAAAAAAAAAAAAAAAAAAATGGTTTATGGCGTCTGATTATGGATAGGTATACCTGTACATTAAGTCTATCAGTTACATTGGCTACGTTACATACAAGCCTTTACAATGTTATACCTTTTCACCTAAATAATTATTCCTACACATCACATTCCCGTTCGTACTTCACCAGCATTGAAAATAAGTAGTTCTCACTCTCCCATCGAAATCACGGTATAACAAATTTTCTAAAATGAAATGCAGGTAAAAGGGAACTTATATATTCCACATCCTATTAAAACCCCAGCTTTATTCTCCGAGAGAGAGAGAGAGAGAGAGAATGCGGGATGTGGAAAATAACTCACTAAGAAGGACGAGTTAGGAAGCATGCACGAAGTCTCGCTGGCCCTCATTAGGTTGCTTCGAAGCACCTCTTCATTTGCCATTCATTTTGCATTTCATACTTACATAGTTGGTATCAGTAACGGACATACGGATACTGGGGTGCAATGTATAAAATAATTCGCAAAGGAAGAAGTGTTGCATACGAAGCCTCCCCTCTCACTATAACACCTGGTTTTATTCTTGCTACCTGCCTGCCGATACCAAGATGCAATATATGGGATAATTCGCATAGAAAGAGGTGTTATGTACGAGGCCTCCCTTCCCAATACAAAGTCTGGTTTTGTTCTTGCTACCTACATACATCGGTTGGGAAGAGGTATCAGTAAGCTTTCTGAAAAACACACAGGAATAATAGTAATGGAGCAGAATCAGAAATAAAATGGTATGGAAGAGGTCTGAGTATGCTTCCTGAATAACACACAAGAATATAGTAACGGAGCAGAATCAGAAATAAATCTGTAATGAAGTCTTCGGATGCTTCCTGAACAACACACAAGAGTATGGTAACGGTGAAGAATCAGAAAAAAATCGGTAAGAAAGAGGTGTTTTAAGCATCCTGAATAACACAATATTGTAACGGTGCTGAATCAAGAATAAGTCGGTATGGCAGAGGTGTTTGTAAGCTTCATGAATAACACACAAGAATACAGCAACGAAGCAGAATCAGGAATAAGTCGGTAAGGAAGAAGTGTTAGCAAGCTTGGTGAATAATAAAAAAAAATATAGTAACGGAGTAGAATCAGGAAAAAATCAGTAAGGAAGGCCGGAAAGCTTCCTAACCGTACTAGAATACCACCCCAAGTCAATCCTAAGCCTAATAAAATCGTCAGTACACCATACATGTCTATGTATGTATGTATGTGTGTGTGTGTATAGACAGCTAGACAACTCAGGTGGAATTACAAGTCCCTCAAATTTATTACTAAATATCTTTTTACTGAAATTCCATGACAAAAATGTATGAAAGATGTTTACTAAATATATTCTGGTAAATAACACTTTCTTTTATTATAAGTCTTTAAGTCTGAAGAAAATATACGGGGCGCACCGACTCCACCGCAAAGAAAAAAAAAAAATCCGTAACTATATTTCCTCAATTCCCCAAAATATAAATATAAATAAACACACACACACACACACACACACACACACACACACACACACACACACACACACACACACACACACACACACACACACACACACACACACACACACACACACACACACACACACACACACACAAAGCTGTCGTCTGCAGCAGATAACAAGAATATAATGAAAAATACCTTGAGGACTGTGACAAGCCTGGCCACCTACTCGCCTTCAATCTATGCTGTGTTCGAGACAGAGACTGCTGATACCGGTATGGTAATGTTATTTTCTGGCTTTTAGCATACACTTACCCACTTAGCCACCTTCACCTTCACATACGCACTTATCCAGTCACCCACATTCACTTATACACCAACCTGCACATTCACTCAACAGCATCCAATCATCCATCACACTCACCCCACCCATCCTGACCATCCGTACACCCACCCCATCCTCCCCACCAAACTGCCCACACCAACTCCCACCCCACCAACCCGTCCACCCCTATCCCCACCCCCCACCAAACTGCCCACACCAACTCCCACCCCACCAACCCGTCCACCCCTATCCCCACCCCCCACCTCACCAACCCGTCCACCTCTACCCCCATCCCCACCAACTCGTCCACCTCTACCCCCCACCCCCACCCCACCAACCCGTCCATCTCTACTCCCACCCCACCATCCCGTCCACCTCTACCCCCACCCCACCAACCCTTCCACCTCTACCCCCACCCCACCAACCCTTCCACCTCTACCCCCACCCCACCAACCCTTCCACCTCTACCCCCACCCCACCAACCCTTCCACCTCTACCCCCACCCCATCAACCCTTCCACCTCTACCCCCACCCCACCAACCCGTCCACCTCTACCCCAACCCCACCAACCCGTCCACCTCTATCCCCACCTCCACCCCATCAACCTATCCACCTCTACCCTCACCCCCACCCCACCAACCCGTCCACCTCTACCCCCACCCCCACCCCCACCCCCTCTACCCCCACCCCACCAACCCGTCCACCTCTACCCCAACCCCACCAACCCGTCCACCTCTATCCCCACCTCCACCCCATCAACCTATCCACCTCTACCCTCACCCCCACCCCACCAACCCGTCCACCTCTACCCCCACCCCCACCCCCACCCCCACCCAATCAACCCGTCCACCCCTACCCCCACCTCACCAACCCGTCCACCCCTACCCCCACCTCACCAACCCGTCCACCCCTACCCCTACCTCACCAACCCGTCCACCCCTACCCCCACCTCACCAACCCGTCCACCCCTACCCCCACCCCCACCCCACAAACCCATCCACCTCTACCCCCCAAACCCATCCACCTCTACCCCCCAAACCCATCCACCTCTACCCCCACCCCCACCTCACCAACCCATCCACCTCAGCCCCCACCAACCGGTCCACCCCTACTTTACCTGACCAGTTCGCCCACACCTTCTCCCACCCACCCTCCCACCAACCAACCATGACACACACACACACACACACACACACACACACACACACACAATTTTATCGACCTCTCTCTCTCTCTCTCTCTCTCTCTCTCTCTCTCAAGTGGGCCAGCCGGGTCTGTGGCCACAGCTCAACATTTAAGATGGAGAGATGGAAATTTTGCGCCAAGTTAAAGTGAATGGAATAATACGTACGATTTTATTTAGCTTTGAATAGACTTTTTGAAGAGATTTTTGGAATTTAAAAAAAATGCAGAAGGATGCCTTCACGTGATGGCACCGATATGTCTTTATAGTGAAGCTGCCAAGATACACAAAAATCCTTTCATTTTCACTTATTCTGTCTTCATGCTTTGTTATCCTTCAGCTCATAAATTAAATACAAATATCACAGTTATTACAGTCCTAAAATGTCTATTAGGTCTCTTACTGTTTGCTTTTCCTTAGTGCTCCATTGTACTCAGTTCCCTCCCTGTCCCTCAAAAGGACGATGGTGGACAGCAGAAGGGGTACTTAGACCTGCCATTCCCTCTTCACATTTCAGATGAGCCTCCTCCTCCTCCTCCTCCTCCTCCTACTCCTCCTCCTCCTCCTCCTCCTCCTCCTACTCCTCCTCCTACTCCTCCTCCTCCTTCTCTTGCACCTCCTTCCCCTTCCTCTCCTCCTCCTGCTGCACCTCCTCCTCCTCCTCCTCCTCCTCACAAGCGTCTCATGAGAAAAATAGAAGCACATGGAATAAAAGGAAAGACGCTAAAATGGTTACAAGACTGGCTGTCAGACCGAAAACAGCGAGTTGTGATAAACGGAAAGGAATCCAAATGGCGTAATGTGATCAGCGGCGTTCCCCAAGGCTCAGTACTTGGACCGATACTTTTTATTATCTATATAAATGACATTGATGAGGGTCTAAATTGTAAAGTATCCAAATTTGCAGATGATACTAAAATAACCAGTAAAGTCACTTCAAAATTACAGTGGCAGCAGTTACAAAATGACCTTAATACTTTAGCAAGCTGGGCAGAAAAATGGCAAATGAAATTCAACACAGAAAAATGTAAAGTACTTCATATTGGAAGTAACAATGTCCATGCAAATTACAAAATGAACAATATTCAGTTATCAAGTACAGACAGTGAAAAGGATCTTGGTGTGATAATATCGAATGACCTAAAACCAAGCAAGCAGTGTACCGATGCGGTAAAAATTGCAAACAAGCTAGTGGGTTTTATTGGAAGAACTTTCGAGTTTAAATCGGAAAAAGTCATACTTGCCTTGTACAACTCGCTAGTGCGCCCCCATCTTGAGTATTGTGTGCAATTCTGGTCTCCGTACTACAGAAAAGACATTGAAAAATTAGAGAAAATTCAGCGAAGAATCACAAAAATGGTACCACGACTTAGAAACAAACCATATGAGGAACGCCTTGAAGAACTTAAATTATTTAGCCTAACGAAGCGCAGGTTAAGAGGGGACCTTATTGAAGTTTTCAAAATCATGAAGGGATATGACAACTTAGACATGAATAAATATTTTGATATAGACCGGTCGAGTCAAACCAGAAGTAATGGCTGCAAAATCATGGGAAAACGATTCCAATCCCACGAAGCAAAATACTTCTTCTTTAACAGAGTTGTAAATATCTGGAACAGATTACCCTCAGATACCGTGAACAGTATCTCAATTGAGACATTCAAAAACAAATTAGACAAGTATTTGCATGAAAATCCTCAGCTGACTCTTTTTCTGTCCGAATAACTTGCTTTTATAGCTACGGTACATGTAAGTTCATGCCCCTTAGTCTACAAGACACCCCGTAAACAATGTACCCGTACATAGTGTTGCGTCACGATATTATACATTTCCAATTTATTCGGTGCAAACAAAGCAATATAAGCACAGATTAGGATCTGCACAGATAACCCTGAGTTAACGGTCACTACTCTTACTTTCGACCTGTG
Organism: Coenobita brevimanus; assembly: GCF_032717465.1. Lineage (NCBI taxonomy): Eukaryota > Metazoa > Arthropoda > Malacostraca > Decapoda > Coenobitidae > Coenobita > Coenobita brevimanus. The sequence continues at coordinate 25,488,685 of NC_137029.1, read as the reverse complement.
ATGGGCTGTGGATCACTGAGGGTCCCTGTTAGTCAAGTGACCACCATCGGGATTTTTTTAATGTACCAGGGGTCACTGCTTCAGGATGAAACTTGTGTACTGTCCCACATGGGAGAGTTCCTTGTCTCAGTGGAGTGAACGGAGCTATTGCCTGATTGACTGCTGCCTACCTAAAAAGCGCCAGGCAAGGTTGCCGCACCACCCCTAAACATCCACTCTGTGCATTGCACATCCACACTGTGCACTGTGCAGTCCCCTTTTATCTGAGACACCCGTCCTATATACTTTTCAGTCTCCCCAGCGCAAAGAAAGCAATATAAGCACAGATTAGGAGCTGCACAGATAACCCTGAGTTAACGGTCACTACTCTTACTTTCGACCTGTGATGGGCTGTGGATCACTGAGGGTCCCTGTTAGTCAAGTGACCACCATCGGGATTTTTTTAATGTACCAGGGGTCACTGCTTCAGGATGAAACTTGTGTACTTGTCCCACATGGGAGAATTCCTTGTCTCAGTGGAGCAAACGGAGCTAGGGCCTGATTGACTGCTGCCTACCTTAAAAGCGCCAGGCAAGGCTGCTGCACCACCCCTAAACATCCACACTATGCAGTGTGTAGCTTCCACGTTATGTCCACAGACTTCCCATTAACTCAATGTAACTGGTTTATAATGTCATGCCGTAACTATTATTTTATTTGTTTACTTTCTCTTTCAGGTTACTCTATCGGGTAGCTTATAGATAAAGTATTATAGAATGTGACTTTTCCTTTCCAATGTTTCCTATAAAATTTCCATGTCAGTTTTTCCATGCTGCATGGTGGTTTTTCTCACTTTTTCCTGGAGGGTTTGGTGGTGGGGGGAGCCTTCTTGCTTTCCTATCCTTATCCTTCAACATGTAGAGTTAGATCTTGTAGTCATAGTTTTCTCTAACAAGCAGCCTCGAAAGGACCATAAGGTCTGTTGCTGTTTGCTTTCCTGTGTAATCCTGTGTAATCCTCCTCCTCCTCTTCCTCCTCCTCCTACTATCCTTATCCTTCAACATGTAGAGTCAGATCTTGTAGTCATAGTTTTCTCTAACAAGCAGCCTCGAAAGGACCATAAGGTCTGTTGCTGTTTGCTTTCCTGTGTAATCCTGTGTAATCCTCCTCTTACTCTTACTCCTGCACCTCCTCCTCTTCGTACTCCTGCACCTCTTCCTTCTCCTCCTCTTACTCCTGCTTCTCCTCCTCCTCCTCCTCTTACTCCTGCTTCTCCTCCTCCTCCTCCTCTTATTCCTGCTTCTCCTCCTCCTCCTCCTCCTCCTCTTACTCCTGCTTCTCCTCCTCCTCCTCCTCCTCTTATTCCTGCTTCTCCTCCTCCTCCTCCTCTTACTCCTGCACCTCCACCTCCTCTTGCTCCTGCACCACCTCCTCCACCTCCTCTTACTCTTGCACCACCTCCTCCACCTCCTCTTACTCTTGCACCACCTCCTCCACCTCCTCTTACTCTTGCACCACCTCCTCCACCTCCTCTTACTCTTGCACCACCTCCTCCACCTCCTCTTACTCCTGCTTCTCCTCCTCCTCCTCCTCCTCTTACTCCTGCACCTTCTCCTCCACCTCCTCTTACTCCTGCACCTCCTCCTCCTCCTCCTCTTACTCCTGCTTCTCCTCCTCCTCCTCCTCTTACTCCTGCTTCTCCTCCTCCTCCTCCTCTTACTCCTGCTTCTCCTCCTCCTCCTCTTACTCCTGCTTCTCGACCTCCTCCTCTTACTCCTGCTTCTCCTCCTCCTCCTCTTACTCCTGCTTCTCCTCCTTCTCCTCCTCTTACTCCTGCTTCTCCTCCTTCTCCTCCTCTTACTCCTGCTTCTCGACCTCCTCCTCTCACTCCTGCTTCTCGACCTCCTCCTCTTACTCCTTCTTCTCCTCCTCCTCCTCTTACTCCTTCTTCTCCTCCTCCTCCTCTTACTCCTTCTTCTCCTCCTCCTTCTTCTCCTCCTCCTTCTTCTCCTCCTCCTCCTCTTACTCCTGCTTCTCCTCCTCCTCCTCTTACTCCTGCTTCTCCTCCTCCTTCTCTTACTCCTGCTTCTTCTCCTCCTCCTTTTACTCCTGCACCTCCTCCTCCTCCTTTTACTCCTGCACCTCCTCCTCTTCCTCCTCCCCCCTTCACCACCTCCTCCTCCTCCTCCCCCCCTTCACCACCTCCTCCTCCCCCCCTTCACCACCTCCTCCTCCCCCCCTTCACCACCTCCTCCTCCCCCCCTTCACCACCTCCTCCTCCCCCCCTTCACCACCTCCTCCTCCTCCCCCCTCACCACCTCCTCCCCCTCCTGCACCTTCTCCTTTTCCTCATACCCTCTCATCCTCCCCCTCCTGCACTTCCTCCTCCTCCCCTTCTCCCTTCTTCACTTCCTCCTCTCCCCCTCCTCCTCTTCCTCTTCCCCTCCTCCTCTTCCACCCCCCCTGCATTTCCCCCTCCTCCTCCTCTTCCTTCTTTTTCCCCTTCCTGCACTTCCTTCTCCTCCACCTCCCCTCCCTCCTGCATCTCCTCTTGCTGTACCGTCTCTTCTTCCTCCCCAGGTCACTCATCTTCCGCGCTATCCTCATCTTTTTCCTCCTGCACTTCCTCCCTGTCCTCCTTCCCCCTCCTGCACCTTCTACTCCTCGTCCCCCCATCCCCCCCTTTTCCTCCTGCACCTTATCCTTCTTTCCCCTCTTCCCCTTCTCCCTACTTCCCCTTCTCGTGCATTTTATCCTTGTCTACCTCCCCCTCTCCCTTCTTCCCCTCCACCTCTCCCTCCTAATCATCATTCTCTTCCCCCTCCAGTACTGCCTCCTCCTCCTCTTTTCTTTTCCTCTTCCTCCTCCTGCACTTCCTCCTCCTTTTCTCCTTTTCTACTACTATTCTCCTTTTCTACTCCTCTTCTCCTGCACTTCCTTCTCCTCCATCCTCAATAACATAGTGGTGTAATTGGTGTATATTTTTCTTTTTCAGAGGCTGGAAGTTACAACCGCAGAACAGCATTAATAAATATTTTGCTGTCTTGTGTTACTGTCCTTTTCCTTAACAATAGGCGGAGGGAAGGAGAGGGGGGGTAACAGTGGGGGTTGGGTCAAAAGGGGGTGAGCCGGGGTAGCTCAGGAGAAAGGGGGTGAGTGCGGGGATAGCTCGAGAGAAGGGGGGTGCGGGGGTAGCTCGGGAGATTGAGGGGGTAAGTACGGGGGTAGCTCGAGAGGGGGGTGAGTGCGGGGGTAGCCCGAGAGAGGGGGGTAGCTCGAGAGGAGGGATCAGTGCTGGGATGGGGATGAGTGAGGGGGTAACTCGAAAAGGTAGGCGGTGAGTGCTGGGGTAGCTTAGGAGAGGGGGGTTGAGTGGGGGGGTAGCTCAGGAGACGGGGGTTGAGTGGGAGGGTAGCTCAGGAGAGGAGGGTTGAGTGAGGGGGTAGCTCAGGAGACGGGGGTTGAGTGGGAGGGTAGCTCAGGAGAGGAGGGTTGAGTGAGGGGGTAGCTCAGGAGAGGGGGGTCAGTGGAGGGTTGAGTGAGGGGGTAACTCGAGAAGATAGGCGGTGAACCCTGGGGTAGCGGCGGAGAGAGGGGGGGTGTATGCGGGGGTAGCGGCGGAGAGGGGGGGTCAGTGCGGGAGTAGCTCCAGTGGGGGAGTGAGGGGGTAACTCAGGAGAGGGGGGGTGAATGAGGGGGTAACTCGAGAAGGTAGGCGGTGAGTGCTGGGGTAGCGGCGGAGAGGGGGGGTCAGTGTGGGAGTAGCTCGAGAGTGGGGGGGGTTAGCGGCGGAGAGGGGGGGTCAGTGTGGGGGTAGATTCGCAGAGGGGGGGTGAGTGAGGGGGTAGCTCGAGAGGAGGGGTCAGTGCGGGGGTAGCTTGGCAGAGGGGGGTGAGTGAGGGGGTAACTCGAGAGAGGGGGGGGTCAGTGAGGGGGTAACTCCAGAAGGATGTCGGTGAGTGCTGGGGTAGGGGTGGAGAGGGGGGGTCAGTGCGGGGGTAGCCTGGCAGAGGGGGGGTGAGTGAGGGGGTAGCTCAGGAGAGGGGGGGTCAGTGAGGGGGTAATTCGAGAAGGTAGGCGGTGAGTGTTGGGGTAGCGGTGGAGAGGGGGGGGTGAGTGAGGGGGTAACTCGAGAGAGGGGGGATCAGTGCGGGGGTAGTTCTGGATAGGGGGGGTCAGTGCGGGGGTAGCTCAGGAGAGGGGGGGAGAGTGAGGGGGTAGCTCAGGAGAGGGGGGGTCAGTGAGGGGGTAATTCGAGAAGGTAGGCGGTGAGTGCTGGGGTAGCGGCGGAGAGGGGGGGTGAGTGAGGGGGTAACTCGAGAGAGGGGGGGTCAGTGCGGGGGTAGTTCTGGATAAGGGGGGTCAGTGCGGGGGTAGCTCAGGAGAGGGGGGGGGTCAGTGCGGGGGTAGCTTGGCAGAGGGGGTGTGAGTGAGGGGGTAATTCGAGAAAGTAGGCGGTGAGTGCTGGGGTAGCGGCGGAGAGGGGGGGTGAGTGAGGGGGTAACTCGAGAGAGGGGGGGTCAGTGCGGGGGTAACTCAGGAGAGGGGGGATCAGTGCGGGGGTAGCTTGGCAGTGGGGGGGTGAGTGAGGGGGTAGCTCAGGAGAGGGGGGGGTCAGTGCGGGGGTAGCTCAGGAGAGGGGGGGTCAGTGCGGGGGTAGCTCAGGAGAGGGGGGGTCAGTGCGGGGGAGTGGGGGGGTCAGTGAGGGGGTAATTCGAGAAGGTAGGCGATGAGTGCTGGGGTAGCGGCGGAGAGGGGGGGTGAGTGAGGGGGTAACTCGAGAGAGGGGGGGTGAGTGCGGGGGTAACTCGAGAGAGGGGGGGTGAGTGCGGGGGTAGCTTGGCGGAGGGGGGGTCAGTGCGGGGGTATTTCTGGAGAAGGGGGGTCAGTGCGGGGGTAACTCGAGAGTAGGGGGGTGAGTGCGGGGGTAGATCTGGAGAAGGGGGGGTCAGTGCGGGGGAGTGGGGGTCAGTGAAGGGGTAGTTTGAGAAGGTAGGCGGTGAGTGCTGGGGTAGCGGCGGAGAGGGGGGGTGAGTGAGGGGGTAACTCGAGCGAGGGGGGGTGAGTGCGGGGGTAGTTCTGGAGAGGGGGGGTCAGTGCGGGGGTAGCGGCGGAGAGGGGGGGGTCAGTGCGGGGGTAGTTCAGGAGAGGGGGGGTCAGTGCGGGGGTAGCCTGGCAGAGGGGGGGTGAGTGAGGGGGTAGCTCAGGAGAGGGGGGGTCAGTGAGGGGGTAATTCGGGAAGGTAGGCAGTGAGTGCTGGGGTAGCGGCGGAGAGGGGGGGTGAGTGAGGGGGTAACTCGAGAGAGGGGGGGTGAGTGCGGGGGTAACTCGAGAGAGGGGGGGTGAGTGCGGGGGTAGCTCAGGAGAGGGGGGGTCAGTGCGGGGGTAGCCTGGCAGAGTGGGGGTGAGTGAGGGTGTAGTTTTGGAGAGGGTGGGGTCAGTGCGGGGGTAGCTGGAGAAGGTAGGCGGTGAGTGCTGGGGTAGCCTGGCAGGGGGTGAGTGAGGGGTGTTCTGGAGAGGGGGTCAGTGCGGGGGTATCTCGAGGGAGGGGGTCAGTGCGGGGGTAGCTCAGGAGAGGGGGGGTCAGTGCGGTGGTAGCTCAGGAGAGGGGGGGTCAGTGCGGGGGTAGCTTGACAGAGGGGGGGTCAGTGAGGGGATAATTCGAGAAGGTAGGCGGTGAATGCTGGGGTAGCGGCAGAGAGGGGGGGTGAGTGAGGGGGTAACTCGAGAGAGGGGGGGTCAGTGCGGGGGTAGTTCTGGAGAGGGGGGGTCAGTGCGGGGGTAGCCTGGCAGAGGGGGGGTGAGTGAGGGGGTAGCTCAGGAGAGGGGGGGTTAGTGCGGGGGAGTGGGGGGTCAGTGAGGGGATAGTTTGAGAAGGTAGGCGGTGAGTGCTGGGGTAGCGGCGGAGAGGGGGGGTGAGTGCGGGGGGAACTCGAGAGTGGGGGGTGAGTGCGGGGGTAGCTCTGGAAAGGGGGGGTCAGTGCGGGGGTAGCCTGGCAGAGGGGGGGTGAGTGAGGGGGTAGCTCAGGAGAGGGAGGGTCAGTGCGGGGGAGTAGGGGGGTCAGTGAGGGGGTAATTCGAGAAGGTAGGCGGCGAGTGCTGGGGTAGCGGCGGAGAGGGGGGGTGAGTGAGGGGGTAACTCGAGAGAGGGGGGGTGAGTGAGGGGGTAGATCTGGAGAGGGGGGGTCAGTGCGGGGGTAGCTCAGGAGAGGGGGGGTCAGTGCGGGGGTAGCTTGGCAGAGGGGGGGTGAGTGAGGGGGTAGCTCAGGAGAGGGGGGCTCAGTGCGGGGGAGTGGGGGGGTCAGTGAAGGGGTAGTTTGAGAAGGTAGGCGGTGAGTGCTGGGGTAGCGGCGGAGAGGGGGGGTGAGTGAGGGGGTAACTCGAGAGAGGGGGGGTGAGTGCGGGGGTAACTCGGGAGAGGGGGGGTGAGTGCGGGGGTAGCTCAGCAGAGGGGGTCAGTGCGGGGGTAGCTTGGCAGGGGGGTCAGGGGGGAGTGGGGGGGTCAGTGCGGGGGTAATTCGAGATGGTTGGCGGTGAGTGCTGGGGTAGCGGCGAAGAGGGGGGTGAGTGAGGGGGTAACTCGAGAGGGGGGGTGAGTGAGGGGGTAGATCTGGAGAGGGGGGGTCAGTGCGGGGGTAGCTCAGGAGAGGGGGGTCAGTGCGGGGGTAGCTTGGCATAGGGGGGGGGTCAGTGCGGGGGAGTGGGGGGGTCAGTGAGGGGGTAATTCGAGAAGGCAGGCGGTGAGTGCTGGGGTAGCGGCGGAGAGGGGGGGTGAGTGAGGGGGTAACTCGAGAGAGGGGGGGTGAGTGAGGGGGTAGATCTGGAGATGGGGGTCAGTGCGGGGGTAGCTCAGGAGAGGGGGTGAGTGCGGGGGTAGCTTGGCAGAGGGGGGGTCAGTGCGGGGGAGTGGGGGGGTGAGTGAGGGGGTAATTCGAGATGGTAGGCGGTGAGTGTTGGGGTAGCGGCGGAGAGGGGGGTGAGTGCGGGGGTAACTCGAGAGTAGGGGGTGAGTGCGGGGGTAGATCTGGAGAGGGGGGGTCAGTGCGGGGGTAGCGGCGGAGAGGGGGGGTCAGTGCAGGGGTAGCTTGGCAGAGGGGGGGTGAGTGAGGGAGTAGCTCTGGAGAGGGGGGATCAGTGCGGGGGAGTGGGGGGGTCAGTGAGGGGGTAGTTTGAGAAGGTAGGCGGTGAGTGCTGGGGTAGCGGCGGAGAGGGGGGGTGAGTGAGGGGGTAACTCGAGAGAGGGGGGGTGAGTGAGGGGGTAACTCGAGAGAGGGGGGGTCAGTGCGGGGGTATCTCAGGAGAGGGGGGGTCAGTGCGGGGGTAGCTTGGCATAGGGGGGGTCAGTGAGGGGGTAATTCGAGAAGGCAGGCGGTGAGTGCTGGGGTAGCGGCGGAGAGGGGGGGTGAGTGAGGGGGTAACTCGAGAGAGGGGGGGTGAGTGAGGGGGTAGATCTGGAGAGGGGGGGTCAGTGCGGGGGTAGCTCAGGAGAGGGGGGGTCAGTGCGGGGGTAGCTTGGCAGAGGGGGGGTCAGTGCGGGGGAGTGGGGGGGTCAGTGAGGGGGTAATTCGAGAAGGTAGGCGGTGAGTGCTGGGGTAGCGGCGGAGACGGGGGGTGAGTGAGGGGGTAACTCGAGAGAGGGGGGGTGAGTGCGGGGGTAGTTCTGGAGAGGGGGGGTCAGTGCGGGGGTAGCTCAGGAGAGGGGGGGTCAGTGCGGGGGTAGCTTGGCAGAGGGGGGGTCAGTGAGGGGGTAATTCGAGAAGGTAGGCGGTGAGTGCTGGGGTAGCGGCGAAGAGGGGGGGTGAGTGAGGGGGTAACTCGAGAGAGGGGGGGTCAGTGCGGGGGTAGCTCAGGAGAGGGGGGGTCAGTGCGGGGGTAGCTTGGCAGAGGGGGGGTCAGTGAGGGGGTAATTCGAGAAGGTAGGCGGTGAGTGCTGGGGTAGCGGCGAAGAGGGGGGGTGAGTGAGGGGGTAACTCGAGAGAGGGGGGGTCAGTGCGGGGGTAGCTCAGGAGAGGGGGGGTCAGTGCGGGGGTAGCTTGGCATAGGGGGGGTCAGTGCGGGGGAGTGGGGGGGTCAGTGAGGGGGTAATTCGAGAAGGCAGGCGGTGAGTGCTGGGGTAGCGGCGGAGAGGGGGGGTGAGTGCGGGGGTAACTCGAGAGTAGGGGGGTGAGTGCGGGGGTAGATCTGGAGAGGGGGGGTCAGTGCGGGGGTAGCGGCGGAGAGGGGGGGTCAGTGCGGGGGTAGCTTGGCAGAGGGGGGGTGAGTGAGGGAGTAGCTCTGGAGAGGGGGGGTCAGTGCGGGGGAGTGGGGGGGTCAGTGAGGGGGTAGTTTGAGAAGGTAGGCGGCGAGTGCTGGGGTAGCGGCGGAGAGGGGGGGTCAGTGCGGGGGTAACTAGAGAGCGGGGGGGTGAGTGCGGGGGTAGCTCGAGGTTGGGGGGGTGAGTGCGGGGGTAGCTCGAGGTTGGGGGGGTGAGTGCGGGGGTAGCTCGAGGTTGGGGGGGTGAGTGCGGGGGTAACTCGAGGTTGGGGGGGTCAGTGTGGGGGTAGCTTGGGAGCAGGGGGATGACTGCGGGGGCAGGGACAGAGTTGGGGGGTGCGAGCGGAGATTGCTCGAGTAAGAGGGGATGTGTGCGGGCTTAGCGTACCCGTCGCCGTGGTATAGGAAGTGTGTTTGTTGCATTGCAGGGTATTTTAACAGGGAGAAACTGTTCGTTGTACTTGTAGATGGCAGGAGGAAGATAAATAAAAATAATAGTAGTTTTATTTCGTCAATAAATGTATAATAAATGGTTATCATACATACTGTATATGATTGTTTTGATGCCTTACATAACTGATTATAGACAGGCAGATAGGTAATGTATCTAATTGTTACAGCAAAACAAAAATATCTAACATGGCAGTCATATGCCTTCATACATATGCCTTATACATTGTACCACCTGGTGTGGTAATTAGAGGCTTCACCTAACCGTTTCAGAGGTCTGCCACCAGGTGGCCTACCGTCGCCCAGCCTCGATTAAATATTTTTGCGGGGTTTTAAAGACCTGTGAAATTGTACCTAGGTACGTAATAATATTGCTAGTTATAAGAATCTTTTTTCCTATTCAATCCAGCGCATACTTATATACCTGTAAAGAAAAAATAACCAGGCTCTCAGATAATCTTACCTTGGGGACCAAAATAGTGTGGTCTATTTACCTATATTCGAATAAATCGTGTGCAGTTAGTAAAAGGAGATTACCTCCAGGACTTCTGATGGGTGTATTTTAGCATGCTTTAAAGAAGTATGCAGTTTCACTCAAAATAATGTACTGAACGATTGCTTAGTTGGTAAATCAGCCATATTAATCCAAACAAACGGCAGCGCGGTACGACACTATAACCACTGCAAAGTACGAGGAGTTGAAGTGTAAACTTACTAAACTGTACAATGGAGCCAAGGAAACATTTAAAAGCAGTTAGAAATTAGTTAACCAAAATGATCAAGACGTCTAAGGTCCGTATTGTTATGAAAGCATACGTCAGAGGGCAGCATATCCAGAGGTGCTGCCGAACCTGCGGCTGCATATATACATTCTTTTGTAGATACTAACGAAAGACAAATAGTTTAATCAGTTTTCCTGTTTTATAGACGATTCTAGTAAAACTGCCTAGGTTTCGTCTCTATATTACGTTTATAAAGATGAGTAAACTGACGAAAGCCGAGTTTGACACCTATACTTTATATGTAATCAAAAGGCTCCCATACTGTAATTTCTTTGTAGCATATCAAGCCAGCTCAGTAACTTCATGAGTAAAATGTTTTGGGGTGTTCTACTTCGTGTCAAAATTAAAAACAAATTACGCACTGGCTACTTTTTCCATGTCTACCCCGCATCAGAGCTGGGCGACGGAATAGTGGCAATTTTTGAAACAGGATCTGGCTGTAATAATGCTGTTGGTAGACTGCTCTATTGTACACTTATGTCAATATACAGAATTCCGCCTTATCAGATCTAAGCATTTGACATTATGGGTGACAAAGGCCGTGGACGAGCTCGTCCACCTTAGTAGCCTAAGCATCCTCTTCAGTATATCATTGACACACCCAGATCTTATTCACAGATGCTCTCCTGTATACCTATACTAGTGGGTTACAAAATATCGAATAACAAGAACTGAGAAGTTTTAGCTTAACATATTGGGTACAGAATTTCCTTGTGTTACCAACTGACGTAATTTTCGTTTTGCTTCAGTATGTCAGACTTCTCTATCTTCCGGTATGTGACCTAGACTGGTAAAAATCTTTCACAAGGTTTCATTCACACCCATTAAGCCATGCTGATCTTGCATAGATTATTTTAGAATTCTTGAGTACTACTACCATACATTCAGGTTTTGTTGTACATATTTTCATGACTGCATACGCCTTGCAGGCACCTGTATTTGCAGGGCACCGGCCGTAGGGGCCATAAGCACCACTTACCTGCATTTATCAGTTTAGCCACAAAGCAGAGCATAGCACTGGAATGTGTTTGGACGATTAAACACGACTGACTTCTACACAAAACGAGGATCCCCAGTCTATCTGATTCTTATAAAGCGTTTTACGGTTACTGGAAACTCTATTAAGCTACATGAAAGTGCTCCAGAATGTTAGACTTCCTTGTGCATTGGTACACAATGCAGTTCATTGTTTAATGGGGTAACTCCTGGTCTTGCGGCTTCAATGCAATCAATGGCATTAGACAAGGAGGGATAGTCTCCCCATCTCTGCAATATATATATATATATATATATATATATATATATCCACCTTGTCTAACGCCATTGACTTTGAAGCCGGAAGACCAGGAGTTACCCCATTAAACAATGAACTGCATTATGTACCAATGCACAAGCAAGTCTAACATATTCTGGAGCACTTACTTTCATGTAGCTCGATAGTTTCCAATAACCGTAAAATGCTTTATTAGAATCAGACTGGGGATCCTCGTTTCGTGTAGTAGTCAATCATGTGTTTAATCGTCAAAACACACATTTCAGTGCTGTGCTCTGCTTTATAGCTAAACTGATTATCTACTGAGTACAGACAGGCTTCTAGTCTGTGGAGTATGGATAATTCAATCACCTTTGACAATATAGTGGCAACTGCTATTGGCCTGTAGTTGGAATAGCTTGCAGGATCTTTACTAAACAGTGGAACTGTGACGACAAGCACCTGTGTTGGAATGTATTGGCGGCGAATGTAGGCATTCACAAAGAAACTTAACCATACAATCAGGCCGAGTGGTCCATACTTGTAGGCACCAGAAAGCAGCCCATCTGTCCCAAGAGCCTCGTTGTTCTATAGACCTTTCAGGAATTCTCTCACTTAAGCATAACGTTTCTGAAGTCATGAAGTGCGATTTTTTTTTTAATGCAAAGCATTTTCACTTGCAGCGTTCCTCAGAGTTTTGAATGCCCTCGTAATGTCTATCCCACTTTGTAGGTATTTCCTCCTCCCCTACTGCTTGGGAAACTCGCAATGGTTGAGTCGGAGTCATTGTTTTTACAACTTTCCAAAAGTCGTAATCTTGCCTGCTACTGTAGTTCATCGGCTAGTGATTGTGCTCTTAACTGCTGTTCATGTGCCCTGCACCATCGTAAGCAGAGTTTAAATCTTGCCCTAGTACCCTGCATGTACTCACCCAATGGCCCTTGGCGTGGACTGCCTTGTGTGCACCACTCATGAAATGCATCCCTCGCCGTCGAATGTGAATCCTGCACAAACTCATTCCAGCCAGGCACCTGCTGCCATTTTTTGCTAGTAGTACCAAAGACTCCCCTACTTGTTTCTAGCATACAGCTGTTACAGATTTGTTTATACCATCAATTAACTCACAATGTCTTTGATTATTACATATGTGGTTAAAGCAATATACACTGGCAAGTCAATGGAAATAGTACTGAGCTTGTCCGTCAGTACACGACCATATTCCCATCTTTTTGCTCTTATCATTAAAGTTCATTTATCTTTTCGTTATTGGTTGATCTGACTTTAGGGCAGGCAGACAAGCAACATTTAACTCAACTGTAAAAGGAAAGTGGTCTGATAATATACTGTCGTACAAGATGTTACAGCCTGTCATGACAATAAGCAAGGTGATAGGAAAATGTGATCTAACCATGTAGAAGACAGACATCCCTGATTAACATTTGAAGCTTCCTGGAGGTAGTGTGGAATCATCTGCTATCACTAGAGAACGTTCCTGGCACACATGGCTAATTTCATTATAGAAATCTTAATTGGGGACATAATCAAAGTCACCAAAAATACCTATATTGTTCTCATCTGCTTCACCAGTGAGGCTAGCCTAACCAGTCAAACTGTTATCTGCCCTGTTTGTTGGTAGGTGTACATTTACGAGTAGTAGTGTGTACTCATCTTTGTAACTAATTCCTATGATTCAGGAGTCTTGTGACAATTACATGTATTTATTTACTTAGGCTTTAATGCCAGAGCAATGAGTCCTCCACATGGTCTGCCCCACGTAACATGCAATGACTCATCAGTGACATATGATGAAAAGGATACATCATCCTTATGAATACCGTTAGTTAACCTCATCATTATATAACCATGTTTCCTCTATGGCAACTACTTGTGCTTGCTCACAGAGATTTTTAATGTGTGATTCACTAGTCTTCAAACCTTGTCAGTTATTAGGCACTTTTCAGCTGCCCACCCTCTATCACTGATACAGCTTATTATTGTTCAGGAGCTGCAGTGGCTCCTGTGTTGCCTTCATGTGGTGACTTAGGAGGATAGTAACGCTGAACATAGTCATGTTCCTACCAGTTGTCTAGGCACATCTGAGTATTCCAATTCTGCCACTTTGTTGTGATGAGGAACACAGTGGTCCCGCCCCTCCAGAGTTCCTTCACCTGCACAAGATGATCCTGCAGCAAATCCTTCACACAGGCTAGCAGTTCCTCCTTAAGGAAGTCACGAGACAGGTCCTTCACAACGAAACATTTCCTAGGACATCCCAGGCGGTCGGTGGCTCCTGTACCCCACTCACGCCTGGGGGGTGGCTGCTGCTTGTTGTTACCACTACTGACACCCTGTGGCTTGGGCTTGTTGTGTCTTCTTCTGAAGTTCATAACCATCATCATTATCCTGCTGCTGTATGATATTTGGGGGTAATGGTGAAGTGCCCGCAGGTGTGTCAGCTCTCATGCAAGTAGCAGTTGCAGGTGACCGAGCGGCGATGTCAGTGTAGGTCGGTGACGGTGGTGGCAGCTTGGTGGTGCTGTGAGATGGTACTTCCGGCGCTCTAGTAGCCATTGGACTGGTGGAACGTTTGCTGTCATCCCCGTCTCCTTTGGTCAGCAACTTTTGATAAGGAGGACAAAACTATCATGTAAAATTATACCAAGAAGATGATGGAGGAGGAGGAGGAGGAGGAGGAGGGGGGAGGAGGAGAAGGAGGGGGAGGAGGAGGAGGAGGAGGAGAAGGAGGGGGAGGAGGAGGAGGAGGAGGAGGGGGGAGGAGGAGAAGGAGGGGGGAGGAGGAGGAGGAGGAGGGGGGAGGAGGAGAAGGAGGGGGGAGGAGGAGAAGGAGGGGGGAGGAGGAGGGGGGAGGAGGAGAAGGAGGAGGAGGAGGAGGAGGGGGGAGGAGGAGAAGGAGGAGGAGGAAACATAATTGGATAAAAAATGTTACTTACCCCTTGCCATGGTATCGGGAGTTATGTTACCTGCAGTGGATCCTACAGTAGATAGGAAGTGTTAGGAGAAACACACTGAGGTGGTTTGGCCATGTGGAGGGGATGGAGAGTGAGAGACTGACAATGAGAGTGTATATGAGTGAGGTGGAGGGGGAGGCCAAGGATGAGATGGAGGGATGGAGTGGAGAGGTATATAAGAGAGGGGGAGGCCAAGGATGAGATGGAGGGATGGAGTGGAGAGGTATATAAGAGAGGGGGATGTGAGCTGGGAGCAGGGCAGTGAAATGGCGGAGGACAGGGCGACATGGAGGCAATTTGTCTGTGGCCACCCCGTATGGGATTAAGGGGTCTGGCAATAGATAGATAGATAGATCCTAGTAGCCTAGCAGCCTTGACAAGCAGCCTAGCCTAGCCTAACCTACAGTACACTAGCCACTCCCAGTCCAGAACAGCACAACCTAACCCAATCAAGCCAAGTCCATCCTTGCCCAGCCTGGTCCAACCAAACACTGCTCCTAGGCTGCTATTGCTGCAGCAGGTAAAGTAGTTTCCTAGCAGTGGTTACCATAGTAACAGAAGTCTAGCAATAAAAGTGATAGTGTTACTGGTGTGTATATTCATATCCTGGCTCCCTAAAGCTAATCAAGGAAATCACACACACACACACGTCGAAAAACCAATTCAAACGCACCTCTAGAGAGAGAGATAGAGAGATTGTTACCCTATCTCACATGCTGTTCCCCTCCCTGTCCACTACACCTACACCCACGTTCACACCACCTGGCATGGCCCCTGGGTACGATGACCTCCCCACCCCCCCTCCCCACACATCCAGGCAAACTACCCCTCCCCTCTCCCCTCCCTATCCCACCTTACATTTCCCTTGCCCTTACCCACACATCCGGCCAACCCATTCCCCTTCTACCACCCTCCCTACTCCATCTTATTCACCCATCCTAACCCCTAGCTCGTCTCCCTTCCCCACCTCCATATCGTTTAGTCAGTCTGTTTTCATCTGATGGAACCAGGCCACTCCCACAACCTGAATATTAAGTCATGGTTGAATGAACTTCAATAAGCCTTAAGCACGAGGCAGGAATGAGTCTCCCTGGTTACTAGTCAAACAAAGTACCACTTATGACTACAACTGGCCATTAGATATACATGGACTCTCTCTCTCTCTCTCTCACACACACACACACACACAACATAGTAAAACAAGAAATAACAAAGAAGTGTAGCCTGAAGTAAGTAAACATCTATAGCAGTGACAAGGAATGTGATGAACTTCCTTACGTCAGCAGGCCAACATCAAGGTAAGGAGACAAAAGAGTGATGCTGAAACTGTAAGTAGAAATCTTTTCTTTAAGATGGCTTCATATTTTGTTAAGATGCCTTTAGAAGGTGTTAAGGGACAAAGGTGAAAAACAGGATGATGACTTTACCTAGAAACTGGTTCTGGTTGAAGAGGAAACATGATGTTAGTTGGAAAAGTGCATAGACTAGAAAGTTTTCATATGGAAATTGAAGAAATCAAGAATGGGCTACACAGACAGACTGAAAAAACAAAATGAGGAATTAATAAAGGAAATGAACAGAAAAGCCACAACAATAGATGAACTATCAGCTCAAGTCAATTCACTGAGAACAAAGGCTTGTGAAATGGGATATACTGATGTCAACCATGAGAGAATTATGGATGATTTCAGAAATGATACGGAGAAAATCAGACAAGCAAGCAGTCTGACAGACCAAAATAGTAACATTGAAGAGAATATAACACATGTAAATGAAATGGTGAGAAATTACAAAGATGAGGTACAAACTACATATGCTGAAATGGTGAAAGTAAAGAATGATATAGATACAAAAGCATAAGAAAAAAGCACAAGAAAGGAAGTGAAAGAAATTATAAAGAATAACCCAAAACTAGCCAGGGATGCTGTAGAGATTAACAAATCTATAGTAATCAGTGGCATAGGTGAAGATGAAATAAAAAACAAAACCTCAAGGGACAAAAAGGAGATGGAAAATATAAAGAACATACTGCGACAGGTATCAGACGATATCTGTGATAAAGATATAGAAGAACATAAAAGGCTAGGGAAATATGAGAAAAGTAAGTCAAGGCCCCTGAAAGTAACATTCCAGAGTGCAAACAGTGTAGAGGAAATATTTAAAAATGCCAACAAACTCACGGAAAAAGAGAAATTAAAAAATAGCATGGATAAAAAGATGCCTAACTCAACAGGAATTGGGAACACTAAAGGAGGAGAGGGAGGAAGCAAAAACAAAAAATGAGGAAATATGAGAGGAAGAGAAAATTTTTTTTAGAGTGAACGGACTGCAGGTACAAAAGTGGTACATAACCAGAAGGGAATAAAAACAAGGAAAGTAATAGACTGAAGCTATGGCAAGTAAGTAAATAAGATGATTAAGGTGATGTATTCAAATGGAGATGGAATGGTATCTAATTTATTAGAGATGAAAGATTATACCAAAGAAAAGCAACCACATATTAACGATACCCTAACTGTAGAAGAATACAACATAAGAAGAGAGAGGAATTATAATATTAACAAAGAATCTACAAGTCAAAGAAACAGAACTAGATATACCCTCATAAGTAGAACTGATTGCAGTAGAAATTAATAAATCTGAAGGGAAATAAATTGTGGCAGATTTATACATGCCACCCAGAACAAACACTTGGGAAAGAGGAGAATATGAAGATCTGACAGAGAGTACAATTCAGAGTTTAAGAGCATTACTATATAGAATGGAAGATTAAACTGAAAGAATTATATTAACTGGAGATTTCAATACAAATATAAATTGGAACACTCTACATGTAAGTAGCCATGAAAGCTGTTGGGACCAAATGCTTCTGGACCTTGTGCAGGAGTTTTTCCTAACACATGTAAAGGAAAACACCAGAAAAAGAGGACTTGATGATCCATCAGTACTAGATCTTAAATTCTGGCAAGAAAATATTGACAATATACGGTAATGCATCACTCTCCATACGGCAAAATCGACCATGCAGTATTAAATTGCAAATTCAGGACTGCATATGACATAGTTAACAGTAATGAGAGTTACAAAAAAAGCCTAAACTACAAAAAGATCAACTACCATGACCTAAAAAGTCCATCCATCCATCCATCAGCCAATCCTACACTGCCCCATGAGAAGCATAGGAGCTTGGGGCTAGGCAGTTGGTCCTGACATTTAAGATGAGAGTGACCAGCCTCACTCATCCATGAGTGGCATTACGTGAGCAATAAACCCCAACCACCCCCTTGGATAGAAACCTTCACCAGCTCACTCCGCTTGGAGCACAATAATTACTCACTAAACCACCAGGCGCAAAATTTGGTTATATGGTTATCATCCAGTGTAGTAAATGGTTTCCTGGTGTACAGGAAACCATTTGGCTTGTCACTCAGTGTAGAGTCACCCACAGGCAGAAGGAAGAGGAAAGAATGAAGGACAGAAAGAAGAGGGAGTGTAAAGTCACCCGTAGGCAGAAGGATGAGGAAAGACTGAAGGAAAGAAAGGCTGGTTGTATTTAACTACCTCTTCGTCGTGGCAGCCGTAGTTTTAAAGCAAAGAGGTACCTCGTACGGCGCGCGAAGAGGTCTCTCGGGGTTGAAAGTACTGGAATATGAAGCAGGAGCATCACCCACCTCTTCCCAAATATCTTCGTATCTTTTTTTATACTGGTATCATATTCATGTAACTATTCTATCTATCTATCTATTGCCAGACGCCTCAATCCCGTTTGAGGTGGCCACAAACAAATCGCCTCCAAGTCGCCCTGTCCCTGCCATTTCACTGCCCTGCTCCCAACTCACACCTCCCTCTCTCATATACCTCTCCACCCCATCCCTCCATCTCATCCTCGGCCTCCCCCTCCCTCTTTCCCCCTCCACCTCACTCACATACACTCTCTTCGTCAGTCTTTCACCCTCCATCCTCTCCACATGGCCAAACCACCTCAGTATGTTCCTCATAACGCTTCCTATCACATCCACATCAACACCACAACGCTCCTTTATATCCTCATTCGTCAGCCTGTCTCTCCATGTGACTCCACAGGCTCCTCTTAAATAACTCATTTCCACTGCTCTCACTCTTGACTTGTGTCCTTCCAACAACGTCCAAGCTTCACTTCCGTACGTTAGAGTTGGTATCACAATACTGTCATGTAGTAACTTTTTCACTTCCATGCTCACTTCCCTGTTTCTTATCACTGCTTTCAAAGAACCAGCAACCTTTCTTCCCTGCTGTACCCTTTCAAGCACTTCACCCTCCAAACCTCCATCCTTACTCATCACACTACCCAAGTACTTAAACATACTCACATTTTCCAATTCCTCACCATCCAACCTCGCTGTACATTCACTGACTTCACCTCTCTCAAAGACCACCACTTTACTCTTCCCTACATTCACCTTTAGATTCCGTTTCTTACACACTCTCCCAAACTCATCCACCAAGCCTTGCAGCTCCCCTTCGTCTTCACTCAACAACACAGTATCATCTGCAAACAACAGCACAGGGAGTTTCCAAACACTATCCTCTCTCACCAGGGCCACTCCAACATCCACTACCCTACCTTGTTACAACTCTTTTATTACCCCATCCATGTACAGATTGAACAACCATGGAGACATGACACATCCCTGTTTCAACCCCACTTTCAAAGAGAAAAATTCACTTAGTTCACCATCCACACGCACTGCAGCCTTCGCACCATCGTACATACTCTTCACAGCATTCAACAACTTCCCATCTACTCCATATATTCTTAACACTTTCCACAATCCTAGTCTATCCACCCTGTCATATGCTTTCTCCAAATCCATGAAAGCCGCATACAACTTCTTTCCCTTCTCTAGAAACTTTTCCACTAAAGATCTGATAATGAATATCTGATCTACACAACCTCTTCCCTTCCTAAAGCCTCCCTGTTCTTCTCCAACTAATTCCTCTGTTCTTTCTCTAACTCTCTCAATAAGTATCCTACCATACACTTTTCCTAGTATACTAAGAAGACAAATGCCCCTATGATTACCACACACTTCTTTTTCCCCTTTTCCTTTGTACAAGGGAATAATAATACCCGACTTCCAATCCTCCGGGACTCTACCTTCCTCCCAGGCCAATCTGCACATCTTCCACATCCATTCTACTACTATCTCTCCCCCATGCTTCAGCATTTCACCACACACTCCATCAATACCTGGGGCTTTCCCTGATTTAACTTTCTTCATTGCTTCCACAACTTCTATCCTACTGATTTCTTCCTGTCTTCTCACCTCCCTCCTTCTCCCAGCCTTTCCCCAGCCACTTATACTAGCATTACTTCCATCCTCCACGTTCAACAATTCCTTAAAGTGTTCTCTCCATCTGCTCACTTTTTCTCCCTTCTCCACTAGTAATCTACCATTTTTATCTTTCACTCCCCTGCTAACTTTACTTCCACCCTGTCTTACTCTCTTCACCTCTCTCCAGAACATTTTCTTACAGTCCCTCCAATTTACACTCAAATTCCTTCCAAATTCCTCATCCACTCTCTTCTTACTCTCTCTTACTAATCTTTTCACCTCTCTCTTTCTTTCTACATATAACTCTCTCTTCCGCCTCTCAACCTCTTCCACGCCCCTATTCCTCATCCATTCATTGTATGCTTTCTTCTTTTGTGCCACAGCCTGTTTCACCTCTTCAGTCCACCACGCTGTTCCTTGCACCCCCCTCCGTCTTCTCTTCCTTCCACACACCACATCACATGCTGCACATATTTCCTCTGTAAATATTCTACACACACCTTCCACGTCCAACATCTGCTCCAATTCATATTTGCCCAATCGTTCCTCCACTTCTCTCTTATACTCTGCCTTTTTCTCATCCTCTTGTAACCTTTCCACTCTCCTTGCAACTACTCCTTCCTCTCGTCTTTCCCTTCTTCTATTCCTCCATCTTACTTGAACTTTAATTCTGGCCACCACCAAGTAGTGGTCAGAAAGTCCACTCCCCCAACCTCTATAAACTCTTGCATCCAATATACATCTTCGCATCCTTTCATCCACACACACATAATCAATCATTGCCTTCCTTTCATTCAGTTCACCACCCACCCTTCTCATCACTCGCCATGTATACCTGTATATTATTTTATGCCTGAAGAGGGTATTGGCTATCACCAACCCCCTCCCAGCACAAATGTCCACTAACGCACTCCCATTCTCATCTATTTCAGCAGGCACACCCCACTCACCAACTATTCCATCCACCTTCACATTCCCAACTTTACCATTCATATCACCAATCAAAAACACTCTCTCATTCCTTCCAAACTTTTCCATGCACACTTCTACATTTGTCCAGAACTCTTCTCTCACTCTTCTAGCACGATCTTGCGTTGGCGCATACACACACACAATCGCCCACATTTGTATTCCAACTTTCAACTTTACCCACACAATCCTTGATCCAACTGATCCATACTGTCTTATGCTCCTCTTCCATCTTTTACTCACAACTATACATACTCCTTCCTTTGCCCTCTCATTCTCACCTACTCCTGCACATAACTATTAAGTACCTTTACATTCACGAAATGCATTTGCAATTTTTAAAAATGTTTGCTATCATTTTTGTGTGTATGATACTATTTTTATTTATAGATTTTTAGGAGACTGGTGCTACCCATTTACAATCAAACTACTGCTACCACTATAGAGCTCAGTAACTGCTACATGTACACAGCCCAGTCGCTGACTTCTATCATTCCCAAGCTACCTGTGTCTCATACAGTGGTGATCCAGGCAACTTCACAGCTTATATTCCACTTTTCACTATTGTCTTCAGAAAGGCAAGCATATGATATTTAAGGCCGTGGTTAGATTACTGCCATCGCCACTAAATTCTAGTTGCCGTAATCCTAACCACCATTGGACCCCTTCTCAAGTATTAAAGTATCAAGTATTAAAACTATTTCCTACCATTGGACTGATTCAGAGACACTGTTTATCAGATTTAGCATACTATTTTCGCAATATATCACACGAGAGAGTAAACATAAAAAAGAGGACGGCAAACATGTGCTCCTCCGGCGTACCAATCTCACGATTTCTCTCCCAGAGAGCACCCCCGCAGCATACCAACCCTTCCGTAGTCACCTTCTGGGAAGAAGCTGTTCGACTGGGGTTTAAAGGTACCAAACTGGGAAGAGCCTCTTCACAAAGATGCTTCGCGAGAAGGGGAAGAGGTTGTTTAACACTACCAGCCAAAGACAGAAGAAGATGGAAGGAGAGAAGGATGGAGGAGAGGAAAGGGCAGACACCCGAGAGCAGCACTACATCGAGTGAGTGGATGGTGAGTGCCTCCACCTACCACTAACCTAAAGAAGAAACAGATTGGGAAAAGATGCTTAGAGGACACGATTTAAATGTTAGATATAGAACTTTGTGAATTTTATGAAACTGGAGTCCAAAAATACATCCCACAGCATAAAGAAGCAGAAAAAAAAAATAAAAAAATGGTTTACCACAGAGTAAAAAATCAAAAGAAAAAAAGAGACTTCTTGTGGAACAGATACAGAAGATATAATTGTAAGAGGGCACATAACAACTATAAACAGGCAAGAAATGATTATACAAAGACAAGGAGGGAGATTCAAAGACAATTTGAGGAAGACATTATAAATAAAAGTAGTGATCAACCTAAGCTATTCTACAGCTATATCCGAAGCAAAACCAAAGTTAAAAAACAGTCCATTAGGGATAAGGGGATCATCTATAAACAAGAGAAATATATTTGTGAAGCACTAAATAAAAATTTCCCGTCAGTTTTTACAGAAGAAAATAATTTTGAGAGATGATATGAAGCAAAGCATGCCCACAAATATTACCTGATATACAAACAGCAGAAAAAGAAGTACTGTACAGGAGGAGTTAAGTAAATTAGACAAAGGAAAAGCATAAGGTCCTAACGATATTTCATGCTGGGTGCTACATTAACCCCTTAACCGTGGGACATCATTTTCGTGAAGCTTGGAAGCAAGGGATCATACCGCGGGGAATCACTTTTGTGATTCTGTGTTATTTTGAATTCACTCGGGCTTTCAAGTGATGGCTTGTATCATCTATCAGTACTGCCAATGTCCAACACTAGTCAGCATTCCTAATCTCATCTGTACTCCCATCCATTGTTGACAATTTAGCCATTTCTCCCCGTTCCTGACTCCCCTCCCTACCTCCCCTCCATTACCCTCTCCTCTCGCCTGCCCGGCCATGCTACGCTAAGTAAATCTTCCCTGGAATTTTCCACTGATTTCATCCATTGAAATAAGCCCTATGCCCTATTCTTATACCAAATAATATATACAAAAAAGAAATAAGGTAAGTGAACGGCCATACCACGTTGAGTACACCGCTTCCCGTCCGATCAGCGAAGTTAAGCAACGTTGGGTCTGGTTAGTACTTGGATGGGTGACCGCCTGGGAACACTAGATGCTGTTGGCATCCCTACGTGTCAAGTGGGGTTGGTGGAGGATTAGTGCCCCTGTAGCGTTATGATCTGTCCCCCTGTCCGCCCCCTACGGCGCATGCGCGGGAGTTGCCAGAGGCCGCCACAAATATGCCATTTGTCCTCTGATCTCTGTAGGGGTAACATGATCGCAGCCTCTCGCCCTTTGTTTACAAACAGCAAATGGTCATTCCGGCTTCTCATATCATTCGTCTCAAAGCTTTCTTGGGTAGTTTCCGCCCTTAAATTAAATTAGGTTAGGCGGAAAGCGGTAAAAATTCGAATTTCTAAGGTATGAATGAGTTAGGTTGGATAAACATAGTTATAATTAATCATTTGGGGACGAGTTATCTAATCTCTTAGGCGTGAAGATTACCTTAGCTTTGTATCTTTACAGGAATGAGTTACGCTCGTACCGTCCCGTATATTAAACCATTTTTATCATACATATCCTTGAAATTATAAATAGTTTTGGCACACACTAGTTCATTCAGTTGTGCATTCCACTGATCAATTGCCCTATTAGGGAAACTGAATTTCCTTACATCTTTATCACCTCTCTTTTTATGCTGTATTTTGCAATGTCCTCTTGCTGATGCTTCACACATATGATATATATTCATTTATGTCTATTTTCTGTTCCCCTGATATGCATTTATATAGCATAATCATGTCTCCTCCTCCTCTCCTGCAGCGTTGGTAAATTCAATCTTTCCAGTCTTTCTCAGTAACTTTAATCCCTTAAACTTGGTACCCATCTTGTAGTGGTCCGTTGTACTTTTTCAATCTTATCTGTGTTTTTTGAGATGAGGATTCCAGACTACTGTGATGCATACTCCAGAGTTGGTCTGATGAATATCTTCCTCAGCATATCTTCATTTATATATGTGAATGCTATTCTCATATTGGCAAGCAATGTATACATGTTTCGTACCTTCTCACTGATGTGATCATCAGGAGATAGTCTGTTAGTGATAATTACTCCTAGGTCCTTCTCCTTTTCTGATATGTGTAGGGTTGATCTTCCTAACTTATAATACCAATCTGGTCTTTTCTCACTTTTACCAAATTTTATTACATGACACTTGTCCATAGTAAATTCCATTTGCCATTTATTGCTCCATTCATGAAGCTTGTTCAATTCCTCTTGCAGCTCTTTGCAAGAATCTATGTTAGTAATTTTCCTTTGAAATTTTTGCATCATCTGCAAACATATTTAGATAGCTTCCATTTCCAATATTAATGTCTATGTCATTTATATATACTAAAAACATAATATACTAAAAACATAACTGAGCCCTGTGGAACTCCGCTGGTCACTTCCATCCACGATGAGTAATTTCCCCTTAATATTGTTCTCATTTCCCTTTTTCTGAGAAAATCCTGCATGCAACAGTGGAGGTTGCCTTGGATACCTCCTTGATGGTACAGCTTCCATAAAAGTCTTTGGTGCGGTACTCTGTCAAATGCTTTCTTAAAATCTAAATAGATACTGTCCACCCATCCTTCTCTTTTCTGTAATGTCTCTCAAACTTTGTCATAATTGCTTAGAAGATTAGTAACACATGATTATCCCTTCCTAAAACCTAACTGCCTCTCTTTTATCATACCATGTTCTAGATGTCTTACAACACTGGTCAGTGATACTGGTCTATAGCTGAGTAGTTCTCATTGTGTTAAATTTGACTAGTGTACAGGTATTTGTAGACCTCACAGGTGGTTAAGAAGGATGAGTAAAGGACTCATGAATGGAAAAAAAAAAAAAAAAAAAAAATGGAAAGCGAGCACCAAGCTACTCAATGACTAAGTTTCCCCCTGGGGAGGGGGGGGGGGATAGAATACCTCCTCAGTATCCCTGCTTGTCGTAAAAACCGTCTAAAAGGGGCACTTTAATCTTCATCCTTCCTCTTTTCCCCCTCTGCTTCTCGTACTTTATCTGTCCCACCTCTCTGCCTTATATTTTCACTTTAATACTGACCCAACTCCTATTGTAGTGCCATATAGTCACTGAGTGGCTTGGTGCTCGCTTTCCTTTCTTTCTTTCTTTTTTTTTAATAATCCATTCCATTCAATGACTAAGTTATATGGCACTAACTTGGGTGGGTATTGAAAATATATGGCAGAGAGGTGGAACAGATAAAGTACAAGAAGCAGAGGGGGAAAAGGGGAAGGATTTTTAGTCAGCTTTTACGACAAGCAGGGATACTGAGGAAGTATTCTATCCCCCCCTCCCAGAGGGGAAAGGACTCGTGAGATAACCGTGACTGGGAGCTGGCTTAGTTTCCATTGATAGTACCCCTCTGGGGAGGGGGGACAGAATACTTCCTCAATATCCCTGCTTGTGGCAAAAGGGGCACTTTAATCTCCATCCTTCCCCTCTTCCCACTCTCCTCCTGTACTTTATCTGTCTTACCTCTCTGCCTTACATTTTCACTTTAATACCCACCAAACCCTCTTCCATTATAGTGCCATGTAGTCATTGTTTTAGCTTGGTACTGGCGCTTATTATTCACCTCCTCTTGTACTTCATGTGTCCTATCTCTCAGCCTTATATTTTCACTTTAGTAACCACCCAACCCTCTTCCACCTCATTGCCATATTTTCATTGGCTTGATGCTAACTTTTGCTTTTTTTTTTTTTTTTTTGAATTTCCACTGATAGTACAGTATATAAATATATCCTGTGCTACTGGACACGACAGGATTTATGTTACTGCACGTGTACTGATTTAAATAAACGATTGGTATTAAAATATGCCAATCAGTGATGTGTAGTAATGTACCCAATGTGCTGAATAACCTTAGGAATTTTTTTTTTTTTCCCCATAACAACTAGTATCTGAAGTGATCTCAGTAACGTAACTGATAAGGGTTTTTACTTTATCATTATCCATTGAATCAGTAGAAGTGCTGTAACAGTGTGAACAGGAAACTTCACTAAGCATACCCTACTGGAGTGCATACTGTTTTCATAGTGTTTGGAGTTAAAAGTACTTTTCCATAAATGAAATTTTGAGGCTAATTTTTATTTCACACTGACTGAACTTGAACTATACTGGACTAGCCTAACACTCTTATGTGAGATTTATCAAAACTAAAGGGAAATGTAAGATTTCTCAAAACTAAAGGGATTGGATTGGATAATTGGAAAAAAATGGAAAAGGAAAAGCTAGCACCAAGCCACTTATTGACTCCATGGCATTTAAAAGGGGTTGTGTGGGTATTAAAGTGAATATATAACGCAGAGAGGAAGCTATCTAAATACGTTTGCAGATGATGCAAAAATTCAAAAGAAAATTACTAACATAGATTCTTGTAAAGAGCTGCAAGAGGAATTGAACAAGCTTCATGAATGGAGCAATAAATGGCAAATGGAATTTACGGTGGACAAGTGTCATGTAATAAAATTTGGTAAAAGTGAGAAAAGACCAGATTGGTATTATAAGTTAGGAAGATCAACCCTACACATATCAGAAAAGGAGAAGGACCTAGGAGTAATTATCAGTAACAGACTATCTCCTGATGATCACATCAGTAAGAAGGTACGAAACATGTATACATTACTTGCTAATATGAGAATAGCATTCACATATATAAATGAAGATATGCTGAGGAAGATATTCATCAGACCAACTCTGGAGTATGCATCACAGTAGTCTGGAATCCTCATCTCAAAAAACACAGATAAGATTGAAAAAGTACAACGGGCCACTACAAGATGGGTACCAAGTTTAAGGGATTAAAGTTACTGAGAAAGACTGGAAAGATTGAATTTACCAACGCTGCAGGAGAGGAGGAGGAGACATGATTATGCTATATAAATGCATATCAGGGGAACAGAAAATAGACATAAATGAATATATATCATATGTGTGAAGCATCAGCAAGAGGACATTGCAAAATACAGCATAAAAAGAGAGGTGATAAAGATGTAAGGAAGTTCAGTTTCCCTAATAGGGCAATTGATCAGTGGAATGCACAACTGAATGAACTAGTGTGTGCCAAAACTATTTATAATTTCAAGGATATGTATGATAAAAATGGTTTAATACACGGGACGGTACGAGCGTAACTCATTCCTGTAAAGATACAAAGCTAAGGTAATCTTCACGCCTAAGAGATTAGATAACTCGTCCCCAAATGATTAATTATAACTATGTTTATCCAACCTAACTCATTCATACCTTAGAAATTCGAATTTTTACCGCTTTCCGCCTAACCTAATTTAATTTAAAGGCGGAAACTACCCAAGAAAGCTTTGAGACGAATGATATGAGAAGCCGGAATGACCATTTGCCGTTTGTAAACAAAGGGCGAGAGGCTGCGATCATGTTACCCCTACAGAGATCAGAGGACAAATGGCATATTTGTGGCGGCCTCTGGCAACTCCCGCGCATGCGCCGTAGGGGGCGGACAGGGGGACAGATTATAACGCTACACCCCTCCCTGTATAACAATTAACTCTAAGCCCTTGGCCACCCCGTTTGGGATACGTGGCGTCTGGCAATGAATGAATGAATACTGCCATACACCTGGAATTGGCTAATTATCACCTGACAACACCTCACGTGCACTTGTTTGCTAATTTTTGCTGTTTATTTCCCCTTGAAATATGCCGTATAATCTATTCTCGTAATAAAAATATATATAAGAAAGGAAGGGAGAAGCCCAAGTGATATTTACATTCACCTGGAACTACCTAATTTATTATGTATTGTCTAGATTTCCTGCCAATCATTTCATAGCGTATATATTTGCAGCTTTCACCCCGCTGACACTGGCAGCACTGCTTGGGCAGGCCACCACACTGTATTCAGTTTACTGTCATCTTTCAAGGTGAGAGCACGTCGGATTCGCCCCTGCCCAAAGCCGCCACTTTTTAGCCCCATGCAAAGGGCCCTGTGACCTCTACCCCCTACTAAACCTCGTGTGGAAAGGGGTAAAGGGCTAAGTGACTGCTGTGGAAAGTCAACTGGCTAATTTGTCAATGAAAATGACAGACAGTGACTACGATCTTTCTGGTGAGTAAAACAGTGCAAGTGGAAATGTAAATAATGTGTAATCAGCAAGTGAAAGCAATGAATGTAAATATAAGTGAACAGTGGAAAATAGTTTAATAAGTTACTGCAAGTGACTGCATAACAGTGTAAATAAAACAGAAATGTAAATAAAGTAAATAAAAAAGAGGATGTAAATAGAAATGTAAATGAGTAGTAATACAAGAATACGAGTATATATCTATCTATCTATTGCCAGACGCCTCAATCCCGTTTGGGGTGGCCACAATCAAATCGCCTCCAAGTCGCCCTGTCCCCTGCCACACCCCCCTCTCTCATATACCTCTCCACCCCATCCCTCCATCTCATCCTCGGCCTCCCCCTCATTCTTCCCCCCTCCACCTCATTCACATACACTCTCTTCATCAGTCTTTCACCCTCCATCCTCTCCACATGGCCAAACCACCTCAGTGTGTTCCTCATAATGCTTCCTATCACATCCACATCCACACCACAACGTTCCTTTATATCCTCATTCGTCAGCCTGTCTCTCCATGTGACTCCACAGGCTCCTCTTAAATAACTCATTTCCACTGCTCTCACTCTTGACTTGCGTGAAAGTTTCACTCTAGCATGTATGAATACTATGAGTTATGAAAGTGAAAATGAAAGTGACAGATTCACTCTCAACGCTAGTATACAGGACAAGAAAGTGAATGCTACGTATTTTACTGAAAGAGAAATTGAATGCCTACAGTGACAATACACTACTATTACTGAAGGAAACATATGGATAAAGACTGTAGATAGATATAAGTGTTATACAGTAATAGAAATATAAACTGTGAGTGTTTTTATGAATAATAAATGACAGAACACCAGCGGCGAACGATCACAAGTGGGAAGGTCATACGCGCTCGTAATTTTCATTGCTTTCACAGTGTTGTTTTTTTAGGAGTATGGATTCCAAACTATTTGAGAATCATAGAATAGTGTTTTTAGGGATAATATCAGGCTGTGGTAATCATATTACGGGTTGTCGGTAAGTGTAAAGTGGAGACTTTGTTACCCAACTTCAGAGGTCTCCACAAGTCCTACAGTACTCGCCGAAGGCTCAACAAACATCCCAGGAGAAAGCTGAAGGTATGTGCCATATGCATATGTAATTATAATATTCTAGGACTAATAACTGATTTTTGGCAAATATTTTTAGAGAGTCTGTCAGACAACAAACATGCCCGCAAGACACGCAAGTCAGGCAAAAACAACCCAGCGGTTTAGGGGTTAATGTGCATGAGTTAACCATATTTAATATTCATGGAATCCTTGGGTCAAGGTAAACTACCTGATATTTGTAAGAAAGCAAACATTGTTCCCCCATTCAAGAAAGAGAACAGACAAAACCCACTCAACTACCAACCATTATCACTAACCAGTGTTGTAAGACATTAGAAAACCTGATAAGAAAAGTTTGGGTACACCATCTAGAAGAACATAGTATGACAACAGAAAGGCAGTTTGGTTTTAGAAATGGAAAATCATGTTTTACAACCCTGTTAAGCTACTATGACAGAGTAGCAGAAACATTACAGAAATGAGAAAGATGGGTGGACAGTGTCTATCTAGATTTCAAGAAAGCATTGGACAGACTACAAGAAAGCATTGGACAGACTATAATCAGCCAAAAAAAGTTGTGTCATCGTTTCGAACCCTGTAAATATTCAAACAGATAAGTCGAAGCAGCAGGGATAGATTCACAAGTCTGGCAACTGTGTCAGACCAGACGGTGGTGGGGGTGAGTGGTTTGCGGTGCCATGTATTACTGTCGGGTGGAAATTGTTGGGAATAACATACTGGGTAATAGGGTTATAGTCAACTTTTATCACTTATGTCACTAAATGTCTACATATCCATCATCATGAATTTACATGTAATCAGAATATACTGCAGTTTCATATACATGGGTTGTCATGTCTAATTCATCTTTGACATTTAGAATACTACAGAGGACGGAATAACGGTGGAATACGTTTCATAACGAGTGTTTGGAATTTAATGAAAAGTCACGATTATGATAATATAAAACAACGTTTATTAATGATAACTAGAATCTCCCCTCTATTTCCCGTCGTCCAGTATAATGACTGAATGACGTTGAAGATATGACTATATATTGGTGGGTGTATACAGTATCTTGGTTTCATCACCTTGCGTAACACCTGTGGCTGGGTTTCCCCATAGATATAAGTAAGACTAGATGCCGCATCGCCCATTCTTCAGTACAGCAGCGATGCGTCTGTGGGGTCGTCATCTTGGAGCGGTCAAGCATGTAATAGTGGGGCTTGTTTTAGAGTGAAGTCAGACCATGAAAATGATTGCTGTTGTGGAGGAGGTGGTGATGGTGGTTATTGTTGTGGTAATGGTGATGGTGGTTTGTGTTGTGGTGGTGGTGGTGGTTGTTGTGGTGGTGGTTATGGTGGTGATGGCAGTGGTTGTTATGGTGGTGATGGCGGTTGTTGTTATGGTGGTGGTGGTTGCTGTTGTTGTTATGGTGGTGGTGGTTGCTGTTGTTGTTATGGTGGTGGTGTTTGCTGTTGTTGTTATGGTGGTGGTGGTTGCTGTTGTTGTTGTGGTGGTGGTGGTGGTTGCTGTTGTTGTTGTGGTGGTGGTGGTTGCTGTTGTTGTTGTGGTGGTGGTGGTTGCTGTTGTTGTTGTGGTGGTGGTGGTTGCTGTTGTTGTTGTGGTGGTGGTGGTTGCTGCTGTTGTTGTGGTGGTGGTGGTTGCTGTTGTTGTTGTGATGGTGGTGGTGGTGGTTGTGGTGGTGGTTGTTGTAGTGGTGGTGGTTGTTGTGGTTGTTGTGGTGGTGGTGGTGGTGGTTGTTGTGGTGGTGGTGGTGGTGGTTGTTGTGGTGGTGGTTGTTGTGGTGGTGGTTGTTGTGGTGGTGGTTGTTGTGGTGGTGGTGGTGGTGGTTGTTGTTGTTGTGGTGGTGGTTGTTGTTGTTGTTGTTGTTGTGGTGGTGGTGGTTGTGGTGGTGGTGGTTGTTGTTGTGGTGGTGGTGGTTGTTGTTGTGGTGGTGGTGGTGGTTGTTGTGGTGGTGGTGGTTGTTGTGGTGGTTGTTGTGGTGGTGGTGGTTGTTGTTGTGGTGGTTGTGGTGGTTGTTGTGGTGGTGGTGGTGGTTGTTGTTGTGGTGGTGGTTGTTGTTGTTGTGGTGGTGGTGGTTGCTGTGGTGGTGGTGGTTGTTGTTGCTGTGGTGGTGGTGGTTGTTGCTGTTGTGGTGGTGGTGGTTGTTGCTGTTGTGGTGGTGGTGGTTGTTGCTGTTGTGGTGGTGGTGGTTGTTGCTGTTGTGGTGGTGGTGGTTGTTGCTGTTGTGGTGGTGGTGGTTGTTGCTGTTGTGGTGGTGGTGGTTGTTGCTGTTGTGGTGGTGGTGGTTGTTGCTGTTGTGGTGGTGGTGGTTGTTGCTGTTGTGGTGGTGGTGGTTGTTGCTGTTGTGGTGGTGGTGGTTGTTGCTGTTGTGGTGGTGGTGGTTGTTGCTGTTGTGGTGGTGGTGGTTGTTGCTGTTCTGGTGGTGGTGGTTGTTGCTGTTGTGGTGGTGGTGGTTGTTGCTGTTGTGGTGGTGATGGTTGTTGCTGTTGTGGTGGTGGTGGTTGTTGCTGTTGTGGTGGTGGTGGTTGTTGCTGTTGTGGTGGTGGTGGTTGTTGCTGTTGTGGTGGTGGTGGTTGTTGCTGTTGTGGTGGTTGTTGTTGTTGTGGTGGTGGTGGTTGTTGTTGTTGTTGTGGTGGTTGTTGTTGTGGTTGTGGTGGTTGTTGTTGTGGTTGTGGTGGTGGTTGTTGTGGTTGTGGTGGTGGTGGTGGTTGTGGTGGTT
The DNA here is from genome assembly GCF_032717465.1 of Coenobita brevimanus. Taxonomy (NCBI): domain Eukaryota; kingdom Metazoa; phylum Arthropoda; class Malacostraca; order Decapoda; family Coenobitidae; genus Coenobita; species Coenobita brevimanus. The sequence continues at coordinate 25,457,625 of NC_137029.1, read as the reverse complement.
CCTGTTGTTGTTGTGGTGGTTGTTATTGTGGTGGTGGTTGTTGTGGTGGTGGTTGTTGTTGTTGTGGTGGTGGTGGTTGTTGTTGTGGTGGTTGTTGTTGTTGTGGTGGTTGTTGTTGTTGTGGTGGTTGTTGTTGTTGTGGTGGTTGTTGTTGTTGTGGTGGTTGTTGTTGTTGTGGTGGTTGTTGTTGTTGTGGTTGTTGTGGTGGTGGTGGTTGTTGTTGTTGTGGTGGTGGTTGTTGTTGTGGTGGTGGTGGTTGTTGTTGTGGTGGTGGTGGTTGTTGTTGTGGTGGTTGTTGTGGTGGTGGTTGTTGTGGTGGTGGTGGTTGTTGTTGTGGTGGTGGTTGTTGTTGTGGTGGTGGTTGTTGTTGTTGTTGTGGTGGTTGTTGTTGTTGTGGTGGTTGTTGTTGTTGTGGTGGTGGTGGTTGTTGTTGTGGTGGTGGTGGTTGTTGTGGTGGTGGTGGTTGTTGTTGTTGTGGTGGTGGTGGTGGTGGTGGTTGTGATGGTTGTTGTTGTGGTGGTGGTTGTGATGGTTGTTGTTGTGGTGGTGGTGGTGGTTGTGATGGTTGTTGTTGTGGTGGTGGTGGTGGTTGTGATGGTTGTTGTTGTGGTGGTGGTGGTGGTTGTGATAGTTGTTGTTGTGGTGGTGGTGGTGGTTGTGATGGTTGTTGTTGTTGTGGTGGTGGTGGTTGTTGTTGTGGTGGTGGTGGCTGTTGTTGTTGTGGTGGTGGTGGCTGTTGTTGTTGTGGTGGTGGTGGCTGTTGTTGTTGTGGTGGTGGTTCTTGTTGTTGTGGTGGTGGTGGCTGTTGTTGTTGTGGTGGTGGTTCTTGTTGTTGTTGTGGTGGTGGTGGTTGCTGTTGTTGTGGTGGTGGTGGCTGCTGTTGTGGTGGTGGTGGTGGTGGTTGTTACTGTGGTGGTGATGGTGGTGGTGGTTGTTGTGATGGTGGTGGTTGTTGTGATGGTGGTGGTGGTAGTTATTGTGGTGGTGATGATGGTTGTTGTTGTGGTGGTGGTGGTTGTGGTTGTTGCGGTGGTGGTGGTTGTGGTTGTTGTGGTGGTGGTGGTTGTTGTTGTTGTTGTGGTGGTGGTGGTTGTTGTTGTTGTTGTGGTGGTGGTGGTTGTTGTTGTTGTTGTGGTGGTGGTGGTTGTTGTTGTTGTTGTGGTGGTGGTGGTTGTTGTTGTTGTTGTGGTTGTTGTTGTTGTTGTGGTGGTGGTTGTTGTTGTTGTGGTGGTGGTTGTTGTTGTTGTGGTGGTGGTGGTGGTTGTTGTGGTGGTGGTGGTTGTGGTGGTGGTTGTTGTAGTGGTGGTGGTGATGGTTGTGGTGGTGATGGTTGTGGTGGTGATGGTTGTGGTGGTGATGGTTGTGGTGGTGATGGTTGTGGTGGTGGTTGTGGTGGTGGTGGTGGTTGTTGTGGTGGTGGTGGTGGTTGTTGTGGTGGTGGTGGTGGTTGTTGTGGTGGTGGTGGTGGTTGTTGTGGTGGTGGTGGTGGTTTTTGTGGTGGCGGTGGTGGTGGTTGTTGTGGTGGTGGTGGTGGTTGATGTTATTGTGGTGGTGGTGGTTGTTATTATGGTGGTGGTGGTTGTTGTTGTTACGTTGGTGGTGGTTGCTGTTATGGTTGTAGTTGTTGTGATGGTTGTTGTTGCTGTTGTGATGTGTTTGTTGTGGTGGTGGTGTTTGTTGTTGTGGTGGTGGTGTTTGTTGTTGTGGTGGTGGTGATGTTTGTTGTTGTGGTGGTGGTGTTTGTTTTTATGGTGGTGGTGGTGGTTGTTATGGTGGTGGTGGTTGTTGTGGTGGTGGTTTTTGTGGTGGTGGTGGTTTTTGTGGTGGTGGTTGATGTTATTGTGGTGGTGGTGGATGTTATTGTGGTGGTGGTGGTTGTTGTTGTTATGTTGGTGGTGGTTGCTGTTATGGTTGTAGTTGTTGTTGTGGTTGTTGTGGTGGTGGTGGTGGTGGTTTTTGTGGTGGCGGTGGTTGATGTTATTGTGGTGGTGGTGGTTATTATGGTTGTAGTTGTTGTGATGGTTGTTGTTGCTGTTGTGATGGTTGTTGTGATGTGGTTGTTGTTGTTATGTGGTGTTTGTTGTTGTGGTGGTGGTGATTGTTGTAGTGGTGGTGGTGTTTGTTGTTGTGGTGGTGGTGTTTGTTGTTGTGGTGGTGGTGTTTGTTGTTGTGGTGGTGGTGTTTGTTGTTGTGGTGGTGGTGTTTGTTGTTGTGGTGGTGGTGTTTGTTGTTGTGGTGGTGGTGTTTGTTGTTGTTGTGGTGGTGGTGTTTGTTGTTGTTGTGGTGGTGGTGGTTTGTTGTTATTGTGGTGGTGGTGGTGGTGGTGTTTGTTGTGGTGGTGGTGTTTGTTGTTGTTGTTGTGGTGGTGGTGGTGGTGTTTGTTGTTGTTGTTGTGGTGGTGGTGGTGGTGGTGTTTGTTGTTGTTGTTGTGGTGGTGGTGGTGGTGGTTGTTGTTGTTGTTGTGGTGGTGGTGGTGGTGTTGTTGTTGTGGTGGTGGTGGTGGTTTGTTGTTGTTGTTGTGGTGGTGGTGGTGGAGTTTGTTGCTGTGGTGGTGGTGTTTGTTGTTGTGGTGGTGGTGTTTGTTGTTGTGGTGGTGGTGTTTGTTGTTGTGGTGGTGGTGGTGGTGTTTGTTGTTGTTGTGGTGGTGGTGGTTTGTTGTTGTGGTGGTGGTGGTGGTTTGTTGTTGTGGTGGTGGTGTTTGTTGTTGTTGTGGTGGTGGTGGTCTGTTGTTGTGGTGGTGGTGGTGGTGGTTGTTGTGGTGGTGGTGGTTGTTGTGGTGGTGGTGGTTGTTGTGGTGGTGGTGGTTGTTGTGGTGGTGGTGGTGGTGGTTGTTGCTGTGGTGGTGGTGGTGGTTGTTGTTGCTGTGGTGGTGGTGGTTGTTGTTGCTGTGGTGGTGGTGGTTGTTGCTGTTGTGGTGGTGGTGGTTGTTGCTGTTGTGGTGGTGGTGGTTGTTGCTGTTGTGGTGGTGGTGGTTGTTGCTGTTGTGGTGGTGGTGGTTGTTGTTGTGGTGGTTGTTGTTGTGGTGGTTGTTGTTGTGGTGGTTGTTGTTGTTGTGGTGGTTGTTGTTGTGGTGGTTGTTGTTGTTGTGGTGGTTGTTGTGGTGGTTGTGGTTGTTGTTGTGGTGGTGGTTGTGGTTGTTGTTGTTGTGGTGGTGGTTGTTGTGGTGGTTGCTGTGGTTGTTGTGGTGGTTGTTGTTGTGGTGGTGGTGGTTGTTGTTGTGGTGGTGGTTGTTGTTGTGGTGGTGGTTGTTGTTGTTGTGGTGGTTGTTGTTGTGGTGGTTGTTGTTGTTGTGGTGGTGGTTGTTGTTGTGGTGGTGGTTGTTGTGGTGGTGGTGGTGGTGGTGGTTGTTGTGGTGGTGGTGGTGGTTGTTGTGGTGGTTGTTGTTGTGGTGGTGGTTGTTGTGGTGGTGGTTGTTGTGGTGGTGGTTGTTGTGGTGGTGGTGGTGGTTGTGGTGGTGGTGGTTGTGGTGGTGGTGGTGGTTGTTGTGGTGGTGGTGGTGGTTGTTGTGGTGGTGGTGGTGGTGGGTGTTGTTGTGGTGGTGGTGGTTGTTGTTGTTGTTGTGGTGGTGGTGGTTGTTGTTGTTGTTGTGGTGGTGGTGGTTGTTGTTGTTGTGGTGGTGGTTGTTGTTGTGGTGGTGGTGGTTGTTGTTGTGGTGGTGGTGGTTGTTGTGGTGGTTGTGGTTGTTGTTGTTGTTGTGGTGGTGGTTGTGATGGTTGTTGTTGTGGTGGTGGTTGTGATGGTTGTTGTGGTGGTGGTGGTTGTTGTGGTGGTGGTGGTTGTTGTGGTGGTGGTGGTTGTTGTGGTGGTGGTGGTTGTTGTGGTGGTGGTTCTTGTTGTGGTGGTGGTGGTGGTTCTTGTTGTTGTGGTGGTGGTTCTTGTTGTTGTTGTGGTGGTGGTGGTTGCTGTTGTTGTGGTGGTGGTGGTGGTTGTTACTGTGGTGGTGATGGTGGTGGTGGTTGTTGTGATGGTGGTGGTTGTTGTGATGGTGGTGGTTGTTGTGATGGTGGTGGTGATGATGGTTGTTGTTGCTGTGGTGGTGGTTGTGGTTGTTGCGGTGGTGGTGGTTGTGGTTGTTGTTGTGGTGGTGGTGGTGGTTGTTGTTGTTGTGGTGGTGGTGGTGGTTGTTGTTGTTGTGGTGGTGGTGGTGGTTGTGGTGGTGGTGGTGGTTGTTGTTGTGGTGGTGGTGGTTGTTGTGGTGGTGGTGGTTGTTGTTGTTGTGGTGGTGGTGGTTGTTGTTGTTGTTGTTGTTGTGGTGGTGGTTGTTGTTGTTGTGGTGGTGGTGGTGGTGGTTGTTGTAGTGGTGGTGGTGGTGGTTGTGGTGGTGGTGGTTGTGGTGGTGGTTGTGGTTGTTGTGGTGGTGGTGGTGGTTTTTGTGGTGGCGGTGGTGGTGGTTGATGTTATTGTGGTGGTGGTGGTTGTTATTATGGTGGTGGTGGTTGTTACGTTGGTGGTGGTTGCTGTTATGGTTGTAGTTGTTGTGATGGTTGTTGCTGTTGTGATGTGTTTGTTGTGGTGGTGGTGTTTGTTGTTGTGGTGGTGGTTTGTTGTTGTGGTGGTGGTGTTTGTTGTTGTGGTGGTGGTGTTTGTTTTTATGGTGGTGGTTGTTATTATGGTGGTGGTGGTTGTTGTGGTGGTGGTTTTTGTGGTGGTGGTGGTTTTTGTGGTGGCAGTGGTGGTGGTTGATGTTATTGTGGTGGTGGTGGATGTTATTGTGGTGGTGGTGGTTGTTATGTTGGTGGTGGTTGCTGTTATGGTTGTAGTTGTTGTGGTTGTGGTGGTGGTGGTTTTTGTGGTGGTGGTGGTTTTTGTGGTGGCGGTGGTTGATGTTATTGTGGTGGTGGTGGTTGTTATTATGGTTGTAGTTGTTGTTGTGATGGTTGTTGTTGCTGTTGTGATGGTTGTGGTGGTTGTTGTTGTTGTTATGTGGTGTTTGTTGTTGTGGTGGTGGTGATTGTTGTAGTGGTGGTGGTGTTTGTTGTTGTGGTGGTGGTGTTTGTTGTTGTGGTGGTGGTTTGTTGTTGTTGTGGTGGTGGTGGTGGTGTTTGTTGTTGTGGTGGTGGTGGTGGTGTTTGTTGTTGTGGTGGTGGTGGTGTTTGTTGTTGTTGTGGTGGTGGTGTTTGTTGTTGTTGTTGTGGTGGTGGTGGTGTTGTTTGTTGTTGTGGTGGTGGAGTTTGTTGCTGTGGTGGTGGTGTTTGTTGCTGTTGTGGTGGTGGTGTTTGTTGCTGTTGTGGTGGTGGTGTTTGTTGTTGTGGTGGTGGTGTTTGTTGTTGTGGTGGTGGTGGTGGTGGTGTTTGTTGTGGTGGTGGTGGTGGTTTGTTGTTGTTGTGGTGGTGGTGGTTTGTTGTTGTGGTGGTGGTGGTGGTTTGTTGTTGTGGTGGTGGTTTGTTGTTGTTGTGGTGGTGGTGGTTTGTTGTTGTGGTGGTGGTGGTGGTGTTTGTTGTGGTGGTGGTGGTGGTGGTGTTTGTTGTGGTGGTGGTGGTGGTGGTGTTTGTTGTGGTGGTGGTGGTGGTGTTTGTTGTTGTGGTGGTGGTGGTGTTTGTTGTTGTGGTGGTGGTGGTGGTTTGTTGTTGTGGTGGTGTTTGTTGTTGTGGTGGTGGTGGTGTTTGTTGTTGTGGTGGTGGTGGTGGTGTTTGTTGTTGTGGTGGTGGTGGTGGTGTTTTTTGTTGTGGTGGTGGTGGTGGTGTTTGTTGTTGTGGTGGTGGTGTTTGTTGTTGTTGTGGTGGTGGTGGTGTTTGTTGTTGTTGTGGTGGTGGTGGTGTTTGTTGTTGTTGTGGTGGTGGTGGTGTTTGTTGTTGTTGTGGTGGTGGTGGTGTTTGTTGTTGTTGTGGTGGTGGTGGTGTTTGTTGTTGTGGTGGTGGTGGTGGTGTTTGTTGTTGTGGTGGTGGTGGTGGTGTTTGTTGTTGTGGTGGTGGTGGTGGTTTGTTGTTGTGGTGGTGGTGGTGGTTTGTTGTTGTGGTGGTGGTGTTTGTTGTTGTTGTGGTGGTGGTGGTGTTTGTTGTTGTTGTGGTGGTGGTGTTTGTTGTTGTTGTTGTGGTGGTGGTGGTGTTTGTTGTTGTTGTGGTGGTGGTGGTGTTTGTTGTTGTTGTGGTGGTGGTGGTGTTTGTTGTTGTGGTGGTGGTGGTGGTGTTTGTTGTTGTGGTGGTGGTGGTGGTGTTTGTTGTTGTGGTGGTGGTGGTGGTGGTGTTTGTTGTTGTGGTGGTGGTGGTGGTGTTTGTTGTTGTGGTGGTGGTGGTGGTGTTTGTTGTTGTGGTGGTGGTGGTGGTGTTTGTTGTTGTGGTGGTGGTGGTGGTGTTTGTTGTTTTGGTGGTGGTGGTGGTGTTTGTTGTTGTTGTGGTGGTGGTGGTGGTGATGTTTGTTGTTGTGGTGGTGGTGTTTGTTGTTGTGGTGGTGGTTGTTTTTGTGGTGGTGGTTGTTATGGTGGCGGTGGCTGTAGTTGCTGTTGTTGTTGTGGTGATGGTGGTTGTTATGGTGGTGGCGGTGGTTATGGTGGTTGTTATGGTGGTGGTGGTGGTTGTTGTTGTTATGGTAGTTGCTGCTGTTGTTGTGGTGGTGGTGGTTATGGTGGTGGTGGTGGTTATGGTAGTTGCTGTTGTTGTTGTGGTGGTGGTTGATATGGTGGTGGTGGTTGTTATCATTGTTGTTGTGGTGGTTGTGTTGTTGTTGTGGTGGTGGTTGTGGTGTTGTTGTGGTGGTGGTTGTGGTGTTGTTGCTGTGGTGGTGGTTGTTGTTGTTGTTGTTGTGGTGGTGGTGGTGGTGGTGGTTTTTATTATGGTTATTGTTGTTGTGGTGGTGGTGGTTGTTGTGGTGGTGGTGGTTGTTGTGGTGGTGGTTGTTGTGGTGGTGGTTGTTGTGGTGGTGGTTGTTGTGGTGGTGATGGTTGTTGTGGTTGTGGTGACCTGTGGCAGTGGTTGTTATGGTGGTGGTGGTTGTTGTTGTGGTGGTTGGTGCTATGGTGGTGGTTGTTGTGATGGTGGTTGTGGTTGTTGTGGTGGTGATTATTCTTGTGTTGGTGGTGCTTCAGGGAGTAGTGGTTGTGGTGATGGTGAAGGTTGTTGTGGTGGTGGTTATGATGGTGAAGGTTGTTGTGGTGGTGGTTGTTATGATGGTGGCTGTTGTGGTGGTGGTAATGGTTGTGGTTCCTGGTTCATCTGAAAAGTGAACTCGGTGGACTGCAGGTTTAAATTTCCTTTCTGGAACGCACCATCCTCCTTTCTGGGGATAGGGAAGCAGCTGAGGGACGTTTGCATAATCAGAGACTTGAGCCGCTCATGCTATCGGTGTCACTATAGATATATTTCATCGCTTCCTACACCCAAAACCAGCACAGTGTTGCTGCATTGCTAGGTAAATGGTGGTCAACTTGGACCATCATCAGGAACATGACATCGTCTGCCTCGACCGTTGCAAGGTGGCGGTCTGACAGACGCATCTAAAGTAGCGTCCTGCAGCATCTAGGCTTATTTATATCTATGGGTTTCCCTTCCCCTTTACCAAAACACTAACCACCTGTGGAATGCTTTTTTCGTTATTTCTGTGAAGGCACCGTATGCCTCTGCCACACCACACATGGTATATATACAATATATCCTGCCATGTTCAGAAGGTAAACATACAGTAAAAATACAGCTTTCTGTCCTTTATTCCGATGTCATATGGCTAGTTGATACCCGGCAGAGAGGGTGTGGGAGGAAAGTGGGGAGGGGGCGGGGTTGCACCTCGTCGTTTCATTTGTTTGATTGGCTACAATATCGAGGCATTATTTCAGGTTGACGATACATTTAATTATTTGCAGGTATGAAATCAGGTGTAATATCACATTTAGCACCTTTTCTCCGAGGTGTAACGTTAGACTACACTGCCAACAACAACTACAGCACACACATACTTCATTACCCCACCTCCACCCCCAAACAACTCACCCCCATCACAGTCTGGTCTGACACAGTTGCCAGACTTGTGAAACTATCCCTTCTGCTTCGATTTATCTCTTCAAATATTTGAGGGGTTCAGAACGATGACACGACTTTTTTGGCTGACTATACCAAACCAAAGACTTTTATGGAAACTGTACCATCAAGGAGGAATCCAAGACAACCTGTACAATTGGATGCAAGATTTTCTCAGAAAAAGGGAAATCAGAACAGTACTAAGGGGAAATTACTCTTCATGGAAAGAAGTGACTAGTGGAGTTCCACAGGGCTCAGTGCCGGCACCAATTACGTTTTTAGTATAGATAAATGACACAGATAGTAACACTGGAGACGAAAGCTATCTAAATATGTTTGCTGATGATGCAAAAATACAAAGGACAATTACTAACACAGACTCTTGTAGAGAGCTACAAGAAGAATTGAACTTCATGAATGGTGCGATAAATGGCAAACATAATTCAATGTGGGCAAATGTCATGTAATTAAGTTTGGTAAAAGTATCAGTGGTAGGTGGGGGTGCTCACCATCCACTCACTCAATGTAGTGCTGCTCTCGGGTGTCTGCCCTTTCCGCTCCATCCTTCTTTCCTTCCATCGTCTTCTATCTTTCTTTCCGTCAGTCTTTCCGCCTACGCGTGACTTTACACTCCCTCTTCTGTCTTTCATTCCTTCATTCTTTCCTCTTCCTTCTGCCTGTGGGTGACTCTACACTGCGTGACAAGCCAAATGGTTTCCTGTACGCCAGGAAACCATTTACTACACTGGTTGGTAACCATATAACCACTTTTTGGCGCATGGTGGTTTAGTGGGTAATTATTGTGCTCCAATCGGATTGAGCCAGTGAAGGTTTATATCCAAGGAGTGGTTGGAGTCTATTGCTCACGTAATGCCATTCAGGGATGAGTGAGGTTGGTCACTCACATCTTAAATGTCGGGACCAACTGCCTAGCCCCGGGCTTCTACGCTCCTCATGGGTCAACGTAGGATTGGATGATGGATGGATGGAAAAAGACCAGATTGGGATTATAAGTTAGGAAGTAAAACCCTATACATATCAGAAAGAAGGACCTGGGAGTGATTATAAACAGACTATCTCCAGCTGACCATATCAGTGAGAAGGTACAGAACATGTATACACTGCTTGCTAGTATGAGAATAGCATTCACAGAGGTACATACATGAAGACATGCTGAGAAAGATAACATCATCATTCATCAGATCAACCCTGGAGTATGCATCAGTAACCTGGAATCCTCAAGAAACACATAGATAAGACTGAAATAGTTCAAAGGGCCACTACAAGATGGGTACCAAACTTAAGGGATCTAAGGTATGATGAAAGACTAGAAAAATTGAATGTGCCAACACTACAGGAGAGAAGGGAAAGAGAAGACATGATCATGCTATATAAATGTGTCTCTGGGAAACAGAAAATATACATAAATGAGTATATAACACACAGAAAAGTGTCAGCAAGAGGACACTACAAAAAAATGCATAAAAAGAGAGGTGTTAAAGACATAAGGAAATTCAGTTTCCCAAACAGGGCAACTGATCAGTGGAATGCACTACTGAATGAAATAGTGTGTGCCAAAACAATTAGTAAATTTAAGGATATGTATGATAAAAGTGACCTAATACATGGGACAGTACGAGCTTGACTCATTCCTGTTAAGATACAATTAGGTAAGCGCGTGCGCACACACACACACACACACACACAGACTCAACCTGCCCCTACACCCACACTCCACATCCCTCTGTACCTGGCACGCACTCCCCTTCCCCTTTGTTAAACCTACACATATATTTGCAGTCAAAAATTCCTTTACACATTTGAGGTTCTTAATTGAAGCTAGATTCCAACCCGCCTGAAATAGAGAATTAGACTTTCAGAATTACAATGCTATATACAGGGTTGTCTACATACTGTATACCACACCTCAGCTCTCGTGTGGTGTAGGGATGGCTGCAATGGGAGGCGCTGAAAATTTGATTGGTTTGTGGAATTAACATACTTGTTTTACTCTAATCTGGACTAAAATTGCCATCTCTCCATCTTTAATGTTAAGCTGTTGTGGCTATGGATTAATGCAAGTGCTCGTGGGCCCTTTGGGCCCCTTGCACTTGCTTGTGCAGAGGGCTCTCGCGTTTATGCGCTGTTCAAGTATAACGTTGTCACTGGGAATTTATTGCAGCTAACCAACTGATCGTGTTATTTGCAGCTTTGGGAATGGAACCCAAGTTGTCCAAACGCAAGTCCAAAATACACACACACACACGGCTACTGGTATTGAATATTTATTTTAGTTCTACCTTTGGGCAAAAAATTCTATGGAGATCCTATGCCAGGCTCCGGGAGCGATGTTTTTTTTGGTCAAAATGTGATCACTCATTAAATATAGTAAAAGTTTCTCAATCATGATGGGATCAAGTTTTTTCACATCATCGAATTTTTTGCCATTTTTGAGCCAATTTTGGTAAAATTTGAATGTGTAGTTTTGGCTGCCCAAAATACACACAGACACACGACTACTGCTATGGTATATTAGATTAGAATATGGTGCTGATCACAAAGAAGTGCTATGGAAAGGATGTAGAGTCATAGCACTGTCTTTTTCTGCCAAAGCCATGTGAAATAAGCTGAAAAATTATGAAAATCTAGGCCACATAAGAGTGAACGAACAATAGTCAAGCAAGAAATTACTAGAGGGAAAAAGCAGACCCTTCTTTCCTACTGGTATAAGGTTAGGATGATGAACTAATGCAACCTAACCAACCCTAATCTAGCCCCGCCTAAACTAACCCTTTCAGGCTAGATAAAGATGCCTGGAACTACCAGACAGTGTTATCGAGATTTCACACACTCAAGCTCTTATAGTCACTCTCAGCTGGGGGGGGGGGGGTTAGATGGGACTGAATTCTAAAGAAGTCCTAACCCTAATAACTGAAACCTATACCTATGCTCACTTAACCTGGATAATAATAATTTGGTTTTACCTTGAAAAGGATGCTAGAGTTATCCCGATATGAGGAAGTTATTTGGATGCTAGAGTTATCCTGACCATAAGGGAGTTAACATCCATCCATCCAATCCTACGTTGCCGCATGAGGAGCATAGGAGCCCGGGGCTAGGCAGTTGGTCCTGACCTTTAAGATGAGAGTGACCAACCTCACTCATCCATGAGTGGCATTACGTGAGCAATAAACCCCAACCTTTCCTTGGATATAAACCTTCACCGGCTCAATCCGATTGGAGCACAATAATTACCCACTAAACCACCAGGCGCCAAAATTTGGTTATATGATTACCACCCTGCGTAGTAAATGGTTTCCTGGTGTACAGGAAACCATTTGGCTTGTCACTCAGTGTAGAGTCACCCACGGGCAGAAGGAAGAGGAAAGAATGAATGAATGAAAGACAGAAGAGGGAGTGTAAAGTCACCCGCAGGCAGAAAGACGAGGAAAGAATGAAGGAAAGAAAGACAGAAGAAGATGGAAGGAAAGAAGGACAGAGGAGAGGACAGGGCAGACACCCGAGAGCAGCACTACATTGACTGAGTGGATGGTGAGCGCCCCCACCTACCACAAAGGGGAGTTAACACCTACATAATAAGAAATATGAAGGAAATTGCAAAAACTCGAATGATATTCTGGTCTCTCATGCTACCTGGCAGAGTATGATGGTTATACTGTATACTAGGTGTTCTATACATCCATAGTTTCCCTCTCTCTCTCAGTACATATCAACACTTACTGATAGGCATTCATGAATATGAGTAAATTCTTATACTCGGGTTAGCAATATTACATCAACTAGCATCAGAGAAAGAGAGAGAGGGGGGGGGGGTTGCTGCTGCTGCTCTACTCAAAATTTAAGTATATTTAGACTGGCTCTACTATCTTCTTTTTTTTTAACATCTACTTACTGTACAGCGTGAAGTATTTGCATAATAATTAAGGCCAGACCACCTTGCTGGAATCGTAAGTAGAGAGAGAGAGAGAGAAAGAGAGAGAGAGAGAGAGAGAGTGTCACGGTGAAGGTGGAGATAAAGTGAGGAAAGTACTGCAGAGTGAGGAGAGGTGTGCCATGAGAGAGGGAGGGAGGGAGAAGCAAGGGGAGGAGTTGCATAGGGATGGTGGAGTTAATGGAGGGAAGTGGAGGAGGAAGAGAAATGTATATTGAAAGTGGAAGAAAAGACACAGAGAAGTGAAGAGGGGAAAAGGGAAGTGGAGGGAGAAGGGAGGAAGCAGCAGCATGAGGAAAGGAGAAATGTGTAGGAGTGAGAGAATGGAGAAAGGGAGGTTGGGAAGTGGAGAGAGGGTGTGCTATGAGGGGAGGGGGGAAAGGGGGGGGGGAGAGGAATGGTGGCGAGAGAGCTGTGTTTGGACGGAGTGAAGCAGGAAGGGAAGTGGAGGTAGGGGGTGAGTGAAAGAGGGAAGGCAGGATGGAAAATTAGAGTGGTGAGAAGTGTGCTTGGGGGGGGAGGGAGAGAGAGAGAGAGAGAGAGAAAGAGAGAGAGAGAGAGAGAGAGTACATAGGTAGTTTATTTTTAGATTAATTTCTTGGTTAAGTGGATAGACAGGTAAGGTTGTATGTAGGTATGTATAGGTATGTATGTAGAGCCAGAAGGGTGGGAAATAGGTATGAACAGTATGTAATTAGGTAGGCAGGTAGGCATAGATAGATAAGTGGATTATTAGATAGGTAAGCAGACAGGTAAAGGAGGAATAGTGAATGTAGAGGTACAGAAGCAAGGGAAGGGGAAGGAGTGTGGGGGTGGAAAATGAGATGGTATGTCCTCGTCCAGTGATGATTATGCTTGAAGGCTGCCCATTGGATCTTCAAACCCCAGCCACTTAATCTCAGAAGTACCTGCAAAACTTTTAACAATTACCTTACTGTATATTACTATCCTGTGCATTCTTTCCTACACAGTATATCAGTACAGTTGACCATTATGACTGAGAGGCAAACGTTCAAACAGTGACAATAACTGAGTTCTGTTGCTCTTATCAAAAGCATCTCTCACCTCCATTCATATCCCCTTACAGGAGGAGGATGGGCTGCATGACTGAACAGTTCTTACTAACTGGACAGTTCCACTGCCCAGTCATTTCTGTGTCACCAGATGAAAGCATCCCTCCCCAGCATCTATTATGTGGCCAAAGTTCATCTACAACCAACAGTGAGGCAGGGATACCTAAGGATACCTAAGTATCACACACACACACACACACACAAAAAGGCTTAATCACAATCAATATGTAGTTAACCCCCACCATGCCAGCTATATTTGAGGTGTATGGCTCAAAAAGTATCAGCTATTTTTTTAAGTTATGTAATCTGCTAAAATAAACATGTTTCACCCAAATATGAGTACTCACAGGTCACGGGAAGCTGATCACATTGTCAGCCCAATATCGGATGCGGCGTGACCGAAATGCCCTCCATCGCACTTCACAGCACCCTCTTTCACGTGACAAGCCTTTGTGTGACTACTTTTGCACTTATGTGACGTCTATGACATGTTTTGACCTTAGGATGTATTTGCAGTTACATACATTTGGGATTATTTGTATTTTTTAGTACTTTTTCTAAATCTGGAGGATATTTTTGCTCTTAACAATTATGACACTCACCATCCACTCACTCAATGTAGTGCTGCTCTCGGGTGTCTGCCCTTTCCCTTCTTCCATATTTCTTTGCTTCCATCCTCTTCTGTTATTCTTTCCTCTTCCTTCTGCCTACAGGTGACTTTATGCTCCCTCTTCTGTCTTTCTTTCCTTCCTTCCTTTCCTCTTCCTTCTGCCTGTGGGTGACTCTACACTGAGTGACATGCCAAATGGTTTCCTGTACACCAGGAAACTACTATGCTGGGTAGTAACCATATAACCAAATTATGGCGCCTGGTGGGGTAGTGGGAAATTAAGGTGTTCCAGTCGGATTGAGCCGGTGCAGGTTTATATCCAAGGGGTGGTTGGGGTTTACTGCTCCCATAATGCCATGCAGGGATGAGTAAGGCTGGTCACTCTCATCTTAAATGTCAGGAACAACTTGCCTAGCCCAGGGGTCCTAAGTTCCTCACGGGGCATCGTAGGATTGGATGATGGATGGATGGAACAATTATGAAGGAGTAAAAGTGTTCAGGTATCATCATTAGATGATTGTTTGGTCTCGTTATTTGTCACTCAATAGAACAATTCACTAAATTTGGGAACATTTGACATGGTACAGGTATGTCACTTTGGGTCACTTATTATCTATAATTTTTTCTTTATTCTTATTTTAGTTTCAGTCTCATCATATTCACTTTTTTTTTTTTTTTTTTTTTTTTGGTCAAACTCCGGGTATGGGCTTCACAGCCTGCTATCAAGGCCTAGGACTTGAATCTTATCAACCTACACTCTTGGTCTAAAAATAGCATACAAGCCTCGTGAACGCATAGCCGTACTTATTATATCAGAACACACATACATATGCATTCTCGGCATTTCTGCCCCCCCCCCCCCCCAGAAAACATATAGGCCCATGCGTTCTTGGAACAGTACGGGTTAACAAATATATTTGCATTTTACTAAAATTTTCTTTAGATACCTGTAGTTGTAGTGTTAGCACTCACCACATCTGCTGCTGGCCTGACTCCTCCATGGTTCTTCATTATCTTGCCAAACTTCATTGGGCCGTTCTTTCACCTGCAAAACTGTAAATGAATTACCATCTTGAGTTAAGTTTAAAGTTCCATACCACTCCAACAAACCCTGGTGCTAGAGAGGGACACCTTCAAATAGTAACAATGGCATACAAAGACTGCACGATTGCCTGGTTATACATAAGTCCCTCAACTACAGTCCACCCTTATTTTCCAATCGGCCATTATGCAATTAACCCCTTAACCGCGGGGCGTCACTTTCGTGATGCTTGGGAGCAAGGGATTATACTGCAGGTCGTCACTTTTGTGATTCTGTGTTATTTTGAATTCTCCCGGGCTATCAAGTGGTGGCCTGTATCATCTATCAGTACTGCCAATGTCCAACACTAGTCAGCACTCCTAATCTCATCTGTACTCCCATCCATTGTTGACAATTTAGCCATTTCTCCCCATTCTTGACTCCCCTCCCTACCTCCCTTCCATTACCCTCTCCTCTCGCCTGCCCGGCCGTGCTACGCTAAGTAAATCTTCCCTGGAATTTTCCACTGATTTCATCCATTGAAATAAGCCCTATGCCCTATTCTTATACCAAATAATACAGACAAAAAAGATATAAGGTAAGTGATACTGTCATACACCTGGAATTGGCTAATTATCACCTGACAACACCTCACTTGCACTCGTTCACTAATTTTCGCTGTTTATTTCCCCTTGAAATATGCCGTATAATCTATTCTCGTAAGAAAAATATACAGTATATAAGAATATATGGGAGAAGCCTAAGTAATATTTACATTCACCTGGAACTACCTAATTTATTATGTATTGTCTAGATTTCCTGCCAATCATTTCATAGCGTATATATTAGCAGCTGTCACCCCCGACATTGGCAGCATTGCACTCCCCCTAGGCGGCTAGGCCACCACACTGTATTCAGTTTACTGTCACCTTTCAAGGTGAAACCAAGTTGGATTCACGCCTGTCCAATTCCGCCGCTTTTTAGCCCCATGCCAAGGGCCCTGTGACCTCTACCCCCTACTAAACCTTGTGTGGAAAGGGGTAAAGGGCTAAGTGACTGCTGTGGAAAGTCAACTGGCTAATTTGTCAATGAAAATGATAGACAGTGACTACGATCTTTCTGGTGAGTAAAACAGTGCAAGTGGAAATGTAAATAATGTGTAAACAGCAAGTGAAAGCAATGAATGTAAATATAAGTGAACAGTGGAAAATAGTTTTATAAGTTACTGCAAGTGACTGCATAACACAATGTAAATAAAATAGCAATGTAAATAATGTAAATAAAAGAGAATGTAAATAGAAATGTAAATGAGCAGTAATATAAGAATACGAATATATATACTAGGAGTAATGAAAGTGAAAGTTTCACTCTAGCATGTATGAATACTATGAGTTATGAAAGTGGAAGTGAAAGTGACAGATTCATTCTCAACGTTAGTATACAGGACGAGAAAGTGAATGCTACGTATTTTACTTAAAGAGAAATTGAAAGCCTACAGTGACAATAAACTACTACTGTATTACTGAAGGAAACTTATGGATAAAGACTGTAGATATATACAAGTGTTACACAGTAATAGAAATATAAAGTGTAAGTGTTTTTATGAATAATAAATGACAGAACACCTGTGGCGAACCAGCGCAAGTGGGAAGGTCATACGCGCTCGTAGTTTTCATTGCTTTCACAGTGTTTTTTTTTTGGAGTATGGATTCCAAACTATTTGAGAATCATAGAATAGTGTTTCTAGTGATAGTATCAGGCTGTGGTAATCATATTACGGGTTGTCGGGAAGTGAAAATTGGAGACTTTGTTACCCAACTTCAGAGGTCTCCACAAGTTCTACGGTACTCGACGAAGGCTCAACAAACATCCCAGGAAAAAGCTGAAGGTATGTGCCATATGCATATGTAATTTTAATATTCTTGGACTAACAACTGATTTTTAGCAAATATTTTTTGAGTCTGTCGGAGCGCGAATATGCCTGCGAGACATGCAAGTTAAGCAAAAAAAAAAAGGCGGTTTAGGGGTTACTATGCTTCTACAATCTTAACATTTTAGCACCTTTTTGGATATATCACCATCTAATTTTTAATACGGTACAGTAATTATGATCTCCTATGAAAATTTTTTTTTTTTTAACCAGTATATATGATCAACAATGTTACATGCGATCAATACAATCCCTATTTTCAATATTCAATCACTGGGTATCTGACTGGTTTTCCAAGGACATAACCCATTTTTAATGTGGCTGACATGTACTTCCCCACTCTGAAAGTGTCTTGGTCTTGCTGTGGATTGAAGGGCTGTCGCTGGCTGGAGGCCTGAAGGAGTCCTCCCAGAGGCTCACAAGGAAAACTCTCAAGCTAAAGGGCAGTTTAGTAGTCCAGATCTTCTGAGGAAGACACTCATGTGCCATAGGACTTAAAGTTGTTGATGATGGCTCAAGACCACTCAGCCAAAAAGTATTCAGGGGGTGATGTCAGTGACTATTAGGGCAGCTAGATGATCCCTTAATGGTGTGGATGAAGTAGAAGCAAGGGCAGTGCAAAATAAAGTAGGTTGTTGTCTCCTCTTGCTTTCTGTACCACTGGCAATAAGGGTCTGGGACTAGTCTGATTCAATGATGAGAAGCCAGGCCAATGTGCCCGATGAGCTATCTGGTGAGTGCCACATCCAGGGCACAGGAAGATCCTCGGGTCTATGGGTGATTAGACGAGTCCATGTGGTATGACTCCAATGTTGTGGCAAGAAGGTGAACCTCCAGGTCACCATCCCAGGTTCCTCTGCAGGTGACTGACAAGAGATGATGATGTGTAGCGTCTGTGAGAGGCAGCGGTTCCAAAAATTATGACAAGGCCATCCGTGCAGCGACATCTACAATCTCGTTGCCTCTGATGCCAACTTGGGATGGGAACCATTGAAACAAACCTCCAAGCCCCTGCTGAGAAGGCACCAAAGAAGGGCTTATATATCATGAAACAGATGTCTTGCCAACTGAGGTAGTGTAGAAATGATGAGGTGAAGAGCTGCCAAACAGTCATTATAGAGTACAGGTAACTCGCACGGAACACATGGGTTTCGTTCCTACCGTGTCGTGTTAGGTGCGAAATCGCGTATATTTAAACTACTTCGTATTTTGCTCCCTAGACCCCCCAAATGTGTTGTTTTGCTGTTATCTGTCACTGGTAATCACTGGAAAGCACTTTAAGTGGTTAGAAGGTTTATTTAATGTTATAACTCACAAATACAGTACTCCAGAGCAAAACTTCAACACACAAATACTGTACGTAAACACAAGGAAACATTCCGACGCCGATCATAGGTAATCATATAAATCAGGTTAACTGGTACCAGTGCTTTAACTTACAAATACATACCAAAACAGTACATATTTAACTTAGAAATGCAGTACTGTGATATTGAATGATTTCAGTGCATAATCTGTTAGGAATGGCTGGAAAAAAAAAAAATGTTATGAATACATTTTCACCTTTTTGATGTTTATGGTAGTTTCGAGTTATTTTTTACGTTATCGTTGTGCCCATGCTTGGAAAAGGGAGCGAAAGAGTTGAATTTTCAGTCCTAAATGAGAAAACTGCACGTCCTCCAAGGCTAGACTCTGCCACGGAAGAATAAAGTGGAGGGTCAGTCCGATTAGCAATAAGGAAGTTGTGTCACAACTTCCAGCTCCCACACCACGAGAATGGCTAAAAATAGAATCGTAATGCAGTTTCAGAACTAACAATAAGTCTATTACGAATACAGATACAAAGCAGAAATAAATACGTTTACAGACAGGGAAAACGTACTTCTTCCGTCATAACATGTTCATCTTTCTCTATCATTTTACGTTCTTTATCATTTTACCTTGTTATTTTCGCAATATATATTGCTGTCTCGTAAACAGGGTGGTTGTTTGTGTTTTGCAAGGGAGGAAAAAGATTGTATTTTTTGTCTGGGTCGAGATAATGGGTGTAACTATGTGTGGTTAGGCATGGCCACGAGCGAAAAAATCGTACATCCACTCATCACGATAGCAGGTGGTGAACTGAGAGGGTGAAGTCAAGGTCAGTCTCATGTCCCAGATTTTCGTTCACTTCCCGAAAGTTTTCACAGTTTTCTACAAGTTGCACTGCATCATAATTATGATCCAAACCATTACAGCAAACCTGAGCAAATAGGTAAAGATACCAAGACAAAAATGTATTTTTCTCTTATTATAAGTCTTTAACGAACAAACAAAAAAGGCAATATTCCGACGCCGATCATGGGTAATCATATAAATCAGGTTACCTGGTTACAAGGCTTTATTTAATGCTTTAATTGCTTACAAGTACATACCAGAACAGTAAATATTTAACTTACAAATACAGTACTGTAGAAAAGCAGTACAGTAAGAGTTTAACGAACAAACAAAAAAGGCAATATTCCGACCCTGATCATGGGTAATCATATAATTCGGGTTAACTGGTTACAAGACTTTATTTAATGATTTAACTTTATTTAAGTGCTTACAAGTACAGTACATACGAGAACAGTAAATATTTAACTTACAAATACTGTACAGTACTGTGGAAAAAACGAACAAATAAAAAAGGCAATATTCTGACGCCTATCAGGTAAACTGGTTATAAGACTTTATTTCTTGCTTTAACGTTATTTAATAGTACTTTAAGTTGCACATAAACTTACCAGAACAGTACAGTACTGTAAATATTTAACTTACAAATACTGTGCTCAGGAATGTCTCACTCACTGAATAATTTCCCGCCTAGATCGTAACGTAATCAAAACAAACCGCGCGCTGCGGTGACGTTCGAAGATTTGATCTTTCAAAGGCCTCTCCTGCGTTAATTTGTAGTTTTCATAATGGTTTTTTAATCTTACGTTGTCTTATATGTATCCCAGCCCTTACCGTGTATAATTGCGAGCGCGTCCCATGAGATCGTGTTCCGTGCGAGTTACCTGTACTACCTTTTCAAGCTCAAAGTGGGAATTGAGGAATTCAAGGGCCTGAACCCCTAACCACCAGGTGTCAACATGGACCAAAGCAAATGAGGTGGCAGGAGGCCACCAGGTGTTGGTAGGAACTGCAACAGACGAGTTTACGGTAAAAAAATTTTCTAAGATAATTGTATGGGTAAAAAAGATGCAGAAAATTAGTCAGCCTTTTTTTCCCAAAAAATTGAATAGATACTTGACAAAACACTAGATAAAGTAGCTGAAAAATCACGTGACCTCTGATTGGTCGTGACGACAATACTCACACTGAGGCAGCACAGTCAACTTTGTTTATACTTTTAGCCCGCATACACTGTGCTTATTTCTGACCTCTATGAATGCCCAGTCATAAGAGGAATAATTGCTAGTGTTTTGTTCCAATGTGTAAGTGAACTGACGAAAGCACACCAGGTAAATTATTCCTCTGTGTACCAGCCAATAACTAGAGACAAAAGCAGTGGTGGCTGGCTGCTCATCATAAGTTCCCAGTGCTGAAATGCAGTCTTTACTGTTATGAAAATATGTTCTTCACCACATAGGTTTCCCCCCCCCCCCCTTAATGTGAAGAAGAAGGAACCAAAGGCCATGAGCCCGCAAAACTGTTCCTTCCAAGAGAAAAACAAAATACAAGAGAGAGCCAAATTCAAGATCCATTCATTTCGAGATGCCTGGACACACTGCGTTTGAAAGACTGGAGATCATAGGAAGCAGGAAATACGGACAGAGGGAGACAGTTCCAGAGTTGACCCATTGCATAAATGAAGGACTGGGAGTAACGGTTAACTCTTGCATTAGAGAGTTGGACAGAAAAGGGGTGAGAGTTTGCTGCTAGATGGGTGGTACGCGCCCGCTGTAGAAGTGGAGGAATGCATGCAGACAGTTCAGAGGAACAGTGATCATTGAAGAAGCGATAGAAAAGAGGTAAAGATGCAATATTGTGGCAAAGAGACAGAGGTTGAAGGGAGTCACTAAGAGGGGGAGAGTTAATGACAGGAAAAGCCTTTGACTCCACTCTATTGAGAAGAGCTGTATGTGGGGAGCCTCCCCACACATGAGAGTTGTACTCCACACAGGGGCGGATAAAACCCCTGTATAGAGTCAACAACTGTGCAGGGGCAAAGAAGGAACAGAGTCGGCTTAGCACACCCAATCGCTTGGAAGCAGATTTTACAAGAGATGTAATATGATCTTTCCAAGACAAGTCCCGAGCAAATGAAACCCCAAGCATGTTCAAGGATGATGCAGGATTAAGTTGAGTATTATTAAACATAAGTGGGTATACATGTGGAATATTTTGTCGGGTTGATAGGCGCAAAAACTGAGTCTTGATGCATTAAAAACAACCAGATTATTTTCACCCCAGCCAGAGATGCGAGCCAAGTCAGACATTAGGTGTGCCATTGCCTCATCCCTTGCCTGTTGAAGTAACTGCTGAGATGGACGTTGTGGGAATCGAATGGAAAGGTGAAGGGTGGAGTCATCAGCGTATGAGTGGATAGGATTAGACGTACAGCTTAGAAGGTCATAGATGAATAAAAGGAAGAGAGTTGGTGATAGGACAGAGCCCTGAGGAACACCACTGTTAATAGATCTAGGAGATGAACGATAGCCGTCTACAACAGCGGCTATAGAACGACCAGAAAGGAAGCTAGAGATGAAGGCACAGAAAGAAGGGTAGAAACCGTAAGAGGGCAGTTTGGAAATTAAAGATTTATGCCAGACTCGATTGAAAGCCTTTGAGATGTCAAGTGCAATGGCAAAGCTTTCGCCAAAGTCCCGAAAGGAGGATGACCAGGAGTCTGAAAGGTAGGTGAGAAGGTCGCCTGTGAAGCGTCCCTGATGGAACCCATACTGACGATCAGAAAGAAGGTTGTGATAGGAAAGATGATTTAAAATTTTTCTATTAAGAATAGACTCAAAAACTATTGAGATACAGGATGTTAAAGCAATTAGGCGATTGTTAGAGGGTTGGGAATGGTCACCCTTCTTTGGGACTGGCTGAATGAGAGCAAACTTCCAGCAAGAGGGAAAGGTACAAGTTGACAGACAAAGGCGAAAGAGTTTGCCTAGGCAGGGTGTAAGCACAGAAGCACAGTTCTTGAGAACAACAGGAGGGACTCCATCAGGCCCATAGGCCTTATTAGTACTGAGGCCAGCAATGGCAGAAAATACATCAGCTGAAGAAATTTTAATGTTAGCCATGAGGAAGTCTGAGGGGGGAAGTGATGGAGGAACAGCACCGGAATCTTCTAAGGTGGAACTGGAGGAGAAAGTCTGAGCAAAGAGATCTGCTTTATCAGTAGAAGAAATAGCTACAGAGCCATCAGAGTAGAAAAGAGGAGGGAAGGATGATGAGGTAAAGTTGTTAGAAAGGTTTTTGACAAGGTGCCAGAAGGAGCGGGGAGAGTTCGAGTTGGAGAGTTAAGAGCATTTTGTACGGATGAAATTATTTTTAGCAGAGCGAAGAACAGACTTAGCACGATTCCGGGCAGAAATGTATAAAAGATGTAATTCAGGGGTGGGTTGGCTCCGGTACCTTTTATAGGCCCTCTCCTTGTTGCGGACAGCATTAGAACAAGCGTGATTAAACCAAGGCTTTCTTGTGTTAGTCAAAGGATATGAGAAAGGAATGTATGCTTCCATGCCCGAGAGAATAACCTCCATAATGCGCAAGGCACACCCAGATGGCTCCAGGCCATGAAAGCAATAATCATTCCAGGGAAAATCAAAGAAGTACTGCCTGAGGGCCTCCCAATCCGCAGCTCCAAAGTGCCAGAGACGACGTTTTTTTGGAGGGTCTGCAGGCCGTACCAGAGCGATAGGACAGGTTAAGGTGATAAGGTTATGATCGGAGGAGCCCAACGGAGAGAAAAGATTAACAGTGTAAGCAGAAGGATTAGTTGTAAGGAAGAGATCAAGTATGTTGGAGCTCTCTCCAAGGCAGTCAGAGATATGGGTAGGGTGCTGTACAAACTGCTCTAGGTCATTAAGGATAGACAAGGTGTAGGCTTGTTCACCAGGTGGATCTGTGAATGGAGAGGAGAGCCAAAGGTGGTGGTGAACATTGAAATCTCCAAGAATGGAGATTTCAGAGAAAGGAGAGATGGATAGAATGTGTTCCATCGTAGAAGACAGTCAAAGAATTTTTGATAGTCAGTAGAATTAGGAGATAAGTAAACAGCACAGATATATTTAGTCAGAGAATGACAGGAAAGCCGAAGCCTGAGTGAAGAGAATTCAGAAGAATCGAGTTCAGGAACACGAAAGCAAGAGTTGTTGCGTATATATACACAACAGCCACCTTTGGCTTTGAAATGAGTATAGAGAAAGTAGGAGGATACAGAAAAGGGTTTGCTGTCAGTTGCCTCAGACAGTTGAGTCTCAGTTAGGAAAAGAAGGTGAGGTTTAGAGAAGGAGAGGTGGGGCTCAACAGAGCGAAAGTTGGAGGAAAGGCCACGAATGTTGCAGAAATGAAGAAGAAGAGAGTCAGACAGTGGTTCCAGGCACCTTGAGTCGTCACCGGGAGAGGGGCTGAAGGTGGGGGCATTATGGTCCCCCCCCCCCCGTGGACTCCGAGGCTATGTTATTCGACGCCATTATGAATATTTTGAAAAGGAAGTGTGGTGTGTACTGTGCATGTAGTTTGGTGTTGATAGTTGGAGAAACTTGTATTGGAGAGCATGTTGGTCTACTCTGTGTGTTACTGAGACACTTAAAAAGTTCAGCAAAGGGGGATGGTAGGGACCTAGTCCCGAGGGCTGATGAAACGGGAGCTCCAGCTCTCCCTATCATCAGCTTTCCATCCACCTTGGGAGTACTGCCCTGCTCGACTGGTGCTACAGTCTACTCCTATATACATACTTCTCTGAAATGTCAAAAAAAAACTGTGCTTAATTTAACAATAAAAAGAAAATTAGGATGCAGAGCAAAAATGTGCTAAGGTTGGCAAGTACTTCTACTGTAGATTGCCAACATGCCTTGACAGACTTCTGTTTTTGCACAAATGCCGATTTAAAGTGCAATTAAATGCATTTGCATGCTAAATTAATATTCATACAAAGTAGAAGTCTGCCAGGGCAAGTTGTTGAGCTAAAGGAGAAACACTTCCGTTAATATTAGCTCGTTTTTGCTGTGAATCCGGATTTTTTAAAAGCAAAATTAAACAAAAATTTGACCTGATTTCATATAATTAGGTGTGCATGAACCTATATGGTGATAAAATCTATAACACTAAGGCTACCAATTAAAAGTGCTGATTCGGTATTGATTTGGTAAATGACCGCCAATTCGGTATTTCGTCGCACTCTCCTGGGTACTGTACAGTCAAGTTTAGAGTTACACACTGAAACTCTTCTTTCAGAAAACTAATAATGAAGAGTGAAATATTAAATATTCATGAGAAATAGGGGTGTGGAAGAAGTTGAGAGGCGGAAGAGAGAGTTATACAGTATGTAGAAAGAAAGAGAGAGGTGAAAAGATTAGTAAGAGAGAGTAAGAAGAGAGCGGACGAGGAATTTGGAAGGAACTTGAGTGTAAAGTGGAGGGACTGTAAGAAAATGTTCTGGAAAGAGGTGAAAAGAGTAAGACAGGGTAGAAGTGAAGTTAGCAGGGGAGTGAAAGATAAAAATGGTAGATTACTAGTGGAGAAGGGAGAAAAAGTGAGCAGATGAAGAGAACACTTTAAGGAATTATTGAACATAGAGGATGGAAGTAATGTGAGTATAAGTGGCTGGGGAATGGCTGGGAGAAGGAGGGCGGTGAGAAGACAGGAAGAAATCAGTAGGATAGAAGTTGTGGAAGCAATGAAGAGTGTTAAATTGTGGAAAGCCCCAGGAATTGATGGAGTGTGTGGTGAAATGCTGAAGTATGGGGGAGAGAGAGTAGTAGAATGGATGTGGAAAATGTGCAGATTGGCCTGGGAGGAAGGTAGAGTCTTGGAGGATTGGAAGTCAGGTATAATTATTCCCTTGAACAAAGGAAAAGGGGAAAAAGGAGTGTGTGGTAATCATAGGGGCATCTGTCTTCTTAGTATAATAGGAAAAGTGTATGGTAGGATACTTATTGACAGAGTTAGAGAAAGAACAGAGGAATTAGTTGGAGAAGAACAGGGAGGCTTTAGGAAGGGAAGAGGTTGTGTAGATCAGATATTCATTCTTAGATCTTTAGTGGAAAAGTTTCTAGAGAAGGGAAAGAAGTTGTATGTGGCTTTCATGGATTTGGAGAAAGATAACAGGGTGGATAGACAAGGACTGTGGAAAGTATTAAGAATATATGGAGTAGATGGGAAGTTGTTGAATACTGTGAAGAGTATGTATGATGGTGCTAAGGCTGCAGTGCGTGTGGATGGTGAACTAAGTGAATTTTTCTCTTTGAAGGTTGGGTTGAAACAGGGATGTGTCATGTCTCCATGGTTGTTCAATCTGTACATGGATGGAGTAATAAAAGAGGTACAAGGTAGGGTAGTGGATGTTGGAGTAGCCCTGGTGAGAGGGTAGTGTTTGGAAATTCCCTGTACTGTTGTTTGCAGATGATACTGTGTTGTTGAGTGAAGACGAAGGAGAGCCGCAAGGCTTGGTGGATGAGTTTGGGAGAGTGTGTAAGAAACGGAATCTAAAGGTGAATGTAGGGAAGAGTAAAGTGATGGTCTTTGAGAGAGGTGAAGTCAGTGAATGTACAGCGAGGTTGGATGGTGAGGAATTGGAAAATGTGAGTATGTTTAAGTACTTGGGTAGTGTGATGAGTAAGGATGGAGGTTTGGAGGGTGAAGTGCTTGAAAGGGTACAGCAGGGAAGAAAGGTTGCTGGTTCTTTGAAAGCAGCGATAAGAAGCAGGGAAGTGAGCATGGAAGTGAAAAAGTTACTACATGACATTATTGTGATACCAACTCTAACATATGGAAGTGAAGCTTGGACGTTGTTGGAAGGACACAAGTCAAGAGTGAGAGCAGTGGAAATGAGTTATTTAAGAGAAGCCTGTGGAGTCACATGGAGAGAGAGGCTGACAAATGAGGATATAAAGAAGCGTTGTGGTGTGGATGTGATAGGAAGCGTTAGGAGGAATACACTGAGGTGGTTTGGCCATGTGGAAAGGATGGAGGGTGAAAGACTGACGAAGAGAGTGTATGTGAGTGAGGTGGAGGGGGGAAGAGGGAGGGGGAGGCCGAGGATGAGATGGAGGGATGGGGTGGAGAGGTATACGAGAGAGGGGGGGTGTGAGTTGGGAGCGGGGCAGTTAAATGGTGGGGGACAGGGTAATGTGGAGGAGATTTGTTTGTGGCCACCCCGAACGGGATTGAGGCGTCTGGCAATAGATAGATAGATAATACCAATATAAACTCATACAACTGATACTGTACACTATACATTAAACACTTTCCACCGCGTGAGGTAGGAGCACTGCTCAGTAATGGTGTAGCTGTAAGTTACACAATTTACTTGCCTAACAGGTACCACCCACTTACACCATGAAAAGTATTCCTTCACAACATACCTGAAGAGGGTAGTCTGGATCTACAGTGGCCATATCAGTAAATATCATGACAACTATTATCGTTGTTACCGGTAAAGTACTGTGTGATGGACTGGAGTGTCGTCTGCAGTATGAATACTGGCGTCATTGCCAATATGGTGGCTGCTTCCCTCCAGCCGCAAATAATTAAAGTTATCACGTCTTGATCAGTGCAACTGATAAATTAAATTAGAAGATATATATACCATAAGCTTCTAAGTACATGGCAAAGTGCACTTGCCATGTTTACCCAGAACCAGCAATGTGTCTATTGTTTTCGCAGTACAGTTTGAAGTGGCCGCCACTTGAACTCGTCACCAAAGGCTGAGGAGTGACTCCTCCCACCCAAAGCAAGCATACATCAGTCATCTCTGTGTGCCAGATGTAGATCGGTTTCTTCTTAACCCTCTTGTCCGATTCCGTTCCAGCCTCAAGTGGACACCTTGCCTCATCCACCCCTGCCAAGCCTCCTTCCAAAGGTACTAGTAAAGGACTCAGTGCCATTGGGCATGCCTTGGATGCCACTGCAACTGGTTTATCTAGTAATAGAGAAGTTATTACGCTGAGAGCAAAGCCAAAATCGGGGCCGCGTGCAAATGCACAAACACATCTGGCTTCACATGCCAAAAATTACTCCTCTTTATCATGTCCTTACTCGTCAACACGACGACCTGGGAATACTTTCTTTCGCAAAAATTGCTGAGTAATATGGTTTATAATCTGTTTCCCTAACTGCTGTAGTTTCCGAGATACGGTAATCCCTCCAAGATCTGACGTAACAGAGCCAAAGGCATGTCCTGGACTTGGAAAAAATGTCCCTGGACAGGTACTTATAGATCCCTACTCAACCTTACTTTGAAAGCCACCTGAATAACTCCCTACCAGACATGCACAGCACCTATTTAAGACTCTATGCACACAAATAAAGGACAGAAACCATGAAATAAATGAAAAGGAACCTGAGAATGAAAAATTAGAAGTATGGAAAATATTTAGCAGTGTACAGGGTACTCACAACACATCCATGACCGTCGAGAAGATAACCCGCCTCCTCTATGGCTCTGACGGGGGTGAAGGTGCACTTGAAGCATGCACAATAATCCAGTGTTGTGCTGCATTTAATCCTTTGCACTGTGAATTATGATTGTTTAACACCACTTGGCAAATTTAAAGTAGGGATGAACACACATCGCTCCCCCCCCCCCCAAAGGACCCGAGCCCAAAATGTCCCGGTAGGCAAAAGTTTAGGGAAATTTAATAAGTCATATTTTTATGATTTATGTGTTTGGGATGATGGATAATGATGAAATATCAATAAAAACAATAAAATAAATTTATTTTACCTACCCATTACTGTTTTTTTTTTTTTTTCCCAATGTGAAGAAGAAGGAACCAAAGGCAATGAGCCTGCAAAACTGTTCCTTCCAAGAGAAAAACAAAATACAAGAGAGAGCCAAATTCAAGATCTGATCATTTCGAGATGCCTGGACACAATGCGTTTGAAAGACTGGAAATCATAGGAAACAGGAAATACAGACAGAGGGAGACAGTTCCAGAGTTGACCTGTTGCATACATGAAGGACTGGGAGTAATGGTTAACTCTTGCATTAGAGAGTTGGACAGAAAAAGGATGAGAGTTTGCTGCTAGACGGGTGCTATGCGCCCGTCGTAGAGGTGGAGGAATGCATGCAGACAGTTCAGAGGAGCAGTGATCATTGAAGTAGCGACAGAAAAGAGATAAAGATGCAACAGTGCAGCAAAGAGACAGAGGTTGAATGGAGTCAGTAAGACGAGGAGAGTTAATGAGACGAAAAGCCTTTGACTCCACCCTATTGAGAAGAGCTGTATGTGGGGAGCCCCCCAACACATGAGAGTTGTACTCCATACTGGGGCGGATAAAACCCCTGTATAGTCAACAATTGTGCAGTGGTAAAGAAGGAACAGAGTCGGCTTAGCACACCCAAACTCTTGGAAGCAGATTTTACAAGAGATGTAATATGATCTTTCCAAGATAAGTCCTGAGTAAATGAAACCCCAAGCATGTTCAAGGATGATGCAGGATAGAGATGAATATTATTAAACATTAGTGGGTATACCTGTGGAAGATTTTGTCAGGTTGATATGTGCAAAAACTGAGTCTTTGATGCATTAAAAACTACCAGATTATTTTTATCCGTTAGAGATATGAGCCAACTCAGACATTAGGTGTGCCATAGCCTCATCCCTTGTTTGTTGAAGTAACTGCTGAGATGGACGTTGCGGGAATTGAATGGAAAGGTGATGGGTGGAGTCATCAGCGTATGAGTGGATACGTACAGCCG
This sequence comes from Coenobita brevimanus, assembly GCF_032717465.1. Lineage (NCBI taxonomy): Eukaryota > Metazoa > Arthropoda > Malacostraca > Decapoda > Coenobitidae > Coenobita > Coenobita brevimanus. The sequence continues at coordinate 25,429,191 of NC_137029.1, read as the reverse complement.
ATGAATGCAGTATGGATAATCCATGAGGAACACAAAGAATGTAAATAAACACAACTTTTTTCCATCTGTTGTTTTAACTTATTGTTTGAACAGAACATTCTTCCCTTATTAGAAAAACTTATTTCTTGCTTCTGTGTACAATTATTTTCAAAACAGAACTTGTTTCCATATTCAAAAAATTGTAATTTCAACTTCTGAACTTTACTTATGCTACCAGTAATCAGAACATAACTTATTTCCTCTCATTCAACAAAATGTTTCTTCTTGTTCTTGTAGTTTGAACAGAACATTTTTTCCTTATTTGAAAAACTTATTTCTTGCTTCTGTGTACAATTATTTTCAAAACAGAACTTGTTCCCATATTCAAAAAATTGTAATTTCAACTTGTGAACATAACTTATGCTTCCAGTAATCAGAACAGGACTTATTTCCTCCCATTCAACAAAACTTTTCTTCTTGTTATCCACTACTTCTGTTTAGCTAGAACTCAGCAAGTGTGTGGTAGTCACGCCAACACTCAAAACATAGTGCGACACCACATTCTTTGCACCATGTGCTCACTTGGTTGTTTTTCCGTGGCTTTCTCACAGAATGAATGCAGACATGACATGATCGCTGTCCAGTCTTTCGGTTATGTGTTGGAGGCAGCTTTTGTAGATAGTGCCTATTGGTGAATCCAGATGCTATAAGTCTGTCAGCAGGTAGTTCAGAGTGGCGTCCAGGACGATCTTTATTCAATGTGCCACACTTGGTGAGCAGTTGTCTCATCACTTCCAGAACAAAGTGCCTCAGTGACTTCTTCTTTTGGGTTTCTGCCTTGTACATATGGTAGGCATTCAGCACTGATAAATCAACCATATGAAAAAAAAACTTCTTGTACCATTTTACGGTACATCTGATACACTCCACAGTACCTATTAGGGCATCCGACTTGTCAACAAGTCTCATATTTTTTTTGTAATCAGTTACTACGTTCGGTTTGAGGATTGGTTCATTTGTTCTATAGTGCACTTTTCCTGATGGAAGCAAGTTGCCACAATGGAAGGTACTCGGCATACAAACCTCCCGTTTATCTGTCCATCTGACACACAGCTAAGGATCACTTCTGTAGCACTCACAGGTTCCTCGAGCACTAAGTCCTCCAAACTTTGGAAGATGTTTCCTGTTCTTCCGGACTGTCCCACAACTACAAGTGTTATGATCTTGAAAGAAACTACACAGGGCTGGGTAAGTATACCAATTATCAGTATACAAAACATGTCCCTTGTTCAGAAATGGTGCCATCAGTTTTTTACCACAAAGCCAGAAAATCCTAGGGGATCTCTTGCAGGTACATCAATATCAGTGCCAGTGTATTGTACACTATAATGTCTAACATTATGCCAGTTAGGCAGTCACAAATAACAAAAAGTTTTATTCCAAATATATGTCGTTTGGAGGGAATGTATTGCTTGAATATAAGTCTGCCAGGGAACAGAATGGGACTTTCATCAATGACAAGCTTCTGATAGGGTGCAAAGATGGAGCGAATACGCTCCCTTACCTTTTCTATTACTGGACGAACCTTTCAAAGGCGGTCATCAGTACTGGGATGGTTGTTGTCTGTGAAAAGAGTAAATCGCATGAGTAGCTGGTACCTGTCCCTGGGCATGTACTTGGGAAATATTGGGGTATAAATCAGTGGATCTCGGTTCCAGTAGTCATGAACATTTTGCTTCTTTACTTGTGGCATCAGAAGAGTGAGTGCAAGAAATGTGTACAATTCAGGTACAGTGGTATCATACCAACATTTCATTTTATTGTGGAGAAAAAGGATGTTTGTCCTTCATGAACTGACAGTATCTATTGGTTTCTTGTACCAAATAATCAAGAATTTCACCATCAAAAAACAGGAGAAAATACTCCATTTCAGAAATGTTTTTGTCTACACCAGCAGCCCTTGTCACTCCACTGTGAGCTGCATCAAATCTATAGCAATTTGGTATGAATCTATCACCATTTGCCCAGATAAACCCAGATCCACCAGCACTACCAATACCACCAGGCCTACGGGGAGGGTCACACACCCTGGGATCATCATCATCATCATCATCACTTAGGTCTGAATCATCATCACTCTCGTCACTCACGGGAATAAATCCATCAGTCACTGTCTGCCATCCCCTCACTGTCACTACCACTCTCTTGGTCACCACTATCGTACTCCAAACCTGGTGATAACTTACGTTTCAAGCCAATACTACTCACTGATACCCCAGAGGTTGATGGAGTTTGTGTATCACTGGCTGAAAATCCTTCAAAATCGATGATGTCATGCACTTCCCTCTCTTCACTGAGTCTACTAGTCACTTCAGAGTTCTCCAAGTTGCTGTCCAGTTCTGCCATCTCATCTGAAGCCTGTGTTGAGGGCGAAAAATGAAGATTTCCCTCTAACTCCAAGGTAAACACAATCGTGCTGCCTAAACCCTGAATGTGTGCGGACATGAAAAAAAATCGGCCACATATACTGTTATTATAGCTCATTTTTGAAGCATTTTAGGCATATATGTTTGTAGAAAATTATGTTATGATTTATGAGTCATTTTTAGGTAATCATTTGAGCATTTAAAAAAAAAAAAAAAAAAAAAAAAAACACACACACCCCAAAACCCGGTACATTTGTACCAGCAGGTTTGTTTACATATGACGTCACAGCCCAGACCACTCTGAGTGTAACATGGAAGACGGGGGGTATCAAACGATGTCACCCGTCGCCTGAGGCTCTTTGGGATTATTGTATTAATCCCTAAAGTACTAATCTCACTGATCTAGCTTTTTGCGCAATTTCTAAACCCACCGACGTATATATACATCCGAACATTTTGTCGCTATGACTCCCATTGACATATATAACATGCTGCAATTGCAAGGTCTGTCACTTGCACATTTTTCAAATTTCGAGCGTGCTTTTTGGTATGTATACATGGGACACCTTCCTCTACCAGATGCCAGGCAGGGACAATGCCTTAGCCCGCATGATCTCCATCCCCCCCAAGCCATTGTCTCAGCAATTCACCTGTTACCAGTGACCTGGACAGTAAAGACATGTCGCGCCACGGTACGAAATTCAAGGCCAGAGTGATTCCCCAATCGATGACAATGTGGAGGACAGAGTTTACGTAGCATTACAGGAAGAAACAGTCAGAAATGATGATCAGGCAATGCCGTCAAAAAAGGTGAGGTATGCTGATGTGTTTGGTGAGTGAAACAATGTTTATATTGCCTATATTACTGTGTGAAAACCAATATACTCTTGTACTACATATAAATTCATACCAAATAAATATATAAATACCTTTTATGAGTGATGTGGAATAGTTACCCCTCGCATAGAACACGTTTTCTCTGGAGCCAGCCCCACAGAAAACAGTAAGGTAAGTGGTACTGTTACCTGTATTCAGCATTTTAAACCTCAGGTGAGCAATTTCTCTATGAATTTTCCATGTTTCTCATAAAAAGCGGAGGTTTTGGCCAGAAAAAACAAAATATTAATATGCCAGGATTTGGGGAGGTCATTGGTTAAAAATCTGCCGGGATGGGGCAGGTTAAAAGGACAAGCAATGCCGATCGTGCAACGTCCACAAAAAACTGGCAGCAGCTGGCTCCATCCCAGTTGCGACGTAAATGGCCTCTAACCAATCAGAACTAAGTGTTGGACACACCAGAGGGGGGACCCAGGCCCATACCAAGGCAGTGGAGGGTGTACTCCCCACCTCCCTCTCCCCAGGTCCCTCTATCCCACTACCTTGTTACTATCCTACATCCCACTGTTCTTACCACCACCACCACCACCACCCCTCCCACACCCTCTTCATGCATCCCTCCCCCTCCCATGTGGATTCCCCCCATCACTTGGGGGGAGGATATTTCCCCACTACCCTTCCTCCATGTCCCTGTACTCCACTGGGGCCCTTCCTTAGTGTCTGATCCCCCCTTCTGGCCTTACCACTTCCTGTCACCCCCCCTCCCCCACCCCCACTCCCACCCCCTAGCACGCAGTATCTTTTGGCCTTACCACTTCCCTACCCCCTGGGGGTAGGGGGGTTTCAAGAATACTCCCCCAGTATCCCTGCTTGTCGTACGAGGCGACTAAAAGGGTTGGTGGTGGGTTAGTGCCCCACCCCGTAAAAAGAACTAACTAAAAAAGCAAATAAAGCGCCTCGGACCCGGACGGACCATACGTTGATGACTAAGGAATGGACAAAGGACATTCTGAGAGTAGGAACGTGGAATGTGAGAGGAGTGAATGATGAAGTGAAAGAGAGAGAGATTGTCCAGGTGCTTGAGGATGCAAAAGTGGATATATGTGGATTGACTGAAACTAAATGGAAAGGTGAAAGGATGAGAGAATGGGAATACGGTGTAGGTATATGTGCGGGAGTCAGTGAGAATGAGAGGGCAAGAGAGGGAGTATGTCTGATGATAAGCAAGAAGTGGAAGGAGAATATAAGAGAGTATGGAACAGTGGGTGCAAGGATTGTATGGGTGAGGATGAAAGTAGGTATACAAGCATGGGCGATTGTATGTGTATATGCTCCAACAGAGGATCGAGTGGCAAGAGTGAAAGATGAGTTTTGGGCGAGAGTAGAAGCATGTATGGACAAGTTTGAGAGGAGCGAGAGAGTGCTGTTGATTGGAGACATGAATGGCAAAGTCGGGAATGTACGAGTGGATGGAGTGGTTGGTCAGTGGGGTGTGCCAGCGGAAGTAGATGGGAATGGTAGTGCTTTGGTGGACATCTGTGCTGGTAAGGGGTTGGCAATAGCCAACACCTACTTTCGTCATAAGATGATCCACCGGTATACATGGAGAGTAATGAGGAGGATGGATGGTGAACTTGTTGAACGAAAGGCAATGATAGACTACGTGTGTGTGGATGAGCGAATGAGAAGACAAGTGTTGGATGCAAGGGTGTGGAGAGGGTGGGGGAATGGAGTCTCGGACCATCACTTAGTGATGGCCAAGGTAGAGCTGCAAAGAAAGTGGTTGAGGAGGCGAAGGGGAAGACAGGAGGAAGCAGCTCCTGTGAGAAGAGTGGAGAAATTGCAAGATAGTGAGAAGAGGACAGAGTATAAGAGCATAGTGGAAGAAAGATTGGGAAGGTATGAGCTAGAGCAGATGGAAGGGGTGGAAGACGTATGTAAGATATTCACGGAAGAGATAAGCACAGCGTGTGAGGCGGTTTGTGGAGTGAGGAGGAGATGCAAGGGTGTGCAAGGGACAGCATGGTGGAATGATGAGGTGAAACGAGCTGTGGAACAAAAGAAGAAGGCATATGGTGAATGGTTGGCGAGTAGAGGTAGGGGAGAAGATGAGAGAGAGAAGAGAGAAGTATATGTGAGCAGGAGAAGGGAGGTTAAGAGACTGGTGAAGGAGAGTAAGAAGAAAGTGGATGAAGAGTTTGGGAGGAATCTGAGTGTGAAATGGAGGGAGAGTAAGAAATTGTTTTGGAAGGAGGTAAAGAAAGTAAGGCAGTGTGAAAGGGGAAATAGTAGGGGAGTGAAAGATAGGAATAATAGATTGTTGGTGGAGAAGAGAGAGAAATTGAGGAGATGGAAGGAGCACTTTGAGGATTTGTTGAATGTGGAGAGTGAGAGCAGTGTGAGTATAAGTGGTTGGGGAATGGCTGGGAGAAGAAGAGATGAGAGGAGGGAGGAAGAGATCAGTAGGTCGGAAGTAGTGGAAGCGATGAAGAAGATTAAGCTGGGAAAGGCCCCAGGAATTGATGGAGTGTGTGGTGAAATGCTTAGGTATGGGGGTGAGATTGTTGTGGAGTGGATATGGAAGTTGTGTAGATTGGCTTGGGAAGAGGGAAGGGTTCCAGAGGACTGGAAATCAGGTATAATTGTTCCTCTGTACAAAGGAAAAGGGGAGAGAGAAGTATGTGGTAACCATAGGGGTATTTGCCTTCTTAGTGTGACTGGTAAAATATATGGTAGAATACTCATTGATAGGGTTAGGCATATGACAGAGGAGCTAGTTGGAGAAGAACAAGGGGGATTTAGGAAGGGAAAAGGGTGTGTAGATCAGATATTTGTTCTAAGATGTTTAGTGGAGAAGTATCTAGAGAAGGGAAGGAAAGTGTACGCTGCCTTCATGGACTTGGAGAAAGCTTATGACAGAATAGATAGGAAAGGTATGTGGAAGGTATTAAGAATATATGGAGTGGAGGGGAAATTGTTGAGTGCTGTGAAGAGTATGTACGAGGGAGCTAGGGCTACGGTGCGAGTGGATGGTGAGCTGAGCGAGTTCTTTGATCTCAATGTGGGACTGAAACAGGGGTGTGTAATGTCTCCTTGGCTGTTTAATATATATATGGATGGGGTCGTAAAGGAGGTACAAGGTAGGGCAGTGGATGTGGGGGTGGCCTTAATGAATGAGGGTGAGATTTGGAAGCTTCCGGTGTTGCTGTTTGCTGATGATACAGTATTGTTGAGTGAAGATGAATGGGAGTTGCAAGGTTTGGTGAATGAATTTGGGACAGTGTGTAGGAGGAGGAAGCTGAAAGTTAATGTAAACAAAAGTAAAGTTATGGTGTTTGAGAGGAATGAAGTCACAGAGTGTGCAGTGAGGTTGGATGGTGAGGATATGGAGAATGTGAGTGCATTCAAGTACTTGGGTAGGGTGATGAGTAAGGATGGAACTTTGGGGGATGAAGTACGTGAAAGGGTACAGCAGGGAAGGAAGGTTGTTGGCACACTGAAAGCAGTGATGAGAAATAGGGAGGTGAGTATGGAAGTTAAGAAGTCACTGCATGATGGTATTGTGATCCCTACCCTGACGTATGGAAGCGAGGCGTGGACCTTGCAAGAGGGGAACAAGTCAAGAGTGAGAGCAGTGGAAATGAGTTACTTGAGAGGAGCATGTGGAGTGACATGGAGGGACAGGTTGACGAATGAAGAAGTGAAGGAACGTTGTGGGGTAGATGTGGATGTGGTTGAAAAGATTAGGAGAAATACACTGAGGTGGTTTGGACATGTGGAGAGGATGGAGAATGAAAGACTGACTAAGAGGGTGTATGTAGGTGAGGTGGAGGGAGGGAGAGGGAGGGGTAGACCGAGGATGAGGTGGAGGGATGGAGTTGAGAGGTATATGAGGGAGGGGGGGGTGAGTTGGGGGGAGGGGAGTCAAATGGTGGGTGACAGAGTGACTTGGAGGCGTTTTGTCTGCGGCCACCCTTTGCGGGATTAGGGCGTCGGGCTATAGATAGATAGATAGATAGACTTCCTGTCACCCCCCCTCCCCCACCCCCACTCCCACCCCCTAGCACGCAGTATCTTTACCTCCACAGCCTTGAATATTTTGCGTATTTTTTACGCTTTATGGAGCATTTTTTAATCCTTTAAGTCCGGGTCGGGTCTTAAGACGGGTTCTCTTGATGGATACCGGGTCGGGACTTGAGTAAAAGAGCCTCAGGCAACGGGTGGCATCGTACGATACCCCCCACCTTCCACGTTGCACTCATAGTGGTCTGGGCTCTGATGTCATATGTAAACAAACCTGCTGGTACAAATGTACCAAGTTTTGGGGTGGATCTTTTTTTTTTTTTTTTTTTTTTTTTTTTTTTTGTTGCTCAAATAATTACCTAAAAATGACTCATAAATCATAAAATAATTTTCTACAAACAAATATATGCCTAAAATCCTTCAAAAATATGCTATAATAACAGTACATGTGGCCGATTTTTTTTTCACGTCTGCAACACGCAGAGTTTAGGCAGCACGATTGTGTGTATCATAGAGTTAGAGGGAAGTCTTCATTTTTCGCCCTCAGCACAGTCTTCAGATGAGATGGCAGAACTGGACAGCAATTTGGAGAACTCTGAAGTGACTAGTAGACTTGGTGAAGAGAGGGGAGTGCATGACATCATCGATTTTGAAGGATTTTCGGCCAGTGATACACAAACTCCATCAACCTCTGGGGTATCAGTGAGTAGTGTTGGCGTGAAACGTAAGTTATCGCCAGGTTTGGAGTACGATAGTGATGATCAGGAGAGTGGTAGTGACAGTGATGGATTTATTCCCGTGAGTGACGAGAGTGATGATGATTCAGACCTAAGTGATGATAATGATGATGATGATCCCAGGGTGTGTGACCCTCCCCGTAGCCCTGGTGGTATTGGTAGTGCTGGTGGATCTGGGTTTATCTGGGCAAATGGTGATAGTTTCATACCAAATTGCTATAGATTTGATGCAACTCACAGTGGAGTGACAAGGGCTGCTGGTGTAGACAAAAACAGTTCTGAAATGGAGTATTTTCTCCTTTTTTTTGATGGTGAAATTCTTGATTATTTGGTACAAGAAACCAATAGATACTATCAGTTCATGAAGGACAAACATCCTTTTTCTCCACACAATAAAATGAAACGTTGGTATGATACCAGTGTACCTGAAATGTACACATTTCTTGCACTCACTCTTCTGATGCCACAAGTAAAGAAGCAAAATGTTCGTGACTACTGGAACCGAGATCCACTGATTTATACCCCAATATTTCCCAAGTACATGCCCAGGGACAGGTACCAGCTACTCATGCGATTTATTCATTTCACAGACAACAACCATCCCAGTACTGATGACCGCCTTTGGAAGGTTCGTCCAGTAATAGAAAAGATAAGGGAGCGTATTCACTCCTTCTTTGCACCCTATCAGAAACTTGTTATTGATGAAAGTCTCATTCTGTTCCGTGGCAGACTTATATTCAAGCAATACATTCCCTCCAAAAGACACAGATTTGGAATAAATTTTTTTGTTATTTGTGACTGCCTAACTGGCATAATGTTAGACATTATAGTGTACACTGGCACTGATATTGATGTACCTGCAAGAGATCCCCTAGGATTTTCTGGCTTTGTGGTAAAAAAATTGATGGCACCATTTCTGAACAAGGGACATGTTTTGTATACTGATAATTGGTATACTTACCCAGCCCTGTGTAGTTTCCTTCATGATCATAACACTTGTAGTTGTGGGACAGTCCGGAAGAACAGGAAATATCTTCCAAAGTTTGGAGGACGTAGTGCTCGAGGAACCTGTGAGCTCTACAGAAGTGATCCTTTGCTGTGTGTCACATGGACAGATAAACGGGAGGTTTGTATGCTGAGCACCTTCCATCGTGGCAACTTGATTCCATCAGGAAAAGTGGACTATAGAACAAAAGAACCAGTCCTCAAACCGGACGTAGTAACTGATTACAGAAAAAATATGAGACTTGTTGACAAGTCGGATGCCCAAATAGGTACTGTGGAGTGTATCAGACGTACCGTAAAATGGTACAAGAAGTTTTTTTTTCATATGGTTGATTTGTCAATGCTGAATGCCTACCATATGTACAAGGCAGAAACCCAAAAGAAGAAGTCACTGAGGCACTTTGTTCTGGAAGTGGTGAGACAACTGCTCACCAAGTATGGCACACTGAACAAAGTCCGTCCTGGACGCCACTCTGAACTAGCTGCTGACAGACTTATAGCATCGGGATTCGCCAATAGGCACTATCTACAAAAGCTGCCTCCAACACATAACCGAAAGACTGGACAGCGATCATGTCATGTCTGCCTTCATTCTGTGAGAAAGCTGTGGAAGAACAACCGAGTGAGCACATGGTGTAAAGAATGTGGTGTCGCACTATGTTTTGAGTGTTGGCGTGACTACCACACACTTGCAAAGTTCTAGCCAAAAAGAAGTAATGGATAACAAAAAGAAAAGTTTTGTTGAATGGGAGGAAATAAGTCCTGTTCTGATTAGTGGAAGCACAGGTAAAAGTTCAGAAGCTGAAATTAGTTTTTTGAATATGGAAACAAGTTCTGTTTTGAAAATAACTGTACACAGAAGCAAGAAATAAGTTTTTCTAATAAGAAAAGAATGTTCTGTTCAAACTATAAGAACAAGAAGAAAAGTTTTGTTGAATGAGAGGAAATAAGTTCTGTTCTAATTACTGGTAGCATAAGTAAAGTTCAGAAGTTGAAATTACAATTTTTTGAATATGGAAACAAGTTCTGTTTTGAAAATAATTGTACACAGAAGCAAGAAATAAGTTTTTCTAATAAGGAAAGAATGTTCTGTTCAAGCTATAAGTGAAAACACCAGATAGAAAAAAGTTGTTTGTTTACCTTCTGCGGCATCCTCATGGATTATCCATACTGCATTCATCAGCTGTACCTTCAGTAATGGGTAGGTACAATATATTTATTTTATTATTTTTATTGACATTTCATCATTATCCATCATCCCAAACACATAAATCATAAAAATATGACATGTCAAATTTCCTGAAACTTTTGCCTCCCGGGGCATGTCTGCGGATTCCGAATTGCCTCACAGAAGGGTTAATCATTACCTGTAATTTATTCGTGCTTCTGCATACAGATATGCACACCTCAATTATTTTAGCTGTCTTTATTCAAAACCCACTCAAAAGACATTTTATTTTCCCTAGCTAGATTTGACAGCTCGGAGGAGAGGTTAGGCAAAGGGAGGGGAGGGGAGGGGAGGGGAGGGGTATGGGGAGGGGAGAGGAGGGGAGGATAATTTTTATTATTTATAATATTTTTATGGGGGGGGGGGGGTCATGACCATTTTCCCTAGCTAGATTTGACAGCTCTGCAGGGAAGGAAGAGGGGAGGGGAGATTAGACAAGGGGAGAGGAGGGGAGGGGGAGGGAGGGGATAGGAGGTATGGGAAAAGGAGAGGGGAGGATAATTTTCACTATTTATCATATTTATTGGGGGGGGGGGTTGTCACTATTTTATTTTTTTCTAAGCCCATTACAATAGTTTATAACATCTATACACACCAAAAAAAATTGATTTTGGTGATTTTTGTACATATTTCTGTGAAGAAAATAGGTGCGAGTGGAGTATTTTCTTTCTCGCCAGGGCCGTGACGGGTAACTATTATCAACTTTGATGGGCCATACCTTGGTATCTATTGGGTCTAGGAGGGTGAGGTTTGCATTTTCAGATGTGTAATTCAAGTTCTATAAATCAGGCATAAAACTTTTAACCTTTGAGAAAGTCGAAAAATAGGCCTGTCTTTGCGTCCTGAGGGGTAGTCGAGGCTGGAGAATTGCGTACCCTAGGGGTTAACCCTTTAACTGCGGGCATTGTTTTGACCCGACTGCCCCCCCCCCCACGGGGGTTCCAGCCAAAATGTAAACAAACTTTAAACCTTTATAACTCTGCACAGCATAAATCTAGAGCGAAAAATAAGGTACCATTAGAAAGTACTAACCTTCGGCTTTGCGATGATGTAGGTTTCATGATTTCGTTGACTATCACTGGATGGGCAGTGCCATTAGAAGTGAGCGATCTAAAATCACTATTTTTCGCACACACACCATTACCAAATGCCAACCTCATTCTGATAATAATACTATAAACATGTATGAACACTGCACATACGATAAACACCCACTCTGTGTTCACTGAGGCAGGTAAAAAGGCACTGTAATTGCCCGCACTTCACTGCCACATCAGCGCTGTTGTCACTCACAAAGCTGGACAGATACTGATGCGTGTTTGGTCAGGGGTGGGGTGGGGGGCTAGGGGGGTGGGAGGTGGGAGGAGGTAGGTGGGGTTCGGCTGGAGTGAAAGAACTTAATAGCTACTCTCCCTTGAAACAATTGGCGCGCAGAAAAAACGCGCGGTATTAAAAATATTCACAAACATTCCAGAATGACACCCGCGGTTTGGTCCAGTTTTTGCAATGTCATTCTGGAATGACACCCGCGGTTAAGGGGTTAAGGTCTGAAAACTGGCTGTTTTGGGTAAAATGCCTGTAGTGAAAGAATTACCATGGTATAGATAGCCCAGTGTGGAGGGGTTGAGCAGAGAACTCTGCAACTAGATTATCATGGTGGGGATCCAACTGCCAGGTATGAAAAATGGATAAATCCACTATATAAAATGCTGCCACCAATGCTACAGGGCTGGGGGAGTGGGAGCCATTAGTGTAGACTTCCAGGTGTTCTGCACAGGTGGTAGATGCCAGCTCCTGTAAGATTTGGAGGACAAGATATCCATCCTGGGACTTGCTGAAGGACTCTGAGTTGAAGTGAAACCACGGTCAAGGGATCCCACCATAGAGAGAGAGAAGGTACTGATGCCGGTGGCTAGTGGTTGGAGGAACAATGTCCGGTACACTTGAAGGGCTCGGATCTACAAGCACTGTCTAGACTTAATGGACCAGATAGGGTTCAAAGGGTTAACCCACACTGTATCATAGAGAGCTAGTAATGGGTGGTGTGAGGGAGACTGGTGGATGGCTAGGAAATGTCTGCATTTGGTTGGGCAGCATCTTGGCAGTAGAACAGACTGGGAGCAGGTGGGAATCAGTGGCCTGGTAAGCTGAAGACATCGAATGAGGTCTGGCAGACGCACTAAGAGACTGGGCATCAGTAGTTGGGGCAGTGACATACAGACCTAAGTCATGCTGTGGGTCCTCGGAGACTGATGAATGTGCCTGGTGTTGTTGACGAGATGGTCACTGGGGGAGAGGCATCCTTCTCATTGCAGGATCACTGGCGTTGATCAAGACTTCAGACTGAGATGTCGGATCAGAGGAGACCCTCACTGTCTATGACCTGCTCAAGGCTGTCCTCCTGATCCTGACTGGCCAGTACATTGTACCTGTTCTTGGTGGTACAGGCATAGTTTGTCCCATCCTTTACATTGGAATCCCTGTGAGGCATGAGAGGCACTGATGAGGATGCGACCACAGAATGTCAAGGAGTATAGTGCAGTGCATGAGGTTTCTTGCTGATGTCCATCAAGGACACACTACCCCCATGTAGTGTGTCATGCATGCCATAAGCCTCCAAGTACACCAGGCACCCCCCTGTGGTCCCACCACACACAAAACACTCAGTTCTCCAAGAACAAGTCTGACCCTCTGCCTCATCTGATCTAAATGGATGGTAGCTGCTGCACACTGAACACCTGCTCTACTCCAACAGGACAGCCTCGTGTGATTAACCCATCACGTCTGGGTGGCACGTAAACATGATGACCTGGGGACATCTGGGTGGTATGTATATATGATCTAGTGTTTTATAGTATTATTGTTATTTCATTATTATTATGATTATAGTACAGGTAACTCGCACGGAACACGAGGGTTTCGTTCCTACCGTGCCGTGTTAGGTGCGAAATCGCGTATATTTAAACTACTCCGTATTTTGCTCCCTAGACCCCCCAAATGTGTTGTTTTGCTGTTATCTGTCACTAGAAAGCACTTTAAGTGGTTAGAAGGTTTATTTAATGTTATAACTCACAAATACAGTACTCCTGAGCAAAACCTCAACACACAAATACTGTACGTAAACACAAGGAAACATTCCGACGCCGATCATAGGTAATACATTAGGTTAACTGGTACCAGTGCTTTAACTTACAAGTACATACCAGAACAGTACATATTTAACTTAGAAATGCAGTACTGTGATATCGAATGATTTCAGTACATAATCTGTTAGGAATGGCTGGAAAAAAAAAAAAAATGTTATGAATACATTTTCACCTTTTTGATATATGTTTATGGTAGTTTCGAGTTATTTTTTACGTTATCGTTGTGCCCATGCTTGGAAAAGGGAGCGAAAGAGTTGAATTATCAGTCCTAAATGAAAAAACTGCAAATCCTCCAAGGCTAGCCTCTGCCACGGGAGAATAAAGTGGAGGGTCAGTCCAATTAGCAATAAGGAAGTTGTGTCACAACTTCCAGCTCCCACACCACGAGAATGGCTAAAAATAGAATCGTAATGCAGTTTCAGAACTAACAATAAGTCTAATTATTACGAATACAGATACAAAGCAGAAATAAATACGTTTACAGACAGGGAAATCGTATTTCTTCCGCCATAACATGTTCATCTTTCTCAATCATTTTACGTTCATCTAATTTTACCTTGTTATTTTCGCAATGTATATTGCTGTCTCATAAACAGGGTGGTTGTTTGTGTTTTGCAAGGGAGGAAAAAGGTTGTATTTTCTGTCTGGGTCGAGATAATGGGTGTAACTATGTGTGGTTAGGCATGGCCACGAGCGAAAAAATCGTACATCCACTCATCACGATAGCCGGTGGTGAACTGACAGATGATACATGAGACGGTGAAGTCAAGGTCATGTCCCAGATTTTCGTTCACTTCCCGAAAGTTTTCACAGTTTTCTACAAGTTGCAAACCATTACAGCAAACCTGAGCAAATAGGTAAAGATACCAAGACAAAAATGTATTTTTCTCTTATTATAAGTCTTTAACGAACAAACAAAAAAAGGCAATATTCCGACGCCGATCATGGGTAATCATATAAATCAGGTTAACTGGTTACAAGGCTTTATTTAATGCTTTAATTGCTTACAAGTACATACCAGAACAGTAAATATTTAACTTACAAATACAGTACTGTAGAAAAGCAGTACAGTAAGAGTTTAACGAACAAACAAAAAAGGCAATATTCCGACGCCGATCATGGGTAATCATATAATTCGGGTTATCTGGTTACAAGGCTTTATTTAATGATTTAACTTTATTTAAGTGCTTACAAGTACAGTACATACGAGAACAGTAAATATTTAACTTACAAATACTGAACAGCACTGTGGAAAAAACGAACAAATAAAAAAGGCAATATTCTGACGCCTATCAGGTAAACTGGTTATAAGACTTTATTTCTTGCTTTAACGTTATTTAATAGTACTTTAAGTTGCACATAAACTTACCAGAACAGTACAGTACTGTAAATATTTAACTTACAAATACTGTGCTACTGTACTCGGGAATGTCTCACTCACTGAATAATTTCCCGCCTAGATCGTCACGTAATCAAAACAAACCGTGCGCTGCGATGACGTTCGAGGATTTGATCTTTCAAAGGCCTCTCCTGCGTTAATTTGTAGTTTTCATAATGGTTTTTTAATCTTACGTTGTCTAATATGTATCCCAGCCCTTACCGTGTATAATTGCGAGCGCGTTCCGTGAGATCGTGTTCCGTGCGAGTTACCTGTATTACATTATTCCATCCATCATCCAATCCTTCGTTGCCCCATGAGGAGCGTAGGAGCCCGGGACTAGGCAAGTTGGTCCTGCCACTTAAGATGAGTGACCAGCCTCACTCATCCCTGAGTGGCATTAAGTAAGCAATAAACCCCAACCACCCCTTGGATATAAACCTTCACCGGCTCAATCTGATTGGAGTACCGTTATTACCCACTAAACCACCAGGCGCCAAAATTTGGTTATATGGTTACCACCCAGCATAGTAAATGGTTTCCTGGTGTACAGGAAACCATTTGGCTTGTCACTCAGTGTAGAGTCACCCACTGGCAGGAGGAGGAGGAAAGAATGAAGGAAAGAAAGACACAAGAGGGAGTGTATTACATTATAATATTATATTATACTATTACTGGTATATTATAGTTTTAGCTGAGAAATTATGGTTTAAATAATAGTGATTTTTAAGAAAAACACCTGCTGGTGGTTTGGGTGGTGAAAACAACCCCCGGACATGATGGGTTAAATTGATGGGAGTTATGGCAAGAGAGAACTGATGATACATATTCACTTACTGGGAATGACAACTGCCTGTATATTACCCAGGATGGTAGAGGTCCCCTGAACATCAGCCACACCCAATGCAAATTGTATCAAGATCCAGGATGCATCCAGCAGCATCAAGGAAATGTGGTCCATGGGCTGGTGCTTGCACACCAGGGCTGCGATGTCCAGGTACGATTCTTCCAAATCTGATGGACGGATCATTCCTTGAGTGGGCATGGCGGCAGGTCACCTTCCATTTGCCAAGGAGCATCATTGTCTGGTTAGGTCAAGGTTAGCTTGGGTGGTGTTATGATTATTATA
Source organism: Coenobita brevimanus (assembly GCF_032717465.1). Taxonomy (NCBI): domain Eukaryota; kingdom Metazoa; phylum Arthropoda; class Malacostraca; order Decapoda; family Coenobitidae; genus Coenobita; species Coenobita brevimanus. The sequence goes on along the minus strand of NC_137029.1, from coordinate 25,413,303 downwards.
ATGGCTGCCTGTGTTATAGCTAGGTTAAAGTTTGGTTTGGATAGGTGGGATTAAATGTATGATGAGGGCCCCCTGTATTATGGATGGACAGGTTAATGTTAGGTTAGGTTAGATGGGGTCAGGTAAGGTTAGATGGGTTTAGATTAGATGAGGGTCAGATACCATTAAGGTCAGATATGGTTAGAAAAGCTTAGATGGGCTTAGAAATGGTTAGACAAGGTTAGATGGAATTTGGTAAGGTAAGATGGGGTTAGATTAGATGGGTTTTGATAAGGTTAGATGGGGTCAGATAAAGTTAGATGGTGTTAGATATGGTTTGATGAGGTTAGATAGGGCTAGATAAGGTTAGATGGGGTTAGATAAGGTTTGATAGGGGTTTGACAAAGTTGAGTTGGAGCAGGTCTGGTTAGCTTAAGACAGAAGCGTGGTGGTGAGCGGTGTGGTGTATCATGGCACTGAAGCTCCTCTACATTTTACAGCTTACCAGTGAGGTTAAAGAGGCTGGGATATGAAAAAAGTGCTCATAAAAGTTTAGTGGATTACATGTCAGACAATCAAGGTGCAAGTGTGTCTCAAACAGTAGTAACCAGAAGTTCAGTGGGTCGTGGAGGTCAGGGACGCAGATAAAGCACAGCCAACATCACACCAAAACAAAGAGGAGGTGCTACAAATGTGCAACAAACCACACCACATCACAGGACTAGTACAGTTACATAAATGAGTATATAACACACAGAAAAGTGTCAGCAAGAGGACACTACAAAAAAATGCATAAAAAGAGAGGTGTTAAAGACATAAGGAAATTCAGTTTCCCAAACAGGGCAACTGATCAGTGGAATGCACTACTGAATGAAATAGTGTGTGCCAAAACAATTAGTAAATTTAAGGATATGTATGATAAAAGTGACCTAATACATGGGACAGTACGAGCTTGACTCATTCCTGTTAAGATACAATTAGGTAAGCGCGTGCGCACACACACACACACACACACACACACACACACACACACACAGACTCAACCTGCCCCTACACCCACACTCCACATCCCTCTGTACCTGGCACGCACTCCCCTTCCCCTTTGTTAAACCTACACATATATTTGCAGTCAAAAATTCCTTTACACATTTGAGGTTCTTAATTGAAGCTAGATTCCAACCCGCCTGAAATAGAGAATTAGACTTTCAGAATTACAATGCTATATACAGGGTTGTCTACATATACCACACCTCAGCTCTCGTGTGGTGTAGGGACGGCTGCAATGGGAGGCGCTGAAAATTTGATTGGTTTGTGGAATTAACATACTTGTTTTACTCTAATCTGGACTAAAATTGCCATCTCTCCATCTTTAATGTTAAGCTGTTGTGGCAATGGATTAATGCAAGTGCTCGTGGGCCCTTTGGGCCCCTTGCACTTGCTTGTGCAGAGGGCTCTCGCGTTTATGCGCTGTTCAAGTACAGTAATCCTGCATATTTCGCGGTAGTTACGTTCTTGTAACCCCCGCGAAAAGTCAATTCCGCGAATACTCTATTAACAATTGAAAACTTGCACTTGTGTCCACCATGCTGCCCATCACACAGTCCATGTCCATACTGATTGCGAGACAATTCGCCGTCAGACAATTCCCCGTCAAAACATGGACGATTCCCCTTCAGAACAATTCGCACCCTGGACGATTCCCCGCCATTCTATAAATATACTAATCAATACTTTCATCAATATACTTATTATTAATTAATCAATACTTTAATAACTATATTTCAGGGGGATCCAGCAAAGTCTATGTTCAGTAGCGTAGGTTCTGGATATTATTTATTAGTTGCACCTTTAGTCAATAATTAACTTGTTTCTTCCACGCTGTAGTCGCCTTTGAATTATATTCTAGCGTCACCCACAGCTATCTTCATTAATGAAGGCGAATTGTTTTGTGTTTGTTGTGACTGCGAATTGTCCCGAAACCTCCATACTCATCCCGAAATACCTTCTTACAAGATTGAAAGCACATACTCCATTATGAAGGAAAAACGTAAACACCGTACTGTAATACACAATTATCTACACATTTATTAACAAAACCGTACAAAATAAAAAGATGCATTAACTGGTGATAGCAAACACTCGCACGGTCGTTTCTTAGCTTGTCCAGTAACACAATTTTCTCTGCTAAGGTCATAACTTGATCGTTTTGTCACTTTGGAGTTCTTACTAATTGTATTATTAGCCTTTGGTGAGGCTGGCTTACGTCCTGGGGCCATGTGGAAAGCAAGTGGGAGGCAAGAGGCTCATATCATAGTGTGGTTACAACCATAACAGCCACTTAAGGCAGTCAGGCGTGGACTGAAGAATGCGAGGCAGAGAGCAGTGTTGCCATATCCAAACAACGAAATTATGCTAGGGCAATGAAAAAATTATGCTAGATTGAGCATATTTGTTCCAAGTAAAAATGAATTATGCTAACTTGAAGCTAAATGATAAAATTCTATACATATTCGTGCAACATATTAATTATATATTGTTTACTATGAAAATATTAAAATGAACCTACATACAGTAAGAGGATAAATATCGGTATCTACCCATACTGCTTTTTCCCACGAAACTTACGTTTTTCTGATGGATTTTGATGTGATTCGTTCGATTTTGAGCATCATTTCCGTCGGAAATAACCAGATTTTGAGATATGACCCCCCCCCATCCCCCTGAAATAATGAGGGATCTTTGGGGAATCGGGGGTTATAGGGAGGGGGGAAACACAGAAAATGGTCATTTCCGACTGAAATGAAGCTGAAAATCGAATGAATCATACCAAAATCCATCGGAAAAACCTAGGTTTCATGGGTAAAGTACAAAGCTCAAACTTATCCTAACCTAACCGAACCAAACCGAACCTAACCTAACCTAACCTAACCTAATCCAACCTAACCTAATCCAACCCAACCAAGCCCAAACTGAAAGTAACCAACTATTCAAACATCTTCTTACCTTATTCGTCTCTCTCTCTCTCTCTCTCTCTCTCTCTCTCTCTGATTTGTAGCTTTTATAAAATTATTCTAAAAATATTCCATTCCATTCTAAATTATGCTAGAATGATTCTAAAACTTCTAATATGCTAAAAAATATTCCAGACTCGAAAATTTGATCAAAATTATGCTAAAAGAATAAAATTATGCTAGATATGGTAACACTGGCAGAGGGGCCACGGGAAAGGGACAGAGGGTGGCGTGAGTTTACCGCGCTACAATTGGAAGCTGCGGGAATTTCAATTTTTTTTTTTTCTGTATATTCAAGGATATTTTTGTTGAACTTATTAATGCTAAGAAAATCCGCGAGAGGGCAAAACCGTAGACAAAAAATCCGCAAAAAATGCGGGATTACTGTATAACGTTGTCACTGGTATTTTATTGCAGCTAACCAACTGATCGTGTTATTTGCAGCTTTGGGAATGGAACCCAAGTTGTCCAAACGCAAGTCCAAAATACACACACACACACGGCTACTGGTATTGAATATTTATTTTAGTTCTACTTTTGGGCAAAAAATTCTATGGAGATCCTATGCCAGGCTCCGGGAGCGATGTTTTTTTTGGTCAAAATGTGATCACTCATTAAATATAGTAAAAGTTTATCAATCATGATGGGATCAAGTTTTTTCACATCATCGAATTTTTTGCCATTTTTGTGCCAATTTTGGTAAAATTTGAATGTGTAGTTTTGGCTGCCCAAAATACACACAGACACACGACTACTGCTATGGTATATTAGATTAGAATATGGTGCTGATCACAAAGAAGTGCTATGGAAAGGATGTAGAGTCATAGCACTGTCTTTTTCTGCCAGAGCCATGTGAAATAAGCTGAAAAATTATGAAAATCTAGGCCACATAAGAGTGAACGAACAATAGTCAAGCAAGAAATTACTAGAGGGAAAAAGCAGACCCTTCTTTCCTACTGGTATAAGGTTAGGATGATGAACTAATGCAACCTAACCAGAAACTAACCCTTTCAGGCTAGATAAAGATGCCTGGAACTACCAGACAGTGTTATCGAGATTTCACACACTCAAGCTCTTATAGTCACTCTCAGCTGGGGGGGGGGGGTTAGATGGGACTGAATTCTAAAGAAGTCCTAACCCTAATAACTGAAACCTATACCTATGCTCACTTAACCTGGATAATAATAATTTGGTTTTACCTTGAAAAGGATGCTAGAGTTATCCCGATATGAGGAAGTTATTTGGATGCTAGAGTTATCCTGACCATAAGGGAGTTAACATCCATCCATCCAATCCTACGTTGCCGCATGAGGAGCATAGGAGCCCGGGGCTAGGCAGTTGGTCCTGACCTTTAAGATGAGAGTGACCAACCTCACTCATCCATGAGTGGCATTACGTGAGCAATAAACCCCAACCTTTCCTTGGATATAAACCTTCACCGGCTCAATCCGATTGGAGCACAATAATTACCCACTAAACCACCAGGCGCCAAAATTTGGTTATATGATTACCACCCTGCGTAGTAAATGGTTTCCTGGTGTACAGGAAACCATTTGGCTTGTCACTCAGTGTAGAGTCACCCACGGGCAGAAGGACGAGGAAAGAATGAATGAATGAAAGACAGAAGAGGGAGTGTAAAGTCACCCGCAGGCAGAAAGACGAGGAAAGAATGAAGGAAAGAAAGACAGAAGAAGATGGAAGGAAAGAAAGACAGAAGAAGATGGAAGGAAAGAAAGACAGAAGAAGATGGAAGGAAAGAAGGACAGAGGAGAGGACAGGGCAGACACCCGAGAGCAGCACTACATTGACTGAGTGGATGGTGAGCGCCCCCACCTACCACAAAGGGGAGTTAACACCTACATAATAAGAAATATGAAGGAAATTGCAAAAACTCGAATGATATTCTGGTCTCTCATGCTACCTGGCAGAGTATGATGGTTATACTGTATACTAGGTGTTCTATACATCCATAGTTTCCCTCTCTCTCTCAGTACATATCAACACTTACTGATAGGCATTCATGAATATGAGTAAATTCTTATACTCGGGTTAGCAATATTACATCAACTAGCATCAGAGAAAGAAAGAGGGGGGGGGGGGTTGCTGCTGCTGCTCTACTCAAAATTTAAGTATATTTAGACTGGCTCTACTATCTTCTTTTTTTTTAACATCTACTTACTGTACAGCGTGAAGTATTTGCATAATAATTAAGGCCAGACCACCTTGCTGGAATCGTAAGTAGAGAGAGAGAGAGAGAGAGAGAGAGAGAGAGAGAGAGAGAGAAAGAGAGAGAGAGAGAGAGAGAGAGAGAGAGAGAGAGAGAGAAAGAGAGAGAGAGAGAAAGAGAGAGAGAGAGAAAGAGTGTCACGGTGAAGGTGGAGATAAAGTGAGGAAAGTACTGCAGAGTGAGGAGAGGTGTGCCATGAGAGAGGGAGGGAGGGAGAAGCAAGGGGAGGAGTTGCATAGGGATGGTGGAGTTAATGGAGGGAAGTGGAGGAGGAAGAGAAATGTATATTGAAAGTGGAAGAAAAGACACAGAGAAGTGAAGAGGGGAAAAGGGAAGTGGAGGGAGAAGGGAGGAAGCAGCAGCATGAGGAAAGGAGAAATGTGTAGGAGTGAGAGAATGGAGAAAGGGAGGTTGGGAAGTGGAGAGAGGGTGTGCTATGAGGGGAGGGGGGAAAGGGGGGGGGGAGAGGAATGGTGGCGAGAGAGCTGTGTTTGGACGGAGTGAAGCAGGAAGGGAAGTGGAGGTAGGGGGTGAGTGAAAGAGGGAAGGCAGGATGGAAAATTAGAGTGGTGAGAAGTGTGCTTGGGGGGGGAGGGAGAGAGAGAGAGAGAGAAAGAGAGAGAGAGAGAGAGAGAGAGTACATAGGTAGTTTATTTTTAGATTAATTTCTTGGTTAAGTGGATAGACAGGTAAGGTTGTATGTAGGTATGTATAGGTATGTATGTAGAGCCAGAAGGGTGGGAAATAGGTATGAACAGTATGTAATTAGGTAGGCAGGTAGGCATAGATAGATAAGTGGATTATTAGATAGGTAAGCAGACAGGTAAAGGAGGAATAGTGAATGTAGAGGTACAGAAGCAAGGGAAGGGGAAGGAGTGTGGGGGTGGAAAATGAGATGGTATGTCCTCGTCCAGTGATGATTATGCTTGAAGGCTGCCCATTGGATCTTCAAACCCCAGCCACTTAATCTCAGAAGTACCTGCAAAACTTTTAACAATTACCTTACTGTATATTACTATCCTGTGCATTCTTTCCTACACAGTATATCAGTACAGTTGACCATTATGACTGAGAGGCAAACGTTCAAACAGTGACAATAACTGAGTTCTGTTGCTCTTATCAAAAGCATCTCTCACCTCCATTCATATCCCCTTACAGGAGGAGGATGGGCTGCATGACTGAACAGTTCTTACTAACTGGACAGTTCCACTGCCCAGTCATTTCTGTGTCACCAGATGAAAGCATCCCTCCCCAGCATCTATTATGTGGCCAAAGTTCATCTACAACCAACAGTGAGGCAGGGATACCTAAGGATACCTAAGTATCACACACACACACACACACACAAAAAGGCTTAATCACAATCAATATGTAGTTAACCCCCACCATGCCAGCTATATTTGAGGTGTATGGCTCAAAAGTATCAGCTATTTTTTTTAAGTTATGTAATCTGCTAAAATAAACATGTTTCACCCAAATATGAGTACTCACAGGTCACGGGAAGCTGATCACATTGTCAGCCCAATATCGGATGCGGCGTGACCGAAATGCCCTCCATCGCACTTCACAGCACCCTCTTTCACGTGACAAGCCTTTGTGTGACTACTTTTGCACTTATGTGACGTCTATGACATGTTTTGACCTTAGGATGTATTTGCAGTTACATACATTTGGGATTATTTGTATTTTTTAGTACTTTTTCTAAATCTGGAGGATATTTTTGCTCTTAACAATTATGACACTCACCATCCACTCACTCAATGTAGTGCTGCTCTCGGGTGTCTGCCCTTTCCCTTCTTCCATATTTCTTTGCTTCCATCCTCTTCTGTTATTCTTTCCTCTTCCTTCTGCCTACAGGTGACTTTATGCTCCCTCTTCTGTCTTTCTTTCCTTCCTTCCTTTCCTCTTCCTTCTGCCTGTGGGTGACTCTACACTGAGTGACATGCCAAATGGTTTCCTGTACACCAGGAAACTACTATGCTGGGTAGTAACCATATAACCAAATTATGGCGCCTGGTGGGGTAGTGGGAAATTAAGGTGTTCCAGTCGGATTGAGCCGGTGCAGGTTTATATCCAAGGGGTGGTTGGGGTTTACTGCTCCCATAATGCCATGCAGGGATGAGTAAGGCTGGTCACTCTCATCTTAAATGTCAGGAACAACTTGCCTAGCCCAGGGGTCCTAAGTTCCTCACGGGGCATCGTAGGATTGGATGATGGATGGATGGAACAATTATGAAGGAGTAAAAGTGTTCAGGTATCATCATTAGATGATTGTTTGGTCTCGTTATTTGTCACTCAATAGAACAATTCACTAAATTTGGGAACATTTGACATGGTACAGGTATGTCACTTTGGGTCACTTATTATCTATAATTTTTTCTTTATTCTTATTTTAGTTTCAGTCTCATCATATTCACTTTTTTTTTTTTTTTTTTTTTTTTGGTCAAACTCCGGGTATGGGCTTCACAGCCTGCTATCAAGGCCTAGGACTTGAATCTTATCAACCTACACTCTTGGTCTAAAAATAGCATACAAGCCTAGTGAACGCATAGCCGTACTTATTATATCAGAACACATATACATATGCATTCTCGGCATTTCTGCCCCCCCCCCCCCCAGAAAACATATAGGCCCATGCGTTCTTGGAACAGTACGGGTTAACAAATATATTTGCATTTTACTAAAATTTTCTTTAGATACCTGTAGTTGTAGTGTTAGCACTCACCACATCTGCTGCTGGCCTGACTCCTCCATGGTTCTTCATTATCTTGCCAAACTTCATTGGGCCGTTCTTTCACCTGCAAAACTGTAAATGAATTACCATCTTGAGTTAAGTTTAAAGTTCCATACCACTCCAACAAACCCTGGTGCTAGAGAGGGACACCTTCAAATAGTAACAATGGCATAAAAAGACTGCACGATTGCCTGGTTATACATAAGTCCCTCAACTACAGTCCACCCTTATTTTCCAATCGGCCATTATGCGATTAACCCCTTAACCGCGGGGCGTCACTTTCGTGATGCTTGGGAGCAAGGGATTATACTGCAGGGCGTCACTTTTGTGATTCTGTGTTATTTTGAATTCTCCCGGGCTTTCAAGTGGTGGCATGTATCATCTATCAGTACTGCCAATGTCCAACACTAGTCAGCACTCCTAATCTCATCTGTACTCCCATCCATTGTTGACAATTTAGCCATTTCTCCCCATTCTTGACTCCCCTCCCTACCTCCCTTCCATTACCCTCTCCTCTCGCCTGCCCGGCCGTGCTACGCTAAGTAAATCTTCCCTGGAATTTTCCACTGATTTCATCCATTGAAATAAGCCCTATGCCCTATTCTTATACCAAATAATATAGACAAAAAAGATATAAGGTAAGTGATACTGTCATACACCTGGAATTGGCTAATTATCACCTGACAACACCTCACTTGCACTCGTTCGCTAATTTTCGCTGTTTATTTCCCCTTGAAATATGCCATATAATCTATTATCGTAAGAAAAATATACAGTATATAAGAATATATGGGAGAAGCCTAAGTAATATTTACATTCACCTGGAACTACCTAATTTATTATGTATTGTCTAGATTTCCTGCCAATCATTTCATAGCGTATATATTAGCAGCTGTCACCCCCGACATTGGCAGCATTGCACTCCCCCTAGGCGGCTAGGCCACCACACTGTATTCAGTTTACTGTTATCTTTCAAGGTGAAACCAAGTTGGATTCACGCCTGTCCAATTCCGCCGCTTTTTAGCCCCATGCCAAGGGCCCTGTGACCTCTACCCCCTACTAAACCTTGTGTGGAAAGGGGTAAAGGGCTAAGTGACTGCTGTGGAAAGTCAACTGGCTAATTTGTCAATGAAAATGATAGACAGTGACTACGATCTTTCTGGTGAGTAAAACAGTGCAAGTGGAAATGTAAATAATGTGTAAACAGCAAGTGAAAGCAATGAATGTAAATATAAGTGAACAGTGGAAAATAGTTTTATAAGTTACTGCAAGTGACTGCATAACACAATGTAAATAAAATAGCAATGTAAATAATGTAAATAAAAGAGAATGTAAATAGAAATGTAAATGAGCAGTAATATAAGAATACGAATATATATACTAGGAGTAATGAAAGTGAAAGTTTCACTCTAGCATGTATGAATACTATGAGTTATGAAAGTGGAAGTGAAAGTGACAGATTCATTCTCAACGCTAGTATACAGGACGAGAAAGTGAATGCTACGTATTTTACTTAAAGAGAAATTGAAAGCCTACAGTGACAATAAACTACTACTGTATTACTGAAGGAAACTTATGGATAAAGACTGTAGATATATACAAGTGTTACACAGTAATAGAAATATAAAGTGTAAGTGTTTTTATGAATAATAAATGACAGAACACCTGTGGCGAACCAGCGCAAGTGGGAAGGTCATACGCGCTCATAGTTTTCATTGCTTTCACAGTGTTTTTTTTTTGGAGTATGGATTCCAAACTATTTGAGAATCATAGAATAGTGTTTCTAGTGATAGTATCAGGCTGTGGTAATCATATTACGGGTTGTCGGGAAGTGAAAATTGGAGACTTTGTTACCCAACTTCAGAGGTCTCCACAAGTCCTACGGTACTCGACGAAGGCTCAACAAACATCCCAGGAAAAAGCTGAAGGTATGTGCCATATGCATATGTAATTTTAATATTCTTGGACTAACAACTGATTTTTAGCAAATATTTTTTGAGTCTGTCGAAGCGCGAATATGCCTGCGAGACATGCAAGTTAAGCAAAAAAAAAAGGCGGTTTAGGGGTTACTATGCTTCTACAATCTTAACATTTTAGCACCTTTTTGGATATATCACCATCTAATTTTTAATACGGTACAGTAATTATGATCTCCTATGAAAATTTTTTTTTTTTAACCAGTATATATGATCAACAATGTTACATGCGATCAATACAATCCCTATTTTCAATATTCAATCACTGGGTATCTGACTGGTTTTCCAAGGACATAACCCATTTTTAATGTGGCTGACATGTACTTCCCCACTCTGAAAGTGTCTTGGTCTTCCTGTGGATTGAAGGGCTGTCGCTGGCTGGAGGCCTGAAGGAGTCCTCCCAGAGGCTCACAAGGAAAACTCTCAAGCTAAAGGGCAGTTTAGTAGTCCAGATCTTCTGAGGAAGACACTCATGTGCCATAGGACTTAAAGTTGTTGATGATGGCTCAAGACCACTCAGCCAAAAAGTATTCAGGGGGTGATGTCAGTGACTATTAGGGCAGCTAGATGATCCCTTAATGGTGTGGATGCAGTAGAAGCAAGGGCAGTGCAAAATAAAGTAGGTTGTTGTCTCCTCTTGCTTTCTGTACTACTGGCAATAAGGGTCTGGGACTAGTCTGATTCAATGATAAGAAGCCAGGCTAATATGCCCGATGAGCTATCTGGTGAGTGCCACATCCAGGGCACAGGAAGATCCTCGGGTCTATGGGTGATTAGACGAGTCCATGTGGTATGACTCCAATGTTGTGGCAAGAAGGTGAACCTCCAGGTCACCATCCCAGGTTCCTCTGCAGGTGACTGACAAGAGATGATGATGTGTAGCGTCTGTGAGAGGCAGCGGTTCCAAAAATTATGACAAGGCCATCCGTGCAGCGACATCTACAATCTCGTTGCCTCTGATGCCAACTTGGGATGGGAACCATTGAAACAAACCTCCAAGCCCCTGCTGAGAAGGCACCAAAGAAGGGCTTATATATCATGAAACAGATGTCTTGCCAACTGAGGTAATGTAGAAATGATGAGGTGAAGAGCTGCCAAACAGTCATTATAGAGTACAGGTAACTCGCACGGAACACATGGGTTTCGTTCCTACCGTGTCGTGTTAGGTGCGAAATCGCGTATATTTAAACTACTTCGTATTTTGCTCCCTAGACCCCCCAAATGTGTTGTTTTGCTGTTATCTGTCACTGGTAATCACTGGAAAGCACTTTAAGTGGTTAGAAGGTTTATTTAATGTTATAACTCACAAATACAGTACTCCAGAGCAAAACTTCAACACACAAATACTGTACGTAAACACAAGGAAACATTCCGACGCCGATCATAGGTAATCATATAAATCAGGTCAACTGGTACCAGTGCTTTAACTTACAAGTACATACCAAAACAGTACATATTTAACTTAGAAATGCAGTACTGTGATATTGAATGATTTCAGTGCATAATCTGTTAGGAATGGCTGGAAAAAAAAAAAATGTTATGAATACATTTTCACCTTTTTGATGTTTATGGTAGTTTCGAGTTATTATTTACGTTATCGTTGTGCCCATGCTTGGAAAAGGGAGCGAAAGAGTTGAATTTTCAGTCCTAAATGAGAAAACTGCACGTCCTCCAAGGCTAGACTCTGCCACGGAAGAATAAAGTGGAGGGTCAGTCCGATTAGCAATAAGGAAGTTGTGTCACAACTTCCAGCTCCCACACCACGAGAATGGCTAAAAATAGAATCGTAATGCAGTTTCAGAACTAACAATAAGTCTATTACGAATACAGATACAAAGCAGAAATAAATACGTTTACAGACAGGGAAAACGTACTTCTTCCGTCATAACATGTTCATCTTTCTCTATCATTTTACGTTCTTTATCATTTTACCTTGTTATTTTCGCAATATATATTGCTGTCTCGTAAACAGGGTGGTTGTTTGTGTTTTGCAAGGGAGGAAAAAGATTGTATTTTTTGTCTGGGTCGAGATAATGGGTGTAACTATGTGTGGTTAGGCATGGCCACGAGCGAAAAAATCGTACATCCACTCATCACGATAGCCGGTGGTGAACTGACAGATGATACATGAGACGGTGAAGTCAAGGTCATGTCCCAGATTTTCGTTCACTTCCCGAAAGTTTTCACAGTTTTCTACAAGTTGCAAACCATTACAGCAAACCTGAGCAAATAGGTAAAGATACCAAGACAAAAATGTATTTTTCTCTTATTATAAGTCTTTAACGAACAAACAAAAAAAAGGCAATATTCCGACGCCGATCATGGGTAATCATATAAATAAGGTTAACTGGTTACAAGGCTTTATTTAATGCTTTAATTGCTTACAAGTACATACCAGAACAGTAAATATTTAACTTACAAATACAGTACTGTAGAAAAGCAGTACAGTAAGAGTTTAACGAACAAACTATCTATCTATCTATCTATAGCCCGACGCCCTAATCCCGCAAAGGGTGGCCGCAGACAAAACGCCTCCAAGTCACTCTGTCACCCACCATTTGACTCCCCTCCCCCCAACTCACCCCCCCCTCCCTCATATACCTCTCAACTCCATCCCTCCACCTCATCCTCGGTCTACCCCTCCCTCTCCCTCCCTCCACCTCACCTACATACACCCTCTTAGTCAGTCTTTCATTCTCCATCCTCTCCACATGTCCAAACCACCTCAGTGTATTTCTCCTAATCTTTTCAACCACATCCACATCTACCCCACAACGTTCCTTCACTTCTTCATTCGTCAACCTGTCCCTCCATGTCACTCCACATGCTCCTCTCAAGTAACTCATTTCCACTGCTCTCACTCTTGACTTGTTCCCCTCTTGCAAGGTCCACGCCTCGCTTCCATACGTCAGGGTAGGGATCACAATACCATCATGCAGTGACTTCTTAACTTCCATACTCACCTCCCTATTTCTCATCACTGCTTTCAGTGTGCCAACAACCTTCCTTCCCTGCTGTACCCTTTCACGTACTTCATCCCCCAAAGTTCCATCCTTACTCATCACACTACCCAAGTACTTGAATGCACTCACATTCTCCATATCCTCACCATCCAACCTCACTGCACACTCTGTGACTTCATTCCTCTCAAACACCATAACTTTACTTTTGTTTATATTAACTTTCAGCTTCCTCCTCCTACACACTGTCCCAAATTCATTCACCAAACCTTGCAACTCCCATTCATCTTCACTCAACAATACTGTATCATCAGCAAATAGCAACACCGGAAGCTTCCAAAACTCACCCTCATTCATTAGGGCCACCCCCACATCCACTGCCCTACCTTGTACCTCCTTTACGACCCCATCCATATATATATTAAACAGCCATGGAGACATTACGCACCCCTGTTTCAGTCCCACATTGAGATCAAAGAACTCACTCAGCTCACCATCCACTCGCACCGTAGCCCTAGCTCCCTCGTACATACTCTTCACAGCACTCAACAATTTCCCCTCCACTCCATATATTCTTAATACCTTCCACATACCTTTCCTATCTATTCTGTCATAAGCTTTCTCCAAGTCCATGAAGGCAGCGTACACTTTCCTTCCCTTCTCTAGATACTTCTCCACTAAACATCTTAGAACAAATATCTGATCTACACACCCTTTTCCCTTCCTAAATCCCCCTTGTTCTTCTCCAACTAGCTCCTCTGTCATATGCCTAACCCTATCAATGAGTATTCTACCATATATTTTACCAGTCACACTAAGAAGGCAAATACCCCTATGGTTACCACATACTTCTCTCTCCCCTTTTCCTTTGTACAGAGGAACAATTATACCTGATTTCCAGTCCTCTGGAACCCTTCCCTCTTCCCAAGCCAATCTACACAACTTCCATATCCACTCCACAACAATCTCACCCCCATACCTAAGCATTTCACCACACACTCCATCAATTCCTGGGGCCTTTCCCAGCTTAATCTTCTTCATCGCTTCCACTACTTCCGACGCCGATCATGGGTAATCATATAATTCAGGTTATCTGGTTACAAGACTTTATTTAATGATTTAACTTTATTTAAGTGCTTACAAGTACAGTACATACGAGAACAGTAAATATTTAACTTACAAATACTGAACAGCACTGTGGAAAAAACGAACAAATAAAAAAGGCAATATTCTGACGCCTATCAGGTAAACTGGTTATAAGACTTTATTTCTTGCTTTAACGTTATTTAATAGTACTTTAAGTTGCACATAAACTTACCAGAACAGTACAGTACTGTAAATATTTAACTTACAAATACTGTGCTACTGTACTCGGGAATGTCTCACTCACTGAATAATTTCCCGCCTAGATCGTCACGTAATCAAAACAAACCGCGCGCTGCGGTGACGTTCGAGAATTTGATCTTTCAAAGGCCTCTCCTGCGTTAATTTGTAGTTTTCATAATGGTTTTTTAATCTTACGTTGTCTAATATGTATCCCAGCCCTTACCGTGTATAATTGCGAGCGCGTTCCGTGAGATCGTGTTCCGTGCGAGTTACCTGTATTACATTATTCCATCCATCATCCAATCCTTCGTTGCCCCATGAGGAGCGTAGGAGCCCGGACTAGGCAAGTTGGTCCTGCCATTTAAGATGAGTGACCAGCCTCACTCATCCCTGAGTGGCATTAAGTAAGCAATAAACCCCAACCATCCCTTGGATATAAACCTTCACCGGCTCAATCTGATTGGAGTACCGTTATTACCCACTAAACCACCAGGCGCCAAAATTTGGTTATATGGTTACCACCCAGCATAGTAAATGGTTTCCTGGTGTACAGGAAACCATTTGGCTTGTCACTCAGTGTAGAGTCACCCACTGGCAGGAGGAGGAGGAAAGAATGAAGGAAAGAAAGACACAAGAGGGAGTGTATTACATTATAATATTATATTATACTATTACTGGTATATTATAGTTTTAGCTGAGAAATTATGGTTTAAATAATAGTGATTTTTAAGAAAAACACCTGCTGGTGGTTTGGGTGGTGAAAACAACCCCCGGACATGATGGGTTAAATTGATGGGAGTTATGGCAAGAGAGAACTGATGATACATATTCACTTACTGGGAATGACAACTGCCTGTATATTACCCAGGATGGTAGAGGTCCCCTGAACATCAGCCACACCCAATGCAAATTGTATCAAGATCCAGGATGCATCCAGCAGCATCAAGGAAATGTGGTCCATGGGCTGGTGCTTGCACACCAGGGCTGCGATGTCCAGGTACGATTCTTCCAAATCTGATGGACGGATCATTCCTTGAGTGGGCATGGCGGCAGGTCACCTTCCATTTGCCAAGGAGCATCATTGTCTGGTTAGGTCAAGGTTAGCTTGGGTGGTGTTATGATTATTATAATGGCTGCCTGTGTTATAGCTAGGTTAAAGTTTGGTTTGGATAGGTGGGATTAAATGTATGATGAGGGCCCCCTGTATTATGGATGGACAGGTTAATGTTAGGTTAGGTTAGATGGGGTCAGGTAAGGTTAGATGGGTTTAGATTAGATGAGGGTCAGATACCATTAAGGTCAGATGTGGTTAGAAAAGCTTAGATGGGCTTAGAAATGGTTAGACAAGGTTAGATGGAATTTGGTAAGGTAAGATGGGGTTAGATTAGATGGGTTTTGATAAGGTTAGATGGGGTCAGATAAAGTTAGATGGTGTTAGATATGGTTTGATGAGGTTAGATAGGGCTAGATAAGGTTAGATGGGGTTAGATAAGGTTTGATAGGGGTTTGACAAAGTTGAGTTGGAGCAGGTCTGGTTAGCTTAAGACAGAAGCGTGGTGGTAAGCGGTGTGGTGTATCATGGCACTGAAGCTCCTCTACATTTTACAGCTTACCAGTGAGGTTAAAGAGGCTGGGATATGAAAAAAGTGCTCATAAAAGTTTAGTGGATTACATGTCAGACAATCAAGGTGCAAGTGTGTCTCAAACAGTAGTAACCAGAAGTTCAGTGGGTCGTGGAGGTCAGGGACGCAGATAAAGCACAGCCAACATCACACGTGCAACAAACCACACCACATCACAGGACTGGTACAGTTACCTCCACACCTAACAAGTACAGTGGTGGTGTGTTCGGTGAAATGCGGCACCACTGTGTTTGTTTACATCGTAGTAATAGTAAATGAATGGGCAGACCTGGCAGTGCTTTCCCTCCGCTATAGTACCTAGTACCAACAGAAACAATGTTTTATCAAGTCATACTCTGTCTGCAATTAGAGGTGTTTGCCACGCATGTATAGTGGAAGGTAGAGAGAAAAACAAGAGTAGTGCCAATAGATTGTTTTTCTGACAGGAGATAACTAAGATGACGTGGAAGAGGGGATGGGGAACAGGTGGTGGTGGGGTGCATGTATCGAAACTTTGTCGTTTTCTTTCGAGAGATGAAGGGTTATTATTCAGATATACTGAGGTGATCTGTAACTCCGTATGCAATAACGTGTATTGGATGAATGCTGGAGTCTTAATGTTCATCATACAATATGGTGAACAACAACAGTTGAGCAAAAATGTTAGAAGGTGTGATGTCTGGTGTCTTAAAACATGGTTCACCCGAGTCTAGTGAGTGTGCGACACAACTGCTGTAACAGTTTTGCAGCTGAATCAGGGTGGCTATAAATGATTTATGAATCTGCACATGACACAACAGTCATGCCATGTAGTGCATCATCCAGTCTGTTTTACTGTGAGGGAAAACAATTATATTCACAAACCATGGTATAAGTAGATGTCCTGTTGCACAGGATTATAGCTACTGTACTTTGAGTGCTGGACAGCTATTGGCTTGTTATGCGAAAATGTTGTGCAGTCGTCAAATTGATGGATCACGTGGAGGTAATGATATACTGTATTTGCATAATGAAAGCATATCTTATTGTAACTGAAATAACGTTGTTACATGTGTCCAACCACAAATGGTGTCGCTTTTTCAAGGTGCTATTTCATTAGTCTGGATAGTCGTGACACAACATCCACAAATACTGATCATAGTATATTATACTCTCTTTAAAACATTCATAAATTAGTTTTCACACAAGTATTACACATTCAGGCCCACCTTAGCTTGACGAATTATACTATTTCATCGTGTGTCTACACTCACACACTGTTCATCCAGAGGGAGCAAAATTTCCTTTATCATGCATGTCCGTCCATTGTCTGCAATTATAGCACAAGGTTTTAGTATGTGACAACGACTACAAAAAATATATCGGTGGCAAGGTGTTGCTGGGAGAGTGTAAAACTGCGTATAGTCTATGTGTGTTTGTGCAGGGAGTCAGGTAATACACTTCACCGACTTATTCACACACTCCTGCCAAGATAGCAGCCAAAGTCGTGATTTTGGTGACAACACTGACCATTAAACACTTTTACCTCCCAACAGTCTGAATGAGATCCTATTTTCAGCCAATAAAAACATTAAGTAACACAGCAAACAGTGCAATTTTATCTGTAAAGTAAGAGTGTTTTATGGACAGTGTCATCATACAGGCTGATACAGTATAACACAGCCAAGCATAAGCTGGACCAACAGTAGGATAAAGGTTGAGTGCTGCTGGAGAGTCCAAGTAAATGTACGCAACATTGGTGCACCAGCACCTGGATAGTAAAACCCAACCACCGCACTTTAGGCAAAATACCCCCGGGTTCTGAAGCTACCCCATGTCATCAATTAGATTTACACAAGGTCATTGATAAGGCTGCAATCTCGTCGTAGTGATGCGATATGATAAGGAAGTCAATATCAGGTCTCTTTACCAATTAACCCCTTAACCGCGGGGAGTCATTTTCGTGACACTTGGGAGCAAGGGATCATACCACGGGGAGTCACTTTTGTGATTCTGTGTTATTTTGAATTCACCCAGGCTTTCAAGTGGTGGCTTGTATCATCTATCAGTACTGCCAATGTCCAACACTAGTCAGCACTCCTAATCTCATCTGTACTCCCATCCACTGTTGACAATTTAGCCATTTCTCCCCGTTCTTGACTCCCCTCCATTACCCTCTCCTCTCGCCTGCCCGGCCACGCTGTACCAAGTAAGTCTTCCCCGGAATTTTTCACTGATTTCATCCATTGAAATAAGCCCTATGCTATATTCTTATACCAAATAATATATACAAAAAAGATATAAGGTAAGTGGTAGTGCCATACACCTGGAATTGGCTAATTATCACCTGACAACACCTCATGTGCACTCGTTCGCTAATTTTCCCTGCTTATTTCCCCTTGAAATATGCCGTATAATCTATTCTCGTAATAAAAATATATATAAGAAAGGAAGGGAGAAGCCTAAGTGATATTTACATTCACTTGGAACTCCCTAATTCATTATGTATTGTCTAGATTTCCTGCCAATCATTTCATAGCGTATATATTAGCAACTGTCACCACGCTGACATTGGCAGCGTTGCACTCCCCCTAGGCCACCACAGCATTCAGTTTACTGTCGTCTTTCAAGGTGAAACCACGTCGGATTCGCGCCTGTCCAATTCCGCCGCTTTTTAGCCCCATGCCAAGGGCCCTGTGACCTCTAGCCCTACTAAACCTTGTGTGGAAAGGGGTAAAGGGCTAAGTGACTGCTGTGGAACCTCAACTGGCTAATTTATCAATGAAAATGATGGACAGTGACTACGATCTTTCTGGTGAGTAAAACAGTGCAAGTGGAAATGTAAATACCTGTAATGTGTAAACAGCAAGTGAAAGCAATGAATGTATATATAAGTGAACAGTGGAAAATAGTTTTATAAGTTACTGCAAGTGACAGCGCATAAGTGTAAATAAAATAGAAATGTAAATAATGTAAATAAAATGAAGAATGTAAATGAGTAGTAATATAAGAATACGAGTATATATACTATGGTGGTACCATTCTTAAGTGGCAGTTTGGGTGGGGCACAAACCTCTGTACAGTGTTGCCACATGTTCCATACCCGATATGTGAACAGCTCTGATATATGTAACATGCATCACAATAAGATAAACACATAAGAATATAATGGTAACGTGTGTATTATAATATATGAAAGAATAGTAAACTTATTATGCGTAAAATATTTATACGGCAATACAGAAACGTGGCATAAATATTTTAGTGTTGCTTAAAAAAAAAGTAGTCCCTTTTATTGGCTGTTACCGTGTTTCTGGGGTTGGTAATAACGTCACAATTATGATTATAAGATAATGTGCAGGAATGTAAGTAAAAATATGTCAATTTCTTAGTAAAAATAAAATAATACATTAAACCCTCATGAGTGGCAACACTCACACACACCCAGTCCCACCTGGCCAGAGCTATCCTCTATCCTAGGCCTGTTTGGGGACACCTCTTAAAAAAAGACGTGCCAAGACTTTTCCCTCCTGGGTGGTGTGGAAATAAAGTCAAATTTACAATATGTACATTATAATGTAAAAGAAAATAACCAAAGTGTATCCTAAAATACCACATACGAGAGAGAGGAGAGAAAGAGAGAGAGAGAGAGAGAGAGAGAGAGGGGGGGGGGAGAGACCAGGGGCAGTGTTGAGTGCAGCTGAGTGAGAGATGGAGGAAGGGAGGGAACGAAAGAGGGAGAGAGTGATTGAATGAAAACAAATCATGGCGCCACAATAGTGAGGTCATCTGGTGCCATATGTAAAACAATAATATTTTTAAATATAATTAGATATAATAAAAACAAAATAAAGAAATGAAAGCACAAGTTTGTCACTCATAAAAGAAACAAAATTCCCAAGGGTGACGCACATCTCCCCCCAGGAGAGAGAGAGAGAGAGAGAGAGAGAGAGAGAAGGCAGGCCAGGGGCAGTGTTGAGTGCATTGTCAAGCTGAGGGAAAGATGAAGTGAGGGAAGGAAAGAGGGCGAGAATGATTCAATGAAAACAAATCAAGGCGCCACAACACCGAGGTCATCTGGCGCCATATGTAAAACAATAATATAATAAAAAACAAAATAAAGAAATGAAAGCACAAGTTTTTAAGACATAAAAGAAACAAAATTCCCTAGGGTAACGCACATCTCCCCCCAGGAGAGAGAGAGAGAGAGAGAGAGAGGCATCGCGGGTATGGAAAACGTGACAACACTGTACAGAGGTTCGTGCCCCAGCAGCTCCACCCAAACCGCCAGTTAAAAATGGTACCACCATAGAAGTAATGAAAGTGAAAGTTTCACTCTAGCATGTATGAATACTATGAGTTATGAAAGTGGAAGTGAAAGTGACAGATTCGCTCTCAATGCTAGTATACAGGACGAAAAAGTGAATGCTACGTATTTTACTGAAAGAGAAATTGAATGCCTACAGTGACAATAAACTACTATTACTGAAGGAAACTTATGAATAAAGACCGCAGATATATATAAGTGTTATATAGTAATAGAAATATAAAGTGTGTGTTTTTATGAATAATAAATGACAGAATAGCAGAGGCGAACGAGCACAAGTGGGAAGCTCTTATGCACTCGTAATTTTCATAGCTTTCACAGTGTTTTTTTTTCGGAGTATGGATTCCAAACTATTTGAAAATCATAGAATAGAGTTTCTAATAATAATAATATCAGGTTGTGGTAATCATATTACGGGGTGTCAGGAAGTGTAAAGTGGAGACTTCATTACCCAACTTCAGAAGTCTCTCCAACTCCAACGGTACTCAACGAAGGCTCAACAAACATCCCAGGAGAAAGCTAAAGGTATGTGCCATATGCATATGTAATTATAATATTCTAGGACTAATTGATTTTTGGCAAATATTTTTACCCACTGGGGGTAGGGTGGGTTTTCAAGAATACTCCCCCAGTATCCCTGCTTGTCGTAAAAGTCAACTAAACGGATTGGCAGAGGGTTAGTGCCCCTCCCCGGAAAACAACTAACTAAAAAGTCAAACCAGAAGCCTCGGACAAGGACTGACCAAACGATTACGACCCAGGACCGGACAAAGGACTTGGTAATGAGAACATGGAATGTAAGAGGTGCGAATGATGAGGGGAAAGAGAGAGAGATTGTCCAGGTGCTTGAGGGTGCGAAAGTGGATGTATGTGGAATAACTGAAACAAAATAGAGAGGAGAAAGTGTGAAAGAATGGGAGTATGGATGGGGTACATGTGCAGGAGTAAGTGAGAATGAGAGGGCATAAGAAGGAGTATGTATAGTTGTGAGTAAAAGATGGAAGAAGAGCATAAGACAGTATGGATCACTTGGGTCAAGGATTGTGGGGGTAAGATTGTAAGTTGGAATACAAATGTGGGCGATTGTGTGTGTGTGTACGCCAACGCAAGATCGTGCTAGCAGAGTGAGAGAAGAGTTCTGGACAAATGTGGAAGTGTGCATGGAAAAGTTTGGAAGGAATGAGAGAGTGTTTTTGATCGGTGATAAGAATGGTAAAGTAGGGAATGTGAAGGTGGATGGAATAGTTGGTGAGTGGGGTGTGCCTGCTGAGATAGATGAGAATGGCAGTGCGTTAGTGGACATTTGTGCTGGTAGGGGATACCCTCTTCAGGCATAAAATGATCCACAGGTATACATGGCGAGTGATGAGAAGGGTGGGTGGTGAACTGAATGAAAGGAAGGCAATGATTGATTATATATGTGTTGATGAAAGGATGCAAATACTGTATGTGTAATGGATGCAAGAGCTTACAGAGGTTGGGGGAGTGGACTTTCTGACCACTACTTGGTGGTGGCTAGAATTAGGATCCAAGTAAGATGGAGAAATAGAAGAAGGGAAAGACGAGAGGAAGGAGCAGTTGCAAGGAGAGTGGACAGGTTACAAGAGGATGAGAAAAAGGCAGAGTATAAGAGAGAAGTGGAGGAACGATTGGGCAAATATGAATTGGAGCAGATGGGAGACGTGGAAGGTGTGTGCAGGATATTTACAGAAGAAATATGTGCAGCATGTGATGTGGTGTGTGGGAGGAAGAGAAGACGTAGGGGGGTGCAAGGAACAGCGTGGTGGAATGAAGAGGTGAGACAGGCTGTGGCACAAAAGAAGAAAGCATACAATGAATGGATGAGAAATAGGGGCATGGAAGAAGTTGAGAGGTGGAAGAGAGAGTTATATGTAGAAAGAACGAGGTGAAGAGATTAGTAGGAGAGAGTAAGAGAGCAGATGAGGAATTTGGAAGGAATTTGAGTGTAAAGTGGAGGGACTGTAAGAAAATGTTCTGGAAAGAGGTGAAGAGAGTAAGACAGGGTGGAAGTGAGGTTAGCAGGGGAGTGAAAGAAAAAAATGGTAGATTACTAGTGAAGAAGGGTGAAAAAGTGAGCAGATTGAGAAAACTTTAAGGAATTGTTGAACATACAGGATGGAAGTAAGGCGAGTATAAGTGGCTGGGGAATGGCTGGGAGAAGAAGGGAGGTAAGAAGACAGGAAGAAATCAGTAGGATAGAAGTTGTGGAAGCAATGAAGAAAGTGAAATTGGGGAAAGCCCCAGGAATTGATGGAGTGTGTGGTGAAATGCTGAAGCATGGGGGACAGAGAATAGTAGAATGGATGTGGAAGATGTGCAGATTGGCCTGGGAGGAAGGTCGAGTCCCGGAGGATTGGAAGTCAGGTATAATTATTCCCTTGAACAAAGGAAAAGGGGAAAAAGAAGTGTGTGGTAATCATAGGGGCATTTGTCTTCTTAGTATACTAGGAAAAGTGTATGGTAGGATACTTATTGACAGAGTTAGAGAAAGAACAGAGGAATTAGTTGGAGAAGAACAGGGAGGCTTTAGGAAGGGAAGAGGCTGTGTAGATCAGATATTCATTCTTAGATCTTTAGTGGAAAAATTTCTAGAGAACGGAAAGAAGTTGTATGCGGCTTTCATGGATTTGGAGAAGGCATATGACAGGGTGGATAGACAGGGATTGTGGAAAGTATTAAGAATATATCGAGTAGATGGGAAGTTGTTGAATGCTGTGAAGAGTATGTATGATGGTGCTAAGGCTGCAGCGCGTGTGGATGGTGAACTAAGTGAATTTTTCTCTTTGAAGGTTAGGTTGAAACAGGGATGTGTCATGTCTCCATGGTTGTTCAATCTGTACATGGATGGGGTAATAAAAGAGTACAAGGTAGGGTAGTGGATGTTGGAGTGGCCCTGGTGAGAGAGGGTAGTGTTTGGTAACTCCCTGTACTGTTGTTTGCAGATGATACTGTGTTGTTGAGTGAAGACGAATGGGAGCTGCAAGGCTTGGTGGATGAGTTTGGGAGTGTGCGTAAGAAACGGAATCTAAACGTGAATGTAGGGAAGAGTAAAGTGATGGTCTTTGAAGGAGGTGAAGTCAGTGAATGTACAGCAAGGTTGGATGGTGAGGAATTGGAAAATGTGAGTATGTTTAAGTACTTGGGTAGTGTGATGAGTAAGGATGGAGGTTTGGAGGGTGAAGTGCTTGAAAGGGTACAGCAGGGAAGAAAGATTGCTGGTTCCTTGAAAGCAGTGATAAGAAACAGGGAAGTGAGCATGGAAGTGAAAAAGTTACTACATGACAGTATTGTGATACCAACTCTAACGTATGGAAGTGAAGCTTGGACGTTGTTGGAAGGACACAAGTCAAGAGTGAGAGCAGTGGAAATGAGTTATTTAAAAGGAGCCTGTGGAGTCACATGGAGAGACAGACTGATGAATGAGGATATAAAGGAGTGTTGTGGTGTGGATGTGGATGTGATAGGAAGCGTTATGAGGAACACGCTGAGGTGGTTTGGCCATGTGGAGAGGATGGAGGGTGAAAGACTGACGAAGAGAGTGTATGTGAGTGAGGTGGAGGGGGGAAGAGGGAGGGGGAGGCCGAGGATGAGATGGAGGGATGGGGTGGAGAGGTATACGAGAGAGGGGGGTGTGAGTCGGGAGCACGGCAGTGAAATGGCAGGGGACAGGACAACGTGGAGGCGATTTGTTTGTGGCCACCCCAAACGGGATTGAGTCATCTGGCAATAGATAGATAGACAGATTTTTACAAAGTCTGTTGGAGCGCGAATATCCTAGCGGGACACGCAAGTCGAGCCAAAACAACTCCGCGGTTTAGGGATTAAGCAAGGAAAGGCCGGAAGTTTGCGAGAGAGAGAGAGAGAGTCTCTCTCGTTACTGCATACGGAGTTACAGATCACTTCAGAACATTTATATAATCACACCCTTCATCATTCTAAACGAAACACGACAAAGTTTCAATACATGCTCCCCCACTACTTGTCCCCTCTCCCCTCCGCTCCACCTCGCCTCACAGTCATCTCCTGTCAGAGAAACAATATGATCCAATGGCATCACTATTCGTTTTTCTCTTTACCTTCCACTAAACATATGTGGCAAACACCTGTATTTGCAGACAGAGTATGACTTGATAGACCATTGTTTCTATGGGTACTAGGCACTGTAGAGGAGGGGAAGCTCTGCCGGGTCTGCCCATTCACTTACTATTACTACGATGTAAACACAGTGGTGCCACATTTCACCAAACATACCACCTGCTGTATTCATTAGAAGTGGAGGTAACTGTACATTTCAACATCAGTGAACATTGGCAACTACACCCAGTGCTGGACAAGGGACTACAAGTGAGGATAACCAATGTGCAGGTGGGCCACATGGAAAATGTTCATATAATTAAGCAGAAGGCCCTAGTGACTGGATAGTAAAATGTACATATAATCAAGCATCAGGACCTAGTGACTAGATAGCTTGTGATGGCTGTACAAAGCAGTACCACTGTGAATGTGTAGACATGTCGAGAGAAGTCTTTAATTTTTTCAACTGGGATATCAGGTCATGTATCTGCAACAGATGTTCCGGTGATGTTCCTGATCTTTTTAATGCTAAGAATTTCCTCAAGGATCTAGGGAGCAAAATAACAGAGAAGGAAATGACCACCATGAAGGAGAAAATAGAAAACCTGGAAGCCAAAACAGACTACCAAGAAAATGAGGAATTTAAGGAGGCTGTGCGGAAACAGATATGTGAGTATGATCAAAATGAGAGGGAGAGACTTCAGGAGGCCTAACCTGACCCTGTCAGGAGTGCCTGAAACAATAGCCACAGACCCTAGTGATAAATTTAATGATAACATCTCCTTTCTCAAGGATATAGTCATGGATCTTGGTGTTGCTGGGGAAGTGGAGGTAAGATTAAACCATCGTACTCAACAACAGATCGCAACAGAAACAACTCATGTAAGACCTAGGCTTCTCAAAGTAGTACTAAGAGAGGAGGAAATGATGTGGCAAATCTTAAAAGAGCAAAAAGTTAAAGGAAATGGCTAGACCTGAGAGGAAGAACATAATAATAATGCCAGATCGTACATACAAGGAAAGACAAATGCATGCTAAGACAGTCAAAGAGAGGGATGAAAAAAGTGAAACACTGACAAGACAGAGGAACACAAGAAGTGGATCGTAGTGAGCGGAAGGCTGAAACTAGTTGCAGTGGAAGAGAGGAATGTGGGACCTAAAACAGCTCCCCTGCCACCGAGTCCAAACACATCCCTGCCAGGATTACCCCAGCTCCAGTTTGCCCCTCCCTCAATACAAAACCAATAGATGATCTCAGATGTATGTATACAAATGCTGATGGCATTAATACCACCAACATGTGTGATCTCCTAGGATTAGCTATTGTTAAGGAAAAACTACCCATCATATTTATTACAGAGACTAAGTTGAGTTCAATGGAATCATCTACCTGGTACTTCAACTGCCATTCATACATAGTGTACAGGAAAGACAGAGTAGCCGGAACTGGTGGAGGCGTTGCCATTCTTGAGGAATGATGTGCCCTCATCAGAATGTACACTCGGTAAAAAAAGTATCGGTGCACAACACTGACGAAACATTTTGGATCACGGTACGAAGGTCTCTGAAATATTTGTGTCCGACGTGTTGGGAGGTGTCATATAACGTCATCTGAGGTATCCCCTCGCTAAAATATAAATAAACATTCTGAACCTGCTACAGCCAGGCATAACAAGTTACCAACCCTCCCACACAGCCAGCACATGAGTGAATATTTTCAGAAGACATCGAACCCTCTATGCACCAAAACTTTTTTTACCGAGTGTACATATGCTATTCAAGAAAACATTGAGGCTGTAGCATGTGATGTGAACACTGGAGGTAACACAATTCTTCTTAGATGTATGTACAGGCCACCAAACTCTACAGAATACAATTGTGGTCTCTGGCAGGCTCTACTTGAATTATAAAATATTAGAGTAAATCAAGTATTAACCCTCTCAGGCACAGTCACGCGATTCGCGTGTCATGTGGATTTTCTCAATTTGTTCAGTCACTCGAATCGCGTTCCTAAGCACAAAAAAATTAGCCAAAAATTAAGTTTCTGGCAAAATCGCGTCAAATTTTGACGCATTGTAGCGAGTATAGCGCTTTCCAATGCTAAGGTATTGGCAACACTGAGCTGCCTCATTGGGCCCAGCACGTAGCAATATACCTCAGTCTCTTCCAAGCAGCCAGGCGGTGGGTTGCGTTGTGTCTTCAGTCCCTTTAAACTCCTACTATTTCTCCCTCTCCTTCCTAAGCCGAAGCCCCTATGGACTCAGTGTGATAATGCAATATTTATGAGCATATTTGTATGTGATATTGTCGATGGAATATAGATATATGTCATGAAAAGGAATTGTGTCCGTTATGAAGCGTTAGGCCTACGAGCCAATATGCGTGTTCACTGTTGCGGGATTTCGCCTCTCGCCCTCCCCAAGGCCCATGGCGTGATTACAAATACGTATATAATGAAGCCAATGCCTAAAGTGTATTTTGTGTGAAAGATATTGTGGCTGGCTTGGTGAAATTATGGTACCATAGTGTGGAATGGGGCAGGCATCACGTACAGTTTTTATAGTCGGGAAGGAAGAATTAGAGGTGTTTAGTGATGGAATTATTGTGATTCTGATAGTGAAAATGCGTATGGAATTGTGTGAAATATACGTCAAACATGCTGCAGGTGTTCGTGAAGGAGTGTGGTGTGTGCCAATACAATAGAGTCGCAGTGAGTGTTCACAGAGAAATATTTCATGCATTCACTGACTTAACTAAAACAAAGTGCAAGTGTCAGAGACAAGAAACATGCCACAGCCACATATACATACGTATGTTGTGCAGCGAATGTTCGTGGAGAAATCTATTGTGTGGATCGCATGTGTTTTAGGCAAATGTATCGCAAGGAGAGAAGAAAATACGCCGCAGCCACAGACACACACACACACGCACACACACTCACCCACACCCACACGCTCACCCACATGCACACGCACACGCTCACCCACACACGCACACGCTCACCCACACACGCACACGCTCACCCACACACGCACACGCTCACACACTACATAACTCCTCATCTTCAAGCTACTGCCAGCATCTCAACACCTCTGGAGGAAGTGAGTTATCCATATTTTGTTGATCGTATATTGACCTATTTCTAGAGTTCCATATTTTTTACACAAATAAATAATGTTTTTTACATACACACATATGAGATGGAAGAAAGTTCAGCTTCTTTGTCAGAACCTAGCAAAAAGACTAGTGGTCATGTCGAGTTTCTGACAGCACTATCAAAAACCTTATGATATTTTACGTGTATACTTTGAGTAAAAGATAATAATAAAACGTAACGAACGAAAATACGTAGCCGTGGGTGTGATAGGGAAAGAGAGTTTTTTATCTCGTAAGAACCATGATAAAGAGCAGTAAATTCTACGCATGTTCATTTGCAGAATATAAGCCTCTGGGAGCATTTTCTGTTAGAGAAGTTGGGGGAACAGACTTTCGGTAAAGTCGAAAGCGCTCGGAGGAGTAATCTCACTTTGTCGGCCAATTACTCGAAAACTATTGGACTTATCGATTTCCTATAAGAACCATGATAAAGAGCAGTAAATTCTACATATGTACACGACATAACAATGTAATATCTATGATAAGAATTCGTTGTTACGTAGGCAGGAATATTGCATGTGCTGTGCGCACATCACGAAAGTGACGTACGGATGTGAGTTCCCAGTCGTTTTTGGTGATTTACTCGAGAACTATGAGGCGTACGGAAACCAAGAGGTGCTCATTAGAAAGCTGGTGAAATTCTGCATAATATTATGCAATAAAAACATAACATCTGCAAGAAAATTTCCATATTAGAGCTCCTTGATTTTTTTTTTTCAAAAATGGCTTTCAGTTTTTGGTTATTTTCTCGAAAACTACAAATCGTATCAACACCGGATTTGTCTCTTTAGAAAGCTGAAGAAATTCTCTATCAAAACTTCTAATAACATTTTCCTATATGATGGAAAACACTCGAATGGTGATGTTGGGAAGTGAACGTGACGTAGCGAAATTTTATTCACGGCTGGCTAATGTTGTTTTATTCGTGTTTTCCTGTTTTTTTGTGGTGCTTATCAGCTAGAACAAACATCGACGAATAAGATGACATAGGTTTCATGGCAGTATATTGATGTTTGGGTGGCGAAAATAAGGAGAGAATACGTGTTATTTGCCACGCACGGGCAGCCAGGCCAGGCGGCTTCGCAGATAAAGTCATGCGCCGGAAAACTTACTGAAACTTATCATGCACGAGAGGGTTAATATGTGGAGACTTTAATTTCAAGGAGACAGACTGGGAACATCATTACATAGATGGAGGACCACAAAGTGAACAGGTCATATTTTATGAAACTTGCCAGGATGCCTTCCTCCATCAGCACGTAACAGAGTCTTTGTTAGATCTCATCCTTGCCGAAAAATGAACTAGAAGTGACACAGAGTACAAAGCTCCAACTGGAGCCAGCAATCATTGTGTCCTAGTCCGTAAGATGGCTGTGGATGGTGCTGTACAGTGTGACAGTGTTGGTAATAAGAGACTATCACAAAGGTGACTATGTGCAGGTGAAGGCAATGTTCAGTGATGTGAACTGGAATGAGTTAAGGGACAAAAGTGTCGAGAGATCTGGAAAGGTTTCACAGATGAGTACAATCGAGCAATCAAAGCCTGCGTTCCAGCGCAATCAACTACAAGAAGCGTAACAAAGACCCAAATGGATGACTCAGACAGCACGAGCAAAATAAAACAGAAAGCGGCAGCCTGGATGAGATACTGCCAAAGGAGAACCAGAGCAAGGAACAGAGCATACTGCAGAGTAAGGAACGAGTCGACCTGAGCGGTGAGAGAAGCTGTGTACCAGTTTGAGAAGACCCTCACACAGGAAGTCAAAGAATAACCATGAGCCTTCTTTGCCTATGCTCGAAGTAGGACAAGAATAAAGGAATCTGTGTCTAGGCTCAAGCAACCTGATGGGACTTTAACAAATTCCACCCAAGAGGAATGCGAGTTACTGAACAAGGAGTTCCACGAGGTTTTCGCCAAAGAGACAGACATCCCCATTCCAAGGGCACACGAATTTGAAGGCGAAGAGTTAAGCAATGTGAGTTCACAGCGGAAAATGTAAGAAAACTACTAGAAGGCCTTTGAGAAAACTCCGCACTCGGACCAGATGGAGTTTACCCTAAAGTATTGAAGGAATGTGCATCCACACTGGTTTTCCCTCTCTGGTTGTTGTTTAGGACGACCCTCACCGACAGAAGAATACCCCAGGATTGGAAAAAGGCGAATGTCACCCCAATTTTCAAGAGGGGAAATATGTCAAACCCTCTCAGCTAATGGCTAGTAAGCCTTACTTCTGTACCATGTAAGGTTATGGAGAAACTGCTAAAACAGAAAATAGTCGACCACTTAGAAAATAAGAATCTTATGAATAATTCCCAACGTGGTTTCAGAACAGGGAGATCTTGTCTGACAGTTACTGGAATTCTTTTAAGAGCTAGAGGATGCACTTAACAAAGGGGTTGGTGTGGACATTGCATACTTAGATTGCAGGAAAGCCTTTGACATTGTCCCCCACCTTCACTTAACATGCTAAGGGCAATGGCAATCTCTGGTGATATCTTAGTCTGGATTGAGAACTTTCTGAACAGGAGGGTCCAGTAAGTTGTCATCAAGGACTCATTCAGAGTGGCTAAGAGTCTGGAGTTGAGTATGCCAGGGGAGTGTGCTGGGGCCGATACTCTTCCTAGTGCATATAAATGACCTTATGGAATCGGTATAATCAAGCAATAAGCTCTTTGCGGGTGATGCCAAGCTGTTCATGAGAATCAGAAACCCAGCAGATGGAGAGAATATTCAGGGGGGCATCAAAGATTACGGAAGTGGAGTAGAAAATGGCTTCTGAATTTCAACGCAGAGAAGTGTAAGGTCCTGCATCTGGGGAGAGGAAATCCAGAGTATCAGTACCATATGGGTGACTCTCCACTAACCACCACAGTGGACAAGAAGGACCTAGGAGTATATGTAACCCCCAACCTGAATCCAACAGTACAAGTTGCCAAGGCAGCAGCCAGCACAAACTCCATGGTGGGACTTTTAAAACATGCACATTCCTGGATGCAGAGATGTTTCTCCTCTTGTACAAATTGCTGATCAGACCCCAGCTGGAATACAGCATCCATGTGTGGTCACCTTACACCCGTCAAGATATTAACAAGCTAGAACAATTACAACAGAGAGCCACTAAACTAATCCCGGAGCTATCCGAACTGTCCTTCGGGGAAAGGCTGGCCCGTCTTGGCCTCACCACACTGAAAGAGAGGAGGATACATGGCGACATGATTCAGACATACAATATACTCCACGGTATTGATATGGTTAAAGAGACAACCGACAGAATACCGGTACCACAGGACACAGCCTGAAGCTAGCTAAACTCAGGCACAGAACCACATGGACAAAATTTTTTAATGCAAGAGTAGTGAACAATTGGAACAGTCTCCCAGATGAAGTAGTGGTATTATTTTACAAGTTGCCAATATGCAGTTCAGGGATATTAACACCATAAACACATAGTATATTAAATAAGATTGCTAAAGAACCCCCATAACCTCATTCAGAAATCGATATATACAAAGATAATGAATTTAATTAGAATTTCTCCCAAAAAAAACATACCTTGGATGCTGACTCGGACAGTCCATGTAAAAAGTGCGTGCGTTCGTACATGTGTATATCCCTCCGTCAACTGCGCATGCGTCTGCTAGGTCTGTTTCACCCACTCATAGGCATACTTTATGTCACGTGATTTTATTGAACCAATCAATTTGAAGCACAGTCTTTCATATTTTCTGGATGGAAAATTCAAATCCTTTTCGCTCTGGCTTCCAATGAGGTAGGATGTAATCTGAGCATCAGGTGTAATATTGATTATTTACGTGTTAATAAGCGTTTCCACTCGGAACCGGAGGAAGCCTTTGAGTTATTGAGAAAACACGGTGTATTTTTCCTGATAGTTTTTGATGAGATTTGAGTGATTTTGACCTTCATTTGTCAGAAATGTTTCATTTTGCCTCTTTTCCAATCATGAACTTTGACTGGATGAGGAGGTGAAATGAAGCTTTCTCAGAAAATGAAAGCAAAAATCACTCAAATCGCATCAAAAACCACCAGAATAATACACTGTACAACCTGGTCCAACATATCTCTAAGGTAGGCATTCCGCTGCAGCATGTTAGGGTAGGGTAGGTTTGGTTAGTTTAGGACTGTTTTGTTATACTGACCGGTTGTGCAGTATATTTTTGCGGTGGTTTTTTATGCATTGTCAGTGATTTTTGCCTTCATTTTCTGTTAGTTAGGTTAGTTTATGTCTGTTTGATTAAATTAACTGGTTGTGCAGTATATTTTTCTGGTGGTTTTTTTATGCGATTTGAGTTATTTTTGCCTACGCTTACTGTCAAAAATGCTTCATTTCACCTCCTCATCCAGTCAAAGTTCATGATTGGAAAAGAGGCAAAATGAAGCATTTCCGACAGAAATGAAGGTCAAAATCACTCAAAACTCATCAAAAGCTGCCAGAAAAATATCCCGCACAACCTGGGGGGTGTACTGGCAACTTGTAAAAATTTACCGAAGTAGTCACGAGCCGGACTGTGAATGCTTTAAAAATTCGTGTGACAAGTATGATGAAATTGTAAAACACAGAAGAGGCACCTTTTATGAGCACTAACTTCTATGCCTCTTACTACCGTATCACTTAAGGGAAGCAATAACTGAAAGTAAGAAACATCTCCAAAACATGAAATATATATAAACAAAGAAAAAAATTAGAAATAGCTACCAACGTGCAATGGCCAAAGCAATGCCAAAAAAAAAAAAAAATTACTTTGAATATTAAAAACATCAATTCCAATTAACTCTATGATGGGCATTTTTGTCCAAGAAAGCAACAATAAACTAACAATACTCTAACAAACCAATCCCATCCTAACCTGGCCTATCATCCTAACACCTAACCCAACTGATCACATCTTAACAGCAAACCTAACTCACCGAGACAATAGTGTTCCAGGAAATTAACCGATAATTTTTGAACCCTAACCTACTTGACTGCTGAGGTAACACATTAGACTACATAATTTACTTGCCTCATACGATTCTCCGTCTATTATTTGCATTTTTGCTTGATTTATTTCTGTCGTGAATTGTTCCTGAAAAGCGCTGTCTTGCCAGAACGCTCCTTCCGCAACCCCGCTGTTGATCTTAAAATCTCCCAATATGGCTGCCAGGCACATCATCCGGGAGCTCTGGAAATTGTCAACTGAAAATCTATTACAACTTAAAATAATAGTCCGATAAAAAGAAATATTAGAAAAATACGTTAAGTGACATGAAGAAGATTAAAGTCTATTGTTGTATTACTTCTGTTGCTCAAAATACATTTAAATCACGGCTCAGTTATACACGTCAGCTGGCCCCCTGGGAGATGGAAGGGGCATGATGTCATGTCATGCTTGGCTGAGTATCCCGCTCTCATTTGAATCCATGCAAATAATTATGAAGCTACTCTGATGTTATTTTTCCTGTCTTATGTTCATATAATCCATGAAAATACCAAGTAACTTGTATATATGGTTGTTTTTACACAAAAGGCACAGAAATTCAGCATAATATAGGCCGAGGATGGGATGGAGGGATTGAGAGGTATATGGGAGGATTTTTTTTTTTTTTTTTTAGGACACCTTACTTCTACTAACAAATCGCCTCCATACAGGGGCGGATTAACCATTAGGCTGACAAGGTTGTAGTCTAGGTCCCCCACCACTGAAGGAGCCAACATTAAAAAAAAATAATAATAATAATTGTAATGCTAGGTGTTTAAGGCTCGACTTCCCGTTCCTAAAACACCTAACACATAGCGGGGTTCTCTTTCGAGAGAGGCACGACACAAAACTCTAGGCATTACCTTACACGTGTATTACTCACTCACACAAGAGACAACAGTAGATGTTACAAACACAAGATTTGGTTAATCACAAACACTTATACCTAGATAATTAGTATCTCACAGGATACTATGGGAGAATACACTAAAATAACACTCGAAGCGGAGTATGCATAGTACAGTCCAAGGTCTCTGAGCGCGTGGAAGAGATGAGGCTCGCTAGGGGAGGGTGTAAGGCACTGGGGTCTATGGTAGTATGAGGCGGAGTTTATTGGTTTACTCACCTGGTTGGCTACCCTACTACAATTAACAGTATGGCTCGGTAGGAATCTGCATTACAAGAAGTAGGGCAGCCCGTACCTGCTGGCACGCCAGCCTCGTTTCCTATATACATCATCATCAGAATAGACTAGTGATTAGAGGCTGAGTTTTGTGCCATATGCACGGTAGTTGCACTACTTGAAGGACTTCGAATTAAGAGTCGTAGTTATTCTATATAGTCGAACAGGATGTGACCTAGTTGTGAGTGGAGGGACTTTTTAAATGATGCAACTGAGTCAGCACTAACAGCATCATCTGAAAGAGAGTTCCAGAGGTCTATACATCTGATGCTGAAAAACCTGCGTCTACACTCAACTGAAGTGCGGGACTTGGCCACCTTGAATCTATGGCCCCTGGTGTGAGTTAATGAAGGAAGAGAAAAGAGCTCAGGCGGTGCAATTGGGGACTGGCGATGGAAGATTTTCCAGCATTTAATGAGGTCAGCTCTGATCAGTCTCCTTTTACAGAATACAGGCCCAGGTTTTTCAGACGGTCAGCATAGCTGAGTTCAGACAGGCCATTGATTTGCTTAGTCCATCTGCGCTGTACAGACTCCAGGAGCCTCTGATCTCCGTGGTAGCCTGTGTTCCATACAGTGGAGCCAAACTCCATGATGGGTCTGATGTGGGATTTGTATAAAGTCAACATAAAATCTCGGTCTCGACAGAGGGTGGACCTAAGTAAATTATTTGACAGGCCTGCTGCCTTTTTTACCGTATTTCTTATGTGCGAATGAAATTTTAGTGAACTGTCAACCAAGATACCTAGGTCTTTGTGTGTAGTTTCTACGGAGAGCCTGGTGTTGTTCATGTGATAGTACTGAAGTGCACCAATAGAATTCCAGTCTACTGGACCTCTCTGACATCGCAGAACAGTACACTTGTCAAGATTAAAACGTAAACCCCAGGACTCAGCGACATTGTAGACCATATCAATGTCCTTCTGGCATGTACTTATGTCTGCAGCTAATGTGGAACAAGTGTTTTGGCGCAACTTAAGGTAAATCTTCATGTCATCAGCAAAGAATTTACATTTGGAGCGTATGTATGCGGGTAGAAAGTTTATATATACCAGAAATAGCAAGGGGCCTAGAACCGATCACTGGGGAACTCCACTGAGAACATTCCTTGAGGAACTGGCGCAGCCAGACACAGACACTTGCATGGTGCGGCCGGACAGGAAGTCAGAGATCCAAGTTAGCAAGGAACCACTGACCCCAAGTAGCCTCAGCTTGTCAGTGAGTATCGAATGGTTGACGATGTCAAAGGCTTTGCTAAAGTCAAACAAGACAACATTCACAAGCGTGTTCACTTTACTATTTTCTGGGAGCAAGGGACTTTTGGTTAATTATTAATACAAACTCCACGGCTATGATGGGTATTATGCATTGGTCTTATTCACTTTCGCTTTGATTCTACAGTATATAAGAACATAAGAAGAGAGGATAACTGCAGTAGGCCGGTTGGCCCATGCTAGGCAGCTCCTATCACAGAAGAGTAACTGAACTACTAGAATGAGATAAGGATAGCAAAGAAGAAGGCTATTCACTGTTCCGCCTTGTCACTGTTAGACCATCATCATTCCAATTTCACTTAAAACACTTGGTCTGGTACTATGAATGCACTTTATCGCCTCGTCACTGTTATACTTCACTAGGGGCGCAGTCACTGTCTCATGGATCACTGGGAGGTGGGGAGACATCCGAGACAAGCCGGTGTAGCGTTATAATCTGTCCCCCTGCCCGCCCCCCTCTGGCAATCCCCCGCTCATGCGCCGTAGGGGGAGGACAGGGGGGACAGATTATAACGCTACACCGGAGCTTAGACAAATAGGAGAGAGGCAGGACACAAAAACTCAAGGCAACAACCTTACACGTGTATTACTAAATTCTACAGCAGAACGAGTAGATGTCACGAATACAGATCCACTAGACAATTATAATTCTTAGGCCTAGATATGGCTTATTAGTATCGCGCAGGATACTACTTAGCTCAAGGTCAGGTAGGGTGAATAGCACTTAGGGCAGAGGTTTATATATTATTATTGCAGGAAGTTCAGGTTAGATATTTGTGGAGTGGGTGTCACTATTTCACTGTTGGTAGCTATTACTTTAACACTGGGGTCTGGGTATGATCTTACCGTGATGCGGCGTTTTTTTATAGTTGGTAGCATATTCACTGTAATCGACCCGTATTTCACTGTTTGGCCGTGTTCACGGTTTCGCTGTTGTTTTATGTACTCCACCACTTTTATATTGTCACTGGTGTTTTTTCGCACTGACTACCTTTATATGATTAAATCACTGCTCTGCCTTCATGTCACTAAGTCACGGACAATGTGCTTTTACTGTCACTCCTTTTGGGTCTGGGCGTCGTGGCGGTCAGGTACAGTACAAGGGCGGCGGAAGTGGCCCAATCTCCCTACTGATGGGGCTGGGTACCGCAGGGGGCCTCTGCGTTCAGGGGCCACGGGATCATGCGTAGGGGCGTCCTCTCTCGTCCAGGGCTGCGGGTGGCGAAGGGCCCCGCGCTTTCGGGGCTTGGAGCGGGA
Source organism: Coenobita brevimanus (assembly GCF_032717465.1). Lineage (NCBI taxonomy): Eukaryota > Metazoa > Arthropoda > Malacostraca > Decapoda > Coenobitidae > Coenobita > Coenobita brevimanus. Next base: position 25,377,221 of record NC_137029.1, on the reverse strand, counting down.
GTACGGCCCTCGGGGCTGGGGCCGAATAACTGCCTGAACTTCTCGCTCAGGCACCTGACGGAGGACGAAGATCTCCGGCGTCTGGGTGTAGGGAGGTCCCGCCCGGGGGTCCTGGGGGCGGTCTGGAGGTCCCGAGGGCTGCGGTCCCCAGTGTTCAGAGGCTCCGTCAGGAGGGGGCTGCAGCGTCAGCCTACGTCGGGGTCCATCAGGTGGGTCCTCTCTGGATCCGGTTGCAGAGAGAAGAGTCCGGTGGAAGTCACGGGGCCTCTCCAGTACTCCTCCAGGCTGGGAGCTCCCTCTTGGTCGTAGGTTGATGAGCAGGAGTCAGCACCTGACGGATGAGCGGCTACCGGCCAGCTCCTGCTGTAGGACCTGGCTACCGGCCGTGGCCTTTTGGAGGTGTAGCTGCAGGCCGTCGCTAAGGTCCGGCTACTGGCTGTGGCCTGGGGAGAGGAGCGGCTACAGGCCGACTCAGGGGCACCTTCAGAGCGGCTACAGGCCATTTCCTGACCAAGGTGGGAGCAGCTACAGGCCGTCTCCTGATTCCCCCTGGAGCGGCCATAGGCCATCTCCTGCAGGACGGTTGAGTGGCTACAGGCAGTCTCTCGAGGGGCACCTTCAGAGCGGCTACAGGCCGTCTCCTGACGAAGGCAGGAGTGGCTACAGGCCGTTTCCTGTTTGCCTCCGGAACGGCTACAGGCCGTCTCCTGCAGGAGGGTCAAGCGGCTACAGGCCGTCTCCTGCAGGAGGGTCGAGCGGCTACATGCCGTCTCCTGCAGGAGGGTCGAGCGGCTACACGCCGTCTCCTGCAGGAGGGTCAAGCGGCTACAGGCCGTCTTGCTGGGGGCACCGTCAGAGTGGCTACAGACCGTCTCCTGACAAAGGCGGGAGTGGCTACAGGCCATCTCCTGATTCCCTCGGGAGTGGCTACAGGCCGTCTCCTGATTCCCTTGGGAGTGGCTACAGGCCGTCTCCTGCAGGAGGGTTGAGTGGCTACAGGCCGTCTCGTCACAGGCACCTTCAGAGCGGCTACAGGCCGTCTCCTGATGAAGGCGGGAGCGGCTATAGGCCATCTGTTTTCCTCCAGAGCAGCTGTAGACTGTTTCCTGTAGGAGGGTTGAGCGGCTACCGTCCATCTCAGGGGTGCTGACTGGAGCTGGAGTAACAGCTCCATCCCGATGTTGGTTGGGGACAGCTCGCCCGGAAGGTAGTCTTGTATTCCTGCTATGGTGGTGGCGGGCGAGCTCCGGGTCATAGGGGCGCGCAGCCCAGGCAGACTTATGTCATTGTCGACCTGAGTCCCAGCGTGCTGTCGGTGCTCCTCTGTGGGCTCCTTCTGGGGGTGTTAGGTCGCCCTTTGTGGCACTATACTGTACAGCATTTTACTTCTTATTGTTTTTCTTTCCTTTACAGGTGGCTTTACATTGAGTGACAAGCCAAATGGTTTCCTGTAAGCCAAGAAACCATTTACAACACTGGGTGATAACCAATTAACCAAACCATATGTGCTCCCTACATGTCAGCCAATGGGTTGGTGGAGGGTTAGTGCCCTTCCCCATAAAACAAATAGCTCAAAGTCAAATGGCCACCCCTTATGGGATTATGGCGTCTGGGAATAGTTAAATAAATAGAACATCAGATGATCACTCAAAACAGGTTATTGGCCGTTGTTTTTGACCATCTCACTCCTGAGTTTTATAAAATCTTCTGGCAGTAACTAGCAACACAACAGTAATAATAATAATAAAAATAATAATAACAATAATAATAATAAATAATAATAATAAATTATAATAATAATAATAGTAATTAAAATGCCAGGTTTGGGCTCTGAAAACAACATGACACCCCCAGAAAGAGCCCACGGAGAGGTAGACAGAACACGGTCCAGCTCCGTGCGAGATGGACGAAATTCCGCCCGGGCCGCGCGCCCCTATGACCCGCAACTCACCTGCCGCCACCATAGCAGGAAACCACAACTACCTTGGGGGTGACCCAACCCTCGACAACCATGGGATGGAGCTGTTACTCCAGCTCCAGTCAGCATCTCTGAGGCGGCCGGTAGCCACTCAACTCTCCTACAGGAGACGGCCTGCAGCCGCTTTGGAGGTAATAAGGAGACTGCCGGTAGCCACTCCCGCCTTCGTCAGATGGTCAGAAGCTGCTCTGAAGGTGCCCCTAACGAGACGGCCTGTAGCCGCTCGACCCTCCTACAGGAGACGGCCTGCAGCTGCTCCGGAGGTATCCAGGAGACGGCTGGTAGCCGCTCCCGCCTTTGTCAGGAGACGGCCGGTAGCCACTCTGATGGTGCCCCTCAAGAGACGGCCTGCAGCCGCTCGACCCTCCTGCAGGAGACGGCCTGCAGCCGCTCGACCCTCCTGCAGGAGACGGCCTGCAGCCGCTCTGGAGGTAACCAGGAGACGACCGGTAGCAGGTCTGAAGGTGCCCCTCAGTAGGCCTGTAGCCGCTCCCTCCCTCAGGCCTCGGGCAGTAGCTGGGCCTTGGCGACGGCCGGGTAGCCGCGCCCCTAGAAGGCCACGGCCAGTAGCCAGGCCCTACGGTAGGAGACGGCCAGTAGCCACTCCACCAGGTGCTGACTCCTGCCCACCAACCTACGACCCAGAGGGAGCCCGCAGCCTGGAGGAGTACTGGAGAGGCCCCGTGACTACCACTGGGCTCTTCTCCCTGCAGCCGAATCCTGAAAGGACTTGCCTGACGGACCCCGACGTAGGCCAACGCCACAGCTCCCTCCTGATGGCGTCCCCAACCACCGGGGACTGCAGCCCTTGGGACCTCTAGACCACCCCCCAGGACCTCCGGGCGGGACCTCCCTACACCCAGACGCCGGAGATGTTCGTCCTCCGCCAGGAGCCTGAGCAAGAAGTTCACGCAGCTATTCGGCCCCAGCCCTGAGGGCCAGACTCCCTCCCCCATGCCCCAAAAGTGCGGGACCCTTCACCACCAGCAGCCCCGGATGAGAGATGATGCCCCTACGCGTGATCCCATGGCCCCTGAACACAGAGGCCCCTGACAGAACCCAGCCCCATCAGTAGTGAACTGAGTCACCTCCGCCGCCCTTGTACCTGACCGCCACGACGCCCAGACCCAAAATGAGCGACAGTGAAGCACAGTGGCTATGACATAGGAAGTAAAGGCAGAACAGTGAGTTAACAGTATAAAGGACGTCAGTGAGAAAAGCATCAGTGACAATATAAAAGAGTGGTGGAATAAGCAAGGTAACAGTGAAACAGTGAACACAGCAAGGCCACGAAACACGGGTCTATCACAGTGAACACGCTTCCAAATAATAACACCGCACCACACTAAGATCATACGCAGGCCCCAGTGTTAAAGTAATAATTACACACAGTGAAATAGTGCCACCAATTCTACCAATATATAGAACCTAGACTTCCTGCAATAATAGTGCATAACCCTTCTGCCCTAAGTGCTATTCACCTTAATCGACCTTGTCCTGAGTAGTATCCTGCGCGATACTAACACTCCATACCTAGGCCTAAGAATTATAATTGTCCAGTATACCTGTATTTTTGACATCTACCTGTTCTGCTGTAGAATTTAGTAATACACATGTAAGGTTGTTGCCTTGAGTTTTTGTGTCCTGCCTCTCTCCTATTTGTCTAAGTTCCAGTCTACAAAGAGAACCCAGCTACACACTACGCGTTGGAGGGACAGGAAGCTGACCCAAAAACACCTAGCATTACAATAACAATAATAATAATAATAATACATACATAGACATACATCCTCCAATCCTGTGCTGCCCCATGAGGAGCGCAGGAGCCTGGGGCTAAGCAAGTTGGTCTTGACATTTAAGATAAGAGTGACCAGCCTCATTCATCCCCGAGTGACATTACGTGAGCAATAAACCCAATAAACCTACACTGGCTCAATCCGACTGGAGCACTTTAATTACCTACTAAACCACCAAGAGCCATAATTTGGTTATATGGTTACCACACAGCATTTTAATGGATTCCTGGTGTACAGGAAACCATTTGGCTTGTCACTCAGTGTAGAGTCACCTGTGGACAGAAGGAAGATGAAAGAAGGACATAAGAGGAAGAAAGGGGAAAGGGCAGCCATCCGAGAGCAGCACTACTTCGAGTGAGTGGATGGTGAGCGCCCCCACCTGCCACAAAATAATGATAATAATAATAATAATAATAATAATAATAAACATGTCCGTCTCCTCGTTCCGCGCTGGACACCCTTGGCCACAACAGGCCACACATAATTACTATCTTTATATGAGTCAAGCTCTGTACTAGGTTAAACTAAGTGATGTCCTCATTCTGCGCTGGCTCCCATGAGGACCGTAGGAGCCCGAGGCTAGGCAAGTTAGTCTTTACATTTAAGATGAGAGTGATCAGCCTCCCTCATCTCTCGGTGGCATTACGTGAGCAGTAAACTCCAGCCACCCTTGGATATAAACCTACACGGGCTCAATCCAACTGGAGCACTTTAATTACCCAATAAACAACCAGGTGCCATAATTTGGCTATATGGTTACCACCCAGTGTGGTAAATGATTTCCTGGTGTACAGGAAACCATTTGGCTTGTCACTCAGCGTCGAGTCACTGGTGGACAGAAGGAAGAGGAAAGAGGGACATAAGAGGAAGGAAGGAAAGAAGAAAGAAAGGAAAAGGCAGCCACCCGAGAGCAGCACTACTTTGAGTGAATGGATGGCGAGTGCCCTCACCTACAACAAAATAACTAATTAATTCATTCATCATCCAATCCTACATTGCCCCATGAGAAGCGTAGGAGCCTGGGGCTAGGCAAGTTGGTCCTGACATTTAAGATAAGAGTGGCCAGCGTAACTCATACCTAAGTCACATCATGTGAGCAATAAACCCCAACCATCCCTTGGATATAAACCTTCACCGGCTCAATACAACTGGAGTGCCGTAATTACCTATTAAGCCACCAGGCACCAAAATTTGGTTATATGGTTACCACCCAGTGTAGTAAATGGTTTCCTGGTATAGGCTACAGGAAATCATTTGGCTTGTCACTCAGTGTAGAGTCACCCACAGGCTGAAGGAAGAGGAATGAAGAAAAGAAAGACAGAAGAGGGAATGTAAAGTTATCTGCAGGCAGAAGAACGAGGAAAGAATGAAGGAAAGAAAGAAACAAGAGGATTGAAGAAAAGAAAGATGGAGGAGAGGAAAGGGCAGACACCCGAGAGCAGCACTACATCGCGTGAGTGGATGGTGAGCGCCCCCACCTACCACTAATAATAATAATAATAATAATAATAAACACGTCTGTCTCCTCGTTCCATGCTGGCCACCCTTGGCCACAACTGGCTACACCTAGATACTATCTTTATATTAGTCAAGCTCTGTACTAGGTAAAACTAAATGATGTTCTAATACAGTAGAGCAAGTATAAGCAAAAGCGTTGTCCAAATAACAGAATACATCCAATTAGTGCAAAGAATCCGCTGATCAAAGCATCATCAGCTGGGTGTTGTCTGTCACCAGGTGGGTAGCAGGGAAATGCATACTTATAAGTAAATGTGATCTTCCTCAGTGAAATACAAGATGAGCACCATCTTTAGTAAAGTGAATATACTGTAGAAGGAGTTAAGAAAAGGGATAAAGGCAGAAACCAGGATGATGATTTCTACCAAGAACTGGTTGAAATGGAAACATATAGTAAAGTAGATGAGAAAGTGAATAAACTGGAAAGAACTTTTCAAAGTGAAATAGATGAAATTAAGCAGCAATTATGCATGAAGAAGGAAAAAAAATGAAAAATTAGTAAAGGAGTTAAACAAAAAAGACACAACAACAGATAAGCTGTCAGTTGAGGTGGGTTCGCTTAGGAAAATTAGAGAAATGGAAACTACAGTTGTTAACCATGAGAGTATTATGGAGGAGTTCAGAAATGATACAGAGACAACTAGGCAAGCAAGCAGTCTAATAGACCAAAGCAGTGATACTGAAGAGAAGATAACCCACGTGAGCGAAGTGATGCAAAGTTACAAAAATGACGTAGAAACTATGTATCCTGAAATGGTGACAGTAAGGAAAGACTTAGAAACAAGAGTCAAAGAAAAAAGCATTAGAAAGGAAGTGAAAGAAATCATCCAAAACAACCCAAAATTAGTCATAGATTCAGCAGATATCAACAAATCTATAGTAATTATTGGTATAGATGAAGAATAAATAAAAAAACAAAATTTCAAGACAAAAAGGAGATGGCAAACATAATGAACATATCGAAGGAAGTATCAGAGGAAATCTGTAAAAAAAGACATAGAGGAACACAACAGACTAGGGAAATACGAGAGAAATAAGTCAAGGCCTCTGAAAGTAACATTCCAGAGTGTGAACACAGTGGAGGAAACCCTAAAACAATGCAAACAAACTCATAGAAAAAGAGGAATTTAAAAATGTATGGATAAAAAGATGCCTAACTGGGAATACCAAAAATAAAGAGGAAGGAAGAAAAAACAAAGAACGAGAAAAGATCAGAGTAGGAGAAAAATTTTTTTACAGAGTACACGTAACTGGATTGCAGCTATGAAAGTGGTACATAACCAACAGGGAATAAAAAGAAGGAAGGTTATAAACTCAAGCTATAGCAAGTATGTAAACAAGATGATTAAGTTGATGTACTCAAATGTTGATAGAATGGTGCCTAAATTATTAGAGATGAAAGACAATACCAAATAAAAGGAATCAAATATTATTTGCCTGAAACAAAGTTAACCCCAAAGATATCAACCGATATCCTAAACTTACAGGAATATAATATATGGAGAAGAGACAGAAATTTAAAAAAAGGAGGAAGACTTATAATCTTAAAAAATTAAAATCTACAAGTCAATTAAATAAAACTAGATATACCCTCATATGTAGAACTGATTGCACTGGAGATTAACACATCTGAAGGGAAATTAATTGTGGCAGATTTATATATGTCACTCAAAACAAACACTTGGGGAAGAGGCAAATATGAAGACCTGGCAGAAAGTACAATTCAGAGTTTAAGAACATTACTGCATAGGATGGAAGAGAAATCTGAAAGAATCATATTAACTGGATATTTCAATACAAATATAAACTGGAATAAGAGACATAAGAAGCCATGAAAGCTCTTGGGATTAAAAGCTCCTGGATTTTTTTCCTAACACAGAATGTAAAAGAACACAACATAAAAAGAGGACTTGATGATCCATCAGTACTAGATCTTACGTTTACTAGGCAAGAAAATTGTATTGATAATAATTTATAATGTATCATCCTCCAGTCAGCAAAAGCAACCATGCAGTATTAAACTGCAACTTTAGGACTGGATATGACATAGTTACCAATAATTAGTTAAAAAACGAGTCTAAACTACAGAAAGGGCAACTATCATAGCCTCGAAGTACTTCTTAGAAACAGATTGGAAAAAGGACCTTAGAGGACAAGATTTAAATGTTATAAATAGAAAATTTGGTGATTTTTATGCAATAGGAGTCCAAAATTACATCCCTCAGCAAAGAGAAACAGAAATGAAGATAAAAACATGGTTTGATACAGTATGTAAAAAATAAAAAAGGAGATTTGCTGTGGAACAGATATAGAAGACACAACAGTGAGAGGGCATATAACAACTTTAAATAGGCAAAAAATGATTATACAAAGATAAGGAGGGAGACTCAAAGACAGTTTGAGGAAGACATTATAAATAAAAGTAGTGATCAACTTAAGCTATTTTACAGTTACATCTGAAGCAAAACCGAAGTTAAAAATAAAATACAGTCCATTACGGATGAAGGGATTATCTATACATGAGAAAGATATTTGTGAAGCACTAAATAAAAACTTCCAATAAGTTTTTGCAAAACAAATTAATTTTGAAGGAGGTGATATGGAACATGAATGCCCACACATATTACCAGATATACAAATATCTGCAAAAGAAGTACAGGAAGAGTTAAGTAAATTAGACAAAGGAAAAGCATAAGGTCCTGACAAAATTTCAGGTTGGGTGCCACATGAATATGCAGAAGAGTTAAGCAGACCATTATATTTAATATTGCAGGAATCCTTCAGTCAAGGTAAACTACCTGATATTTGGAAGAAAGCAAAAATTGTTCCCCTATTCAAGAAAGGGAATAAACAGAATCCACTCACCTACTGACCAGTATCACTGACCAGTGTTTAGTAAGATACTTGAAAAGCTGGTAAGTAAGGCTTGGGTAAACCATCTAGAAGAGCACAGTATGATAACAGAAAGGCAGTTCGGTTTTAGAAAATCATGTGTTATTAATCTATTAAGCTACTATTAAAGAGTTACAGAAACATTACAGAAAAGAGAAGGATGGGTGAACAGTGTCTATTTAAATTTCAAGAAAGCATTTGACAAAAGTACCGCACCAAAGACTTTTATGGAAACTGTACCATCAAGGAGGCATCCTAGGCAAGCTGTACTGCTGGATGCAGGACTTTCTCAGAAAAAGGGAAATGAGAACAGTACTTAGGAGAAATTACTCATTATGGAGGGAAGTGACAAGCGGAGTTCCACAGGGCTTAGTGCTGGCACGAATTATGTTTTTAGTATATATAAATGACAGAGTAACACTGGAAATGGAAGGTATCTAAATATGTTTGCTGATGATGCAAAAATACAAAGGAAAATTACTAACAGATTCTTGCAGAAAGCTACAAGAAGAATTAAATAAACATCATGAATGGAGCAATAAATGGCATATGAAATTTAATGTGGACAAGTGTCATGTAATTAAGTCTGGTAAAAGTGAAAAAAAGACCAGACTGGGGTTATAATTAGGAAGATCAACCCAACACATATCAGAAAGGGAGAAGGGCGTAGGAGTGATTATCAGTAACATACTATCTCCGGCTGACCACATCAGTGAGAAGGTAAGGAACATGTATACACTGCTTGCTAATATGAGAATAGTATTCACATAACTACATAAATGAAGACCAACCCTGGAGTATGCATCAGCAGTCTGGAATCCTCATCTCAAAAAACACATAAATCTATCTATCTATTTATTGCCAGATGCCATAATCCCACAATGGGTGGCCATTTAACTTTGAGTTATTATTTTATGGTGAGGGGCACTAACCCTCCACCAACCCACTTGCTGACACGTAGGGAGCACATATGGTTTGGTTATATGGTTACCACCAAGCGTTGTAAATGGTTTCTTGGCTTACAGGAAACCATTTGGCTTGTCACTCAATGTAAAGCCACCTGTAAAGGAAAGAAAAACAATCAGAAGTGACAGGAAAGATGGAAGAAATAGGAAGAGAGGAGGGCAGGCACAGAAAAAGAATGATAAAGGCAAAGGAAGAAGTAGGCAGCATTACATCAAGTGAGTGGATGATGGTCGCCACCACCTACCACTAAAGCACATAGATAAGACTGAAAAAGTACAAAGGGCAGCTACAAGATGGGTACCAAGCTTAAGGGATCTAAGCTACAAAGAAAGACAAGAAGAATTGAATCTACAACTCTACAGGAGAGAAGGAAAAGAAGAGACATGATTATGCTATATAAATGCATTTCAGGGAATGAGAAAATAGACATATATGAATATATAACCTATGGGGAAGCATCAACAAGAGGACATTGCAAAAGACTACATAAAAGAGAGGCAATAAAGATGTAAGGAAATTCAGTATCTGAATGAAACAGTGCATGCCAAAACTGTTCCTAAATTTTAGGATGTGTATGACAGAAATGGTTTAATACACAGGACAATACGAGTTTGACTCATTCCTGTAAAGATACAATTAGGTAAGGGCAATTAGATAAGAACACACATACACATGCATGCATGTGCATAGGTGTGCATACACACACACACACACACACTGGAGAGAATGTTAAGAGAGATATGGCGGTAGTGTATGTTCCCCCAAAGACGAGAGCATGGAAGGATGACAAATACCATGAGATGTTGTCAGATATGGCTAGCTACTTGCAAAAAATAATTGAGAAAAGCAATAATATAATTTTGGTGGGTGACTTTAATTGTAAAGAGGTGAACTGGGAGGAATGGTACTCGGGAGGCGGCGAGGATTCGTGTGGCACTATGTTATTAAATATAATAATGAATAATGTGATGACGCAATGGGTCAAAGAAGAGACACGGTTTCGAGGTGAGGACACACCAGCAAGGTTAGATTTACTGTTCACCAAAGAACCCGGTGTAATAGAATCATTGGAATATCTCTGTCCTTTGGGAAAAAGTGATCACGTGGTCATTGAGTTCCAGATGTTAATAGGAAACGTCGAGCCAAGAGATGAGCTTCATAGACAGGGAAGATACAACTTTGGGAAAGCAAATTTTACAGGATTGAGAAACTTTTTTGAAAATGCGGATTGGAGAAAATTCAGAGAAACAAGAGAGATACAGAGGAAGTGGGATATCTTTCTAGACCTCTATAATTTGGGAGTGGAAAAATTTGTACCAAGAGTAAGAGGGAAAGAAAACAGGAAAAAGGAGTGGTTTAATAGAAGGTGTATGATAGCAAAAAAAGAGAGAGATAAGGCGTGGAACAATTGGAGAAAGAGAGGTAACGACAGAACAAAGGAAGAATATAAAAGAACAAGAAATGAATACACAAGAATACGTAGAGAAGAAGAAAGGAATTTTGAAAAAGGTATAATTGACAAATGCAAGGATGAACCCAAACTGTTTTATAGATTTGTTAATGGCAAACTGAAACAAAAGGAAGGAATCACCAAACTGAAAGTAGAAGGAGAGGTCTTTAAGGATGCGGCAATGCAAGCAGAAATAATGAACAAACGTTTCCAGTCAGTTTTCACTAAAGAAAAGGAGCTTGTGGAAGGGGAGGGAGTGATTAGAAATGTTCCGGTGATGAAAGATATAAAAGTGGAGGTACAGGAAGTGTATAAATTACTGGAAACTCAAGATGTAAGGAAAGCCCCAGGACCTGATGGAATTTCTAATTGGGTACTGAAGGAATGCAGAGAACAACTGGCGGATAAAATTCACAGCTTAATTGTATGCTCACTGGAAGAGGGGAAAGTGCCAAAAGAATGGAAGAGGGCAAATGTGGTACCAATTTACAAGGGAGGAAACAGGGAAGAACCCCTGAATTATAGACCAGTGTATGGAAGCGAGGCATGGACATTGCAAGAGGGGAACAAGTCAAGAGTGACAGCAGTGGAAATGAGTTACTTGAGAGGAGCATGTGGAGTGACGTGGAGGGACAGGTTGACGAATGAAGAAGTGAAGGAACATTGTGGGGTAGATGTGGATGTGGTTGAAAAGATTAGGAGAAATACACTGAGGTGGTTTGGACATGTGGAGAGAATGGAGAATGAAAGACTGACTAAGAGGGTGTATGTAGGTGAGGTGGAGGGAGGGAGAGGGAGGGGTAGACCGAGGATGAGGTGAAGGGATGGAGTTGAGAGGTATATGAGGGAGGGGGGGGTGAGTTGGGGGGAGGGGAGTCAAATGGTGGGTGACAGAGTGACTTGGAGGCGTTTTGTCTGCGGCCACCCTTTGCGGGATTAGGGCGTCGGGCTATAGATAGATAGATAGATAGTCTCTAACCAGCATGGTCGCAAAATTGTGTGAGAGAATCCTGAAAGACAGATGGATAAAATATCTGGAAGAGATGAATATTTTTGCTGAATGTCAGTTTGGATTCAGAAGTGGAAGGTCATGTGTTTCTAACTTGTTGAGCTTTTACTCAAGAGCGATTGATGTGGTACAGGAGAGAGATGGTTGGGTGGATTGTGTGTACTTAGACTTAGAGAAGGCCTTTGACAAGGTACCTCATAAGAGACTAATGTGGAAACTAGAATATATAGGAGGACTAAAGGGGAAACGTCTGGAATGGATGAGAGACTTTTTGAGAGACAGACAAATGAGGACAGTAATAAAGGAAAAGATGTCTGGATGGAGGGAAGTAACAAGTGGAGTCCCTCAAGGCTCAGTGTTGGCGCCAGTAATGTTCCTGATTTACGTAAATGATATGGTAGATGGAGTGAACAGTTATGCAAGTCTGTTTGCTGATGATGTAAAGATCTTGAGGAAGATAGAGGTTGAGGAGGATTGTAAAATACTGCAGGAGGATTTGGATAGGATACACAATTGGAGCCGGACGTGGGAAATGAAATTTAATGTAAAGAAATGTAAAATATTGGAAATGGGTAAAAGTACCAGGAGACCATCACTGAATTATTTTTTGGGTAATGAATTAATCACAAAAAGGAGAGAAGAGAAAGATTTGGGAGTGCTGGTCCAAGATAGTTTGTCACCAGAAAAGCACATTAACAAGATAGTTGGAGAGACTTATAAACTCTTGACTAACATAAGAGTAGCATTTCATTATATGGATGAGGAAATGATGAAAAAATTGATAGTGGCCATGATCCACCCCAGGTTAGAATATGCAGCGGTAGTGTGGTCCCCACACAAAAAGAAAGATATAAACAAGATTGAGAGAATACAAAGAACAGCAACCAAGATGGTCCCCAGTCTGACAGACCTGTCATACAGAGAGAGGCTGGAAAAACTGGATTTGCCTTCGTTAGAGGAAAGGAGAAAGAGGGGAGACATGACTGCAGTGTTCAGGACCATGGTGGGAGTAGATAAAATTGACAAAGAAGATCTGTTTGTATGGGATAAGAGAGCAACAAGAGGATATGGAATGAAATTGAAAAAGTCAAGCTGCTTGAAGGATATCAAGAAATATAGCTTTCCTTACAGAAGTATAGACTCATGGAATAGCCTGGACAAAGAGATCGTCCAGTCTAGAAACTTAAACGAGTTTAAAGTTAAATTCGACTTATTGAGAAACAGCGACGGAAACCCACGAGCATAGTACATTCCGTGTATATCACAATTAGGTATATTAGGTAAATACTTAAATATTTGGAACGACTTAGACAAAGAGGTGGTGCATGAGAAAAACATTCATGTGTGTAAAGGTAGACTTGATAAATGTGGATATGGAGAGAGGACAACACGAGCATTGCTCAATTCCTGTATACTACAAATAGGTAAATACAAATAGGTAAATACACACACACACATACACACACACTCTCTCTCTCTTTTGATAGCACACAGTTTTGTCATAGGCTTCTTCTGCACCTAGTACTTCCACAATCTGCATGTACTCAGTGCTTCCACATACTGCTTCTACACAGTTCTGCTTCTTGGTGCATCTACATACAGCTTCCACTCCATGCTTCCATATACTGCTTCTTCTTGGTGATTCTGCATACGGCTTCTATTCTGTGCTTCCACATACTGCTGCTTCTTGGTGCACCTACATACAGCTTGTACTCCATGCTTCCACATACAGTTTCTGTTTCTTGCTTCCACATACTGTTTCTTTTTGGTGCATATACATACAGCTTGTACTCCATGCTTCCACATGCTGCACCTTGTTGGAGCACCTATTGTACATGCAGCTTCTGCTCCATGCTTCCACATACTGCTTCTATTTGGTGCATCTAGAAACAGCTTCGACTCCATGCTTCCACATACTGTGGCTTCTCGGTTCTTCGGCACACAGCTTCTACTCCGTGCTTCCACATATCAAAGCAAGGTTGGAGTAGTTAAGTAGACATGTTTGCTGCTCAGGAGATAATCGAGCCAGAGGTAACTGAAGTATGTGTTGTGTATGAAGTCTCGCTTATGAGGACACTAGAGAAAGCGGGGTGGTTCTCCCCTAGGATATCCAAGTACAGTACCTAGCCAACATGGACAACCTACACAAATTTCATTTTCTTATCAACTGTAGCAACTGAGGGGGCTAGGATTATGACTGAAGAGTTGAGAGGAAGGACGGGACTGAAATCTATTGGTGTTGTGATGAGGAGAGGTAGATTTAGATGATCTGGGGATGTTAAGAGGATGGAGGACGACAACTGGGTGCATAAGTTGATAAGTGTGAACATCGGGGGTAGGGTTGGGAGAGGAAGACTGAAAAAGACCTAGGACAAGACCATCAAGTGTGACCTCAGGGAAAAGAAACTGAGTAGTAAGGCTGCCAGAGATCGAGCAAGATGAACAGCCGGTATTCGGTGACCATGGCCGACGCATACAAACATGTTGAAGCTTTTATAAATGATACAATACAAATGAACAAATTAGGAGATAGGTTAGCCCAATATAGGTTGTCAAACTGTGCAAAACATAAGGCAACATCCAAAATAGTTTACACTCGTTCATTTGGCTTTTGTGTTCTTGGGAGTGGGTGACAAAATAGGGTAAAGAAATACTTTAAAAGGACATATGTTACATGCTTTATAGGTATACAGTACTTGATTATATCAAAGTGTTTATGAACAGTTCATCTACAAAAATAATGTACTATTGTAGGTATGGCAAATATCTTTACTCTTATAATAAAATATACATTCAGATACACACACTCAAGTACACTGAACACTTACTTATCCAGGGTTGAGGGACAGTTCAAAATACCAGCATACCCTGGCTGGTAGGCAGACAATCACTAAGACCAGTCACCTGACTATTCATCTCACCAATTCCACATACTGTTTTCAACAGAGCCATGTTTAAGCTTTCCCTCTGTCACATATGAATAGGTACACAGTATTTGACTAGACTTAATTGTACTGCTGGAACTCTACAAGCTGCATAATCATGTTGTAAGCTGGATCAGGTCAATACCACCTTATCAGCAGTGGGAAAAAAATTCTGTATGTGAAATCACAAATGCACCTGCATGGTCTCAATTCATAATAAGTATCCAGACCTGGTCAATACAGTACTGTGGCCAAAGTGCCCAGAATTGTTGGGAGACGAAACACTCCCCTCCGCATCCTCATCCCCCATCCCCTTTCCTCCCCCTGATAAACTGAGTTCAACATTTCATGAGATCTTTCAGAAACATTATAAACAGATGTATTTACCAACTCATGCTGGGTTGAGGTACATCTCTGTTGCATAATTTGGCAAAAGGTAGATATATCAGAATGTATGCTGGTTTTCTGGATTTAAATGAGGGAGTTCATTATAGGTTTTCATTAACTCAAAACTTAGTATCAGTACTCATGTCATGTCTTGATGGAGTATCAAAGTATATATTAAGGCAACCTATTAAGATATGTGTGTTCACTATAAAACTTTTGCAGAAACAATTCTTTGCCTTATCATAATTCATATATATATATATATATATATATATATATATATATATAAAAGAAGTGAGTTTTACGCCAGGTACCCCTTTTTGGATAAGGGCTAAGACGTTGCCCCTGGGTAGAGGACTTTGGTTTGGAGCGTGTAGCATTTTATGACCGGATGCCCTTCCTGATGTCTACCAATGACCCTTGGGTGGATTCGATCCTCCGACCCTTCGGTCAGAACGGAGCGCTCTAACCCACTGAGCCACGGCTGCTATATATATATATAAATATATATAAGTAGAACCTCTTTGGTCCGGACCCCGTTAATCCGGACTTCTGTTAATTCTGACAAAATTTAAAAATAATAAACTCCAAAAAATATGTTGAAAATAATTCTAAAGTCATTCTCAGTATCGGTGCAGAAAGCGATCGTCACTTGTTTAGTCTCAGATCATGCTAGGTCGTAACATGGGCGCCTGTTTAAACACACGCTAGCATTCATTCCATCATCTAGTTCACCGACCATTTATATTTTTACGCCGTATTTCAAAAGTTAATCCTCCTTACCATGCCCCCTAATGCAAGTGTAGCTTCTGCAATGAATAAAGGTGTTAAAAGGAAGCATGTAACACTAAGTATTGCAGGTAAAGTGAAAATACTGGATAAACTAGAGGCTGGTGTTCCTGCAGGAAAACTCATGAATGAGATTACCCTGATGGTCCGGACAATCTGCTAATTCGGACAACCCTTCCCCCCGTATAGTCCGAACTAGAGAGGTTCTACTGTATATATATATATATATATATACACAAAGTTATGAAGGAGTGCATGGGGGATGTGCGTATGGTCTAAGGAATGCAGAAGGGGAAAGGATACTCGAGTTTGGGGAGGCAACGGACATGATTGTGTGCAACACATATTTTAGGAAAAGAGACAGTAGGTTAGTTACGTATGAGGCTGCAATGGATCGTGCAGCGTGGAAAGCCGCCATTAGGTGACCAAGGCCGACACATGCAAGCATGTTGGAGCCTTTAAAAACGAAAACGATATATATATATATATACACAGTATTAGTCCTATTTTTCGGCATCTATGGGACCAGGCAAGTGCCGAAAAACCAAAATTGCCGAATTATCAAAAACCCTACCCACTCAGTACCTTATATGTTTCGGTGAACACTATCATCACTACTCATATCATTACAAATGTGTTTGGAGAAAGTACTGTATACTGTTTGATACTGTACAATACTGTAATGAATAAAGTACTATACATGAATATGAAAAATAAAGAAATTAGTGAACATACTGTATATAAATGTAATGGTACAGTAGGCCTACAAGTTCACATGCACTTACCTAAACTTATAGTAGGTTCCTTATTTACATATGTACAATAGAAGGGGTTGATTGGAGTCTGCTACAGCTGGAAGAAGTCCCCAGCAGTAGAGGGGACGAAAAAAATCGGAAAATCTGCCGAACGATCAGAGATTTTCGTAAATGGGACTATTTCTCAAAACTGCCGAAATGTCAGATTTGCCGGGGAATTGGATGGCAAAAAATTGGACTTTTACTATATATGTGTGTGTGTGTGTATATATATATATATATACATACATATATAGACAAGGATTGTGGAAAGTATTAAGAATATATGGAGTAGATGGGAAGTTGTTGAATGCTGAGAAGAGTATGTACGATGGTGCGAAGGCTGCAGTGCGTGTGGATGGTGAACTAAGTGAATTTTTCTCTTTGAAAGTTGGGTTGAAGCAGGGATATATATATATATATATATATATATATATATATATATATATATATATATATATATATATATATATATATATATATATATATATATATATATATATATATATATATATATATATATATATATATATATATATATATATATATATATATATATATATATATATATATATAGAACGAGCGGAATTAAACAAGCTTATCAACAAAATACAAAGAGAAGAAAAAAGAAAGAGAAACATGGATCAAATCAAAGAAACCATTAAAATAGGAAAAAGTCTGAAACAGGTCCGAAATAAAATGGCACTTGGAAAGCAACAAATTACATCACTAAAAGACAAAAACGGTGAAGCCATTAAATGGAGAGATATGATGCTGAAGAGAGTTGAAGAATTTTACAAAGAACTGTATGCATCAAAGACAGTAGTACCAATAGCTAACTTTCCTGTTGACACAAGTGAAATAATCGAGGTAACACCAGACGAAGTAAATATTTCTCTTAATAATATGAAAAGAAGGAAGGCTCCGGGAGAAGATGGAATAGTAGCAAATTTACTGTTGGGTGCAGGAGCAGAAGTACAAAATAGGCTTGCTCACTTATTTACCCAATGTATAAAACAGAAGAAAATTCCCAAAACATGGTGTAATGCAATTGTTATTCTATCTATCTCTATCTATCTATAGCCCGACGCCCTAATCCCGCAAAGGGTGGCCGCAGACAAAACGCCTCCAAGTCACTCTGTCACCCACCATTTGACTACCCTCCCCCCAACTCACCCCCCCCTCCCTCATATTCTACTTTATAAAAAAGGCGACTCAAAAGACCTTAGTAACTATAGACCCATTAGCTTGCTATCAGTCATTTACAAACTTTTCACTAAAGTCCTTACAAACAGAAGAGCTACAAATTTGGAGGAAAACCAACCTCGTGAACAGGCAGGATTCCGAAGCGGGTACTCGACTACTGATCATCTGCACACAATGAATCAGCAAATTGAGAAAACTACAGAATATAATAACCCACTGTGCTTAGGTTTTGTTGATTACGAAAAGGCTTTTGACTCAGTGGAGCACATAGCAATTATAAATTCATTGCAAGAACAAGGAGTGAATGAGAACATTGTAAAACTGCTTGAAAACATATATAAAGAGGGAATTGCTACAGTTAAATTACATAAGGACTTAGAGAAAATTAAGATTGAGAAGGGCGTGCGTCAGGGCGATACAATTTTACCTAAGTTATTTACAGCATGCCTAGAAAGTATTTTCAGAAAGCTAGACTGGGAAAACAAAGGAGTAAACATAGAGGGAGAAATGCTAAACCATTTAAGATTTGCAGATGACATTGTCCTAATCTCAGAAAAAGCAGAGACACTGCAAGATATGTTAAGTGACCTGAACAGAGAAAGTCTCAAAGTAGGGCTAAAGATGAACCGAAGTAAAACTAAAGTAATGTTTAATCCTCAAACACCAAAGAGTGTCATAAGAATAAGTGGAGAAATTCTTGAAGAAGTTGAGGAGTACAGTACAATTACCTGGGACAAATACTAAAATTAACGAAAGATAATGATAACGAAATAAAAAGACGCATTACATTTGGATGGCAAGCTTTCGGTAAACATAGAGACATTATGAAAAATAGCTTGCCAGTTTGTATGAAACGAAAAGTATATAACGAATGTATAATTCCAGCTATGACGTATGGTTGTGAGACTTGGAAACTGACAAAATCGATGGAAAATAAATTAATTCGTTCTCAGAGAGCAATGGAAAGGTCAATGTTGGGAATATCTTTAAGAGACAGGAAAAGATCAACTTGGGTGAGACAGCAGACTAAAGTCAAAGATATTATAGAAGTTATAAAAGAACAGAAATGGAGGTGGGCAGGCCATGTAGCAAGAACAAGGGATAATTGATGGAGCAAAGAGGTTGACTGACTGGACACCAAGAGATGGTATGCATAGCAGAAAAAGGCCAGACAGGAGGTGGAGAGATGAGATAGAGAAATTTGCAGAGAAAACGTGGCAAAGATTGGCTCAGTCAAGGAATTCGTGGAGAAGGTTGGGGGAGGCCTTTGATCAGCAGCGGACTTGAAATGGCTGATGATGATGATGATGATGATATATATATATGCACTGTAAGTGCTAAGTTGTGTGAATGCAGAAAGACTGGTTGTGTAATTTAAACTAAGCTGAAAAGGGAGAGTGCATATGGATGGTGGTGGCAGTGTTGATGAATGTGGTTTGTGGGCAGTGCTGGTAGCGAGTTACAATAGTACTGAATGTCACTGTGGCAAGGGATGGTTATTCTTACTAGAATGCTTTCACCTTAACCTGGCCAAGATTTTCGTCCTTTTGCTACTTATTTCATGCTGCTCAGTGGCAGATACAGACAATACTATGGCTCTAAACCTTTTACTTACTATTTTTTCATGACTTTCACCACACTCAAGTGTTACAGCAATCTATTACTCCAACTGAGTATTCAGTAAGGAAGATGTCAATTTTTAGCCAAGCTAGGTAAAATGAGTGTAGTGGCACTGTTACGACAAGCTTTACTATATTCATAGTTTTCCCCTACCATAATGGAACACAATCATCATTGTTGCACCATAGGTTGCAGGAATATTAGTAGCAACTGTTGTTTAACATACATTAATATGGTCCCAACCTATGTCCTGGTTATGTCTGTGAACTTTCTCAAACAAAATCACTGCTTGTCAGGGGATAGGGGTGGGGAATGTGTGTTTGATCACCAAGCCATTCTGGATAGGTGGACTCTGGCTTTGACAAGGCCTGGATACTTATTTTGGATTGCAGCTGTACATCTGATAGAATGAAAAGAGGCAGTCAGGAGAAACTAAGGTGATGGAAATTCAATAAGTATCAACTGATATCAGTCACTGAAAACATTCACATCATCATCATCATCATCATCCAGACCTCCTTTCCCACCCAAGGGCAAGGTGAGGAGCAGCAATGTCCAGACAGCACAAACTTGCCCAATCCAAATAGGCCACACTTCCATTCACTCATCATTCAAACCCCCGGAATCCTGGCTCTACTGGGTACGCCAAAAAACATTCGCCACATTCTGCAGCTTCACGTATCCAACTGAGTCAATCCGGATGCTGCCATGCTCACAAGCGGTGCCAAAATCCCTGATCTTGCATTTCTCCTCACAACATTCATCCAGCCAGCTCGATCTCTTGTCAGTTCCCTAGCCTCGCCGACTTCCAAACCTCTCTTCCTCAAACACTCATCCACCATATCTCTCCACCTTCTCCTTGGCCTACCTCGCCTCCTCCCTCCTTCAAATTCGCTCAGGTATACCTTTTTCACCACTCTATTGTTATCCATTCTTTCCACATGACTCTACCATCTCAGGACACTCTCTTCAATTCTGGTGTCCACTGACTTCCTCACTCCACACCTTTCATGAATCACACTATTTTGTATCCTATCCACCCTCTGTTCTACACATACATTCCTCAACAGTCCCATCTCCCCTGCTCTTACTCCTGACTTTTCATTTTCATGCCACACCATAGCCTCACATCCATATGTTTGAGTTGGCACTAACACTCCCTCGTGTAAGACATAACTCTATATTCTGAGCATGTAATAACATCTGTACTACGATACTGTGCTAAGCCACAATAATAATAATAAAACAGAAGACTGAACACCGGATATGTGAGTGTCCAGTGTAATATTTATATATACAACACACCTGCAAGGGGCATTTTGTGCTATTTTCCACAGTATATGTAAATAAAACAGTATACTGTATTTTTATTAGGCAATAATATTGATTCATTGCACCTAAAACCTGACATTCAAGCATTAACTGATATTTATTGTGTTTCACAGACATGGAATACTTGTGACTTCCTCAAGCAATGTAACAAAGAGATAAAGCCATGAATTTCTCAAGCAATGTAACATAAAGAGATAAAGCTATAAGTATATAGCATGAGTTTCTTGTTCACCTTATACAGGTTCAAGTGGATAAACAAGCATTATACAAGCTTATTAATTGCTTGAAATTATTTTATCTTTAGTAATGAACAGAGTCAGAAAGAACTGAAATGGAAAAAGACAACAAAAAGGCACTCCATTATTATCACATACTAAGTTTCTCTGCCCATGAAGTGCTACCCTCCACAACCCCCACAACCTCCACAACCCCCGCAGCCACCCCCATCCCCACCACCATCACCTCCACCATCTGCTGCTGCAAACATGAGGGATAATGGATCTACTCCTCCTCCTCCTCCATCAAAATCTGTTCCTCCATAATCAATACCAGCATCACCACTCCCATCACAGTAATCATTTCCCCCTTTAGTCCACCCACCTAAGCTTGGATCACCAAAAGTTGCAAAATATCCACCCCCACAACCACCACAACCTCCACAAGACCCACACCCACCACCAATGTTTGCTGTGACTATTCCAACAGTGCAGGCAGTAGTTACACCATTTTGGTCCTTATGGCGGTGGAGAGCATTAGTGGGTGCAGCTGCACAGAAAAATCCAAGGGCACCCAAAAGCTTAAGACTCTCCACTGGTATTCGTCTGGGAAAAGATAAGGGATCGACTGGCTTCTCAGCAAAACCATCTACTGAGTCAGCAGTGTCTTCTAGGAGATAACGCGGCTGGCAAAGGATGTGGAGGATGGTAACACTCAGGCCCAGAGCTATATTCTCCACCCAATCCTTGGTGTTTCCACTTACCTAAAATACAGGATCATTATTAACATTATGAACAATTTGAATCAATACGGTACACTACAGGACAAAGATCACTGCTAATTTTTATCAAATTATTAGATATAGTCAGCATCCCTATGAAGCAATTAGGTCAGAAATACACTGAGATATATGGAAGACAAAAACCTATGGGGTAAAAGGACCTTGGTTAGCACCTTCTCCAGTGTCACTTCCAATGACCCTCCTTAGCCTGCCCTAACCTTCCCTGAATTGGCCTAAAATTAACCAAACATTCATAAGGTTGCACTGCAGCACAGTGATAATCACATGCATTAACAGTGATGGAAGCGAAACTTGGATCTTCTTGGAGGGACAGAAGAGTGACAGCAGGGGAAATGAATTATTTGAGATGTGGAGTCACATGGAGAGACAGACTGACAAATATGAAGCGAAGAAGCATTGTTGTATGGATGTGGATGTGACAGAAAGTGTCAGGAGAAATACACTGAGGTGGTTTGGACATATGGAGAGGATGGAGAGTGAGAGACTAGCAAGGAGAGTGTATGTGAGTGAGATGGAGGGGAAGAGAGAGAGGGGGAGACCAAGGATGAGATGGAGGGATGGAGTGGAGAGATATATGAGAGAGGGTGTGTGTGAGTTGGAAGCAGGGCAGTGAAATGGCAGGGGACAGGGTGACATGGAGGCAATTTGCTGTGGCCACTCTTTACCACATTACAGCATCTGGAAAAAGACAGATAGACAGATAAACTCTTACTGTATTTTAAATGAACTGTGTTGGTGGATGGGCTTAGTGTGAGGGAAGAGGGAGGCGGAGGAGGTGCACATTGAGTGAGGAGGGAAGAGGTGCACACTGAGCGAGGAGGGAGGAGGAGGTAAGCACTGAGCAAGGAGGGAGGAGGTGCACAGTGAGTGAGGAGAGAGGAGGAGGTGGACAGTGTGCAAGGAGGGAAGAAGTGGTGTGCAGAGAGCCTCACAGCAGTAGCATGTTGCACAGTATGGAAGGAAGGGCAATTGCAATGGCCAGAAATGCCAATTTTGGGCATGTTTGAACCCATGTCACAAATTATTCATAATCTACATGTTATGAAAACATTCTAAACCTGACTAGCAAACAGACGCAGTATATACAGTACAAATGGTCTTATGCCAACATGTGTTATGAGTGAGCTGACTGTATGAATGTTTAAACTAGCCAACCAAAACATGAACTTACACTAGGTTTGGTTAGGTTAGATTATGAATTTATGCCTGCCTTATGGTTGTCAGCATAACTGTCCCCAATGCAATGAGGAATTTCTTGGATTTTCAGCCCTAAACACACACACACACACACACACACACACACACACACACACACACACACACACACAAACTCCTGGAATGGATGACAGACTTTTTGAGAGACAGACAAATGAGGACAGTAATAAAGGATAGGAGGTCTGGATGGAGGAAAGTAACAAGTGGAGTCCCACAGGGCTCGGTGTTGGTGCCAGTAATGTTCCTGATTTATGTAAACGATATGGTAGATGGAGTGAACAGTTATGCAAGTCTGTTTGCTGATGATGCAAAGATCTTGAGGAAGGTAGAAGTTGAGGAGGATTGTAAAATGCTGCAGGAGGATCTGGATAGGATACACGATTGGAGCCGGATGTGGGAAATGAAATTTAATGCAAATTATGTAAAATATTGGAAATGGGTAAAAGTACCAAGAGGCCATCACTGAATTATTTGATGGGTAATGAACCAATCACAAAAGCGAGAGAAGAGAAAGATTTGGGAGTGCTGGTCCAGGACAGTTTGTCACCTGAAAAACACATTAACAAGGCAGTTAGAGAGACGTATAAACTTCTGACTAATATAAGAATAGCCTTTCATTATATGGATGAGGAGATGATGAAAAACTTGATAGTGGCCATGATTTGCCACAGGTTAGAATATGCAGCAGTAGTGTGGTCCCTACACAAAAAGAAAGATATAAACAAGATTGAGAGAATACAAAGAACAGCAACCAAAATGGTCCCTAGTCTGGCAGATCTGTCGTACAGAGAGAGGCTGGAAAAGCTGGATTTGCCTTCCTTAGAGGAATGAAGAAAGGGAGGTGACATGACTGCAGTGTTCAGGACCATGACGGGAGTACAGTAAATAAAATTGACAAAGAAGATCTGTTTTTATGGGATAAGAGAGTAACAAGAGGACACAGAATGAAACTGAAGAAGCCAAGCTGCTTGAACGATATCAAGAAATATAGTTTTCCTTATAGATGCACAGATCTGTGGAACAGCCCAGACAAAGAGATCGTCCAGTCAAGAAACTTAAATGAGTTTAAAGCTAAATCTGACTTACTGAGAAATGGAGACGGGACCCCACGAGCGTAGCTCATTTCCTGTATATCACAATTAGGTAGCAGTAGTAGTAGTTGTTCCCTAGGCAGTCTGGCCGAACAGCCCCGAGTCCCTTAGGAAGGCCATGGCTGAGACTGGGCTTTCCCACAGAGCTCTCAAAGAGTGTATGTTGTGTTGTTGGTGTAGGCGATTGTGTGCAATGCAGTCTTCCATAATGTGCTTAATAGTATGAGGTGCTGTGTTGCATCCTGGACAGGCATCAGTGATGGAGTCATCCAGCCTCTTCTGGTAGCTTAAGAGGGCTGGATGGTGCCCACATCTCAGCCTGGCCAGGTGGACCCTGTCCTCATGAGGGAGATAGGATTCCGAAGGGTGGATGTCAGAAGGCCGTGCATGCAGCTGTGTGTTGTCTTTAAGTGACTGAATGCAGCAGCAAATGATCTGAGTGTGGATATGCTTCTGGAAGCTGGTCTGAGGTGGGCGAGGGGGGAGAGATGACAGTACTGTATTTGTGTATGGTATCGTGTGCTGGATGTTGTTTTGATGTTCCTTGGTGTGGGTGGATGTGCTGCCATGTAATATAGTGGATGTTGTGGGTTTGTGGAGGCTGCAGCAAGAAACTGGGTGCGTCTCATGTCTAGGTGATCCTTGACTTTGAGGACTTGGGTTTCTTGATGTAGGTGGTAAATACAATTAAATACACACACACACACACACACACACACACACACACACACACACACACACACACACACACACACACACACACACACACACACACACACACACACACACACACACACACACACACACCAAAGAACCCGATGTAATAGAATCATTGGAATATCTCTGTCCTTTGGGAAAAAGTGATCACGTGGTCATTGAGTTCCAGATGTTAATAGGAAACGTCAAGCCAAGAGATGAGCTTCATAGACAGGGAAGATACAACTTTGGGAAAGCAAATTTTACAGGATTGAGAAACTTTTTTGAAAATGCAGATTGGAGAAAATTCAGAGAAACAAGAGAGATACAGAGGAAGTGGGATATCTTTCTAGACCTCTATAATTTGGGAGTGGAAAAATTTGTACCAAGAGTAAGAGGGAAAGAAAACAGGAAAAAGGAGTGGTTTAATAGAAGGTGTATGATAGCAAAAAAAGAGAGAGATAAGGCGTGGAACAATTGGAGAAAGAGAGGTAACGACAGAACAAAGGAAGAATATAAAAGAACAAGAAATGAATACACAAGAATACGTAGAGAAGAAGAAAGGAATTTTGAAAAAGGTATAATTGACAAATGCAAGGATGAACCCAAACTGTTTTATAGATTTGTTAATGGCAAACTGAAACAAAAGGAAGGAATCACCGAGCTGAAAGTAGAAGGAGAGGTCTTTAAGGATGTGGCAATGCAAGCAGAAATAATGAACAAACGTTTCCAGTCAGTTTTCACTAAAGAAAAGGAGCTTGTGGAAGGGGAGGGAGTGATTTGAAATGTTCCGGTGATGAAAGATATAAAAGTGGAGGTACAGGAAGTGTATAAATTACTGGAAACTCAAGATGTAAGGAAAGCCCCAGGACCTGATGGAATTTCTAATTGGGTACTGAAGGAATGCAGAGAACAACTGGCGGATAAAATTCACAGCTTAATTGTATGCTCACTGGAAGAGGGGAAAGTGCCAAAAGAATGGAAGAGGGCAAATGTGGTACCAATTTACAAGGGAGGAAACAGGGAAGAACCCCTGAATTATAGACCAGTGTCTCTAACCAGCATGGTCGCAAAATTGTGTGAGAGAATCCTGAAAGACAGATGGATAAAATATCTGGAAGAGATGAATATTTTTGCTGAATGTCAGTTTGGATTCAGAAGTGGAAGGTCATGTGTTTCTAACTTGTTGAGCTTTTACTCAAGAGCGATTGATGTGGTACAGGAGAGAGATGGTTGGGTGGATTGTGTGTACTTAGACTTAGAGAAGGCCTTTGACAAGGTACCTCATAAGAGACTAATGTGGAAACTAGAATATATAGGAGGACTAAAGGGGAAACATCTGGAATGGATGAGAGACTTTTTGAGAGACAGACAAATGAGGACAGTAATAAAGGAAAAGATGTCTGGATGGAGGGAAGTAACAAGTGGAGTCCCTCAAGGCTCAGTGTTGGCGCCAGTAATGTTCCTGATTTACGTAAATGATATGGTAGATGGAGTGAACAGTTATGCAAGTCTGTTTGCTGATGATGTAAAGATCTTGAGGAAGATAGAGGTTGAGGAGGATTGTAAAATACTGCAGGAGGATTTGGATAGGATACACAATTGGAGCTGGACGTGGGAAATGAAATTTAATGTAAAGAAATGTAAAATATTGGAAATGGGTAAAAGTACCAGGAGACCATCACTGAATTATTTTTTGGGTAATGAATTAATCACAAAAAGGAGAGAAGAGAAAGATTTGGGAGTGCTGGTCCAAGATAGTTTGTCACCAGAAAAGCACATTAACAAGATAGTTGGAGAGACTTATAAACTCTTGACTAACATAAGAGTAGCATTTCATTATATGGATGAGGAAATGATGAAAAAATTGATAGTGGCCATGATCCGCCCCAGGTTAGAATATGCAGCGGTAGTGTGGTCCCCACACAAAAAGA
The DNA here is from genome assembly GCF_032717465.1 of Coenobita brevimanus. Lineage (NCBI taxonomy): Eukaryota > Metazoa > Arthropoda > Malacostraca > Decapoda > Coenobitidae > Coenobita > Coenobita brevimanus. Next base: position 25,350,606 of record NC_137029.1, on the reverse strand, counting down.
AAGATATAAACAAGATTGAGAGAATACAAAGAACAGCAACCAAGATGGTCCCCAGTCTGACAGACCTGTCATACAGAGAGAGGCTGGAAAAACTGGATTTGCCTTCGTTAGAGGAAAGGAGAAAGAGGGGAGACATGACTGCAGTGTTCAGGACCATGGTGGGAGTAGATAAAATTGACAAAGAAGATCTGTTTGTATGGGATAAAAGAGCAACAAGAGGACATGGAATGAAATTGAAAAAGTCAAGCTGCTTGAAGGATATCAAGAAATATAGCTTTCCTTACAGAAGTATAGACTCATGGAATAGCCTGGACAAAGAGATCGTCCAGTCTAGAAACTTAAACGAGTTTAAAGTTAAATTCGACTTATTGAGAAACAGCGACGGAAACCCACGAGCATAGTACATTCCGTGTATATCACAATTAGGTATATTAGGTAAATACTTAAATATTTGGAACGACTTAGACAAAGAGGTGGTGTATGAGAAAAACATTCATGTGTGTAAAGGTAGACTTGATAAATGTGGATATGGAGACAGGACAACACGAGCATTGCTCAATTCCTGTATACTACAAATAGGTAAATACAAATAGGTAAATACAAAGAAAGTTAATCCTCAGCAATACACAGATAATGGAAGGCTGAGTTGTGTGTTGTTAAAGGTAAAGAACTATCATGTGGAGGATTATGCACTCATTTTATCATAGTCTGTTCGAAAGATCACATTACTTCTCTTTAGGAGGGAGGGGGGGAAGACCCTAACCATTATACACACAACTGTCTTTCATCATGTCAATAACCTTGTGGACTCATTTTTTTGTGACCTCTCTTGGATATATAATATTACAATTCTTGCTAAAAACTGACTTTTGCAAGGTTCAAAACCAAATTCTCACTCATAACAGGTGAATCTGGAGGGAACTTAACCTGAGGATGAGGAATCAAGCCACAAAGGTGTGGGACGTAATTCCATCTTGTACAGTAAGTTTGTAACAAGTAGGTGCCTAAGAGATGTAGTGGTATTAGAGGCAGACTGTGAGATAATGCTGATTTTATGTGTGCAGTGTGTTGGGAAGAGCATATGGTGACTCATATTGCTGGTGAGTCTCTTGTGCATATGGAAGAGTTTTGTTGCTTGGGAGACATGTTATGTGCTAGAGGTGGAGCTGGAGCTCCACTCCCTGTGGCAAGAGTGAGGAGTGGTTGGAAGGAGTTCAGGGAGCTGTTGCTTTTCCTGACATGTAGAGGGCTCTCTCTCCATTCTTAGGAATCTTTGTAGGCAGCATGTGTTGGGAGTGTAATCCTGTATGGTAGTGAGACCTGGGCAGTAAAAAAAAAAGAGGATAACAGATGGCTCAAACATAGGGAAATGACAATGATTAAGGAGATGTGCAGTGCATCCTTGAATGCAAGGCCTGGGGGGACTAGGCTTATGATGGAAAGGTTAAGAGGAAGGATGGCATTGAAGTGTATTAGTGTTGTGATGTGGAAAGCTAGATTGGGATAGTTTGGGCATGTGGAGAGGATGGGGGATAGAAGTGTTAACACTGGTAGTACGGTTGTGACAGGCAGACTGAAAAAGACCTGGGACAAGGTCACAGAGTATGACCTCAGAGATAAGAGACTGAATAGGGAAGCTACCAGAGATCAGGCAGCATGGAGAGCCGTCATTAGATGACCAAGGCTGATGCATGCAAGCAAGTTGGAGCCTTTATAAAAGAAACAAAACATAATATATCAAGACCACAGTCATTAGAAATGGTAATGGAAGGAATTATCCCAGACTCAAGAAAGTTGAGGAAAGGGTGCTCTGCATCTTGTCTCCAAACATAATGCTTCATGAGACAATAATGACTTATCAACTCAAGTAACCGAATGCTTGACTCTGCAACTGTGTCTGTGCTTGCTATGCACAGTCGTTCTTGTTTGTGAATGCTAGTCTTGCCTCCACAACCTGTGTGTATGGCCTCGCTTGGTGCACCATAGGAAGGAGGAGAGACTGGCTCCCTCAGGTTGGCTCTGGTGAGTGGAGTGCTTCTAATTCTGTCCAATTTCTGTCCAACAAAGTTAGCTCAAATTAAGAATCACAACCATGATTTTGGAATACATTAATTCATATTATGAATCTTGCAACAGAGAAATTACTTCAATACTAATGACTGAAAAAATTCAACCTACTTTCAATATTCCATCCCGCATGTCAATGTACAAGTCCTGAATGTTGTAGCTGTAGAGCTGCTGGTCATAAGGAAGGGAGATGACTGAGGCTGGGGCTGCAGGAGGACAATGAACTCGAACCTCTAGGTGACCAGGGCTGCCAGGGACACCACGTTTAGCTGCAAATGTAAAATGTCAGTGTTGTGGGCAATTAAAAAATTACATAACACAGGGAATGGGGAAACATCGTCAGGTTTTACAATGTATTATTAAAGGGTGGGGAGTGTCAAAAGTGTTATTTAACAGGAAAATTTAATATACAGACTAAATAATGTTGGTGTAAACCTTATAACTGGCATGGAATACATCTGCTTAACTATGGCCACAGTGAACAACCTCCTAAGATAACATAACATGTACTATATTAATAAATATTGTTACGTCCTCACCCCACACTCCTGAACTGGTATGTTTCACTGCTGTAATGGGAACCGACCTTCCCCGAACCTTCATCTTCATGGAGCAGAAGTCCAGCTCACATCCCATGGACATAAGGTAGTCCAGACCCAGAAGGCAAGGATCCTCCATGTCGGCCACATAGACTGGTAGAGTAGCCTCTTGCCCTGCCACTTCAATCCAGACATCCAGGGGTCCCCTCAGTTCTGCACAGTGCCCAGTTATGCCACACAATTGTTCTGATGACTCAGGCAGATACCAATGATGTAACACATCAGGCCTCACAAAAGTCTGCTCCGAGGACGAATCAATCACCAGGGAACACTTCTTTCCATCTATCTTTCCGTATATTTGGACACTATCAATTGCCGTCCTCTTGCATTTTCTTGGTGGTGGGGCCACTTGGGAAGAGCTGGCTGGTGGCTGCCTCTTCACACCAGCCTCCACTAGTTTCCAGTTTCTTTCTGGGCTTCTGCAACCTTCTTCTTATCATCCTTTTTCTTCTTCGGACACTCGGAACTGAGGGGACCCCTGGATGTCCGGATTGAAGTGGCAGGGCAAGAGGCTACTCTACCAGTCTACGTGGCCAACATGGAGGATCCTTGCCTTCTGGGTCTGGACTACTTTACATCCATGGGATGTGAGCTGGACTTCTGCTCCATGAAGATGAAGGTTCGGGAAAGGTTGGTTCCCGTTACAACAGTGAAACGTACCAGTTTAGGAGTGTGGGGTAAGGACGCAACACTGGTGCCAGGAGTGGGATTATTTAGGGCTGCAGTGAGTCGAACCTTCGACGTGGAAGCAGGTGTGAAGACAAGGTCTCGAACTGGGCAGGAGGAGGAAATTTCCCTGGCAACAATCATAAAGCTAATACAGGCACAACATGAAGAAGACAAAGACCAATTAAAAGCACAGAGTGAAAACTCCGAGAACAATTATAAGCACAAAGTGAAGGACAGAAAAAGCTTGAAGAACAATTACAGGCACAGAAGAAAGAAATCAAAGAACAATTGCAGGCACAGAACGAAGAACAGAAGGAACGATATGAACAGCTTCAGGACGCACTACAGAAGCAACAGAGGAAATTACAGCTGAGAATGCAAGGACAGCTAGATGCTTTCATGGGGGAGATGAAGGAAGAACAGGAACAATTGAAGGAGGAGGTATACACTGAGCTACGGCAGCAGAAGTATGAGGTAAGAAATAATGTGATAGAATGTAAACAGCACATAGATGAACAGTTGAAGACAGTTAGTGAGGAAATGGTGACGGAGTGCAATCAGCATGTAGACAACCAGCTGAAGATTAGCGAGGGAATAGTGACAGAGTGCAGACAGCATGTAGACAACCAGCTAAAGATTAGTGAGAGAATGGTGATAAAGTGCAGACAGCATGTAGATAGCCAGCTGAAGCATGTAGTTGACCATGTTAAGTTAATTAGTAAGAAAACTGAGGCTGTAGAGAAATACTGCACTGCTGAGCCTCGGGTTAGTGTACAGGGAGCTTATGAAAGGCTTGGACAGCGTATGGTGAATCTTGACGGATCCTAAGCATGTAAAGGTAGCATTGCAGAGTTGAATAATCAGAATGTAGGAGATTTAAGTCCTGGCCTTAATTATGATGCCCCAAACCAGTGAAGTGCATGGCTATAATGGGGGTCGAGTTAAAAACAAACCTCAGGATTCTGATGGTAGAGTATCTTGGGAAGCGTACCGTGCACAGCCTGAGTTACTTGCAGATCAGAATGGTTGGGATGATAGGCAGAGGGCAGTGCAGCTTGCCACTAGCCTTAAGAGTGCCACAATGGAAATTCTGGTTCAGATGTCAGTGATGGAGAGGAACAGCTAACAGTCCCTAGTAGAAGTGCTGGAGCACAGATATGGAACCATGTACCAGACTGAGGTGTACAGAGCAAGATTCCGGGGCCGTGTATGGGCTCAAGGAGAATCCCTACAGCGGTTTGCTCATGACCCAGAGAGTATGGCATACAAGGCGTACCCTGGAGCAGCACCTAAGCTGTTGGCTATTCTACTGAGGGACCAGTTCATCGATGCTCTTGATAGTGCAGAGTTGAAAGTGCAAATGATGCAGGCACAACCAAGAAGCATGCAAGAAGCACTAGCCAGAGCTGTAGAATTTGAGTCCTATGCCAGGTCCAGTACATCCACCTTTCATGCAGGTCGTAGTGCAGGATTCAAGGCAAGAAAGGGGCAGGTATGTGAAAAGAAAAAGTCTGAGGGAAGGTGCTAGTACTGTGAAATGCCAGGACACAGAAAATAGGACCGCTACAAGTAGAAGAGTGAACAGGAGAAGACCAGAGGAGGCTGCTGGTTCTGCAGGAAGTCAGGGCATAAGGAGGAGGATTGTCATGAATGGAAGAAGGAACAAGAACAGAGCAGTGCAAGGAGTTCTTCAGTTGCAACAAAAGCGTGTTGGACATGTGGTGAGGTAGGACACTTCAGCTGTGACTGTTCACATGAGAAGGATGAGGGTACATTAGTGAAGGCTGGTGATGAGAGGCAACAACCAGCCAGTTTTTCCCAGGAAATGCCACCACTGAGGATATGCAGGAGAATATTGATGAATAGTGTGCAAGAAGACGGAAGAACAGATGACATGCAGTGTAGTAGGAATGGGGATCATAGGAAGAAATGCTGCTGTACCGCAGTGACAGGGCCAGCATCAGATGAAGAAGACCTGATAAGCTGAAGGATTATTTTGTGTATAGCTAGATGTTTCATTAGGATTAAGGTTTATGTTTGTATATATTGTGTAGTTTTGTCGGGACAACAATGAACTAGGGAGGGGGTAGTGTTAAGAAGTGAGATTTGCCAGTTGGGTGCTCGAGAAGTTTCTCAGCGTTTCGTGTACAGTAGTTCCGGTATCGGTATGAGTCAGAGTTGCCAGTTTGCCCGGTGTTTGTGAGCGTAGTTGTTTCGTATGTTATGCATTAATTTTTCTGCTCGTTTTCTTTATAATGTTTTATTTAAGTGACTGCTTCTTGAATTATGTAATTTAAGTTTGTATGGTAAATAATTTAGAATGTTATGTAATGTGAGACAACTCTAGCATGTTTTGATGTCTCCTAGTTGGTAACTGTTATTAGGGGCAAGTACAAGACCAGCATATCCGAAATTTGTTTGAGAAGTAGGTCTTTCTAGAAAAATGCAAGTTTATATAAGGATGGATAAGGGACTATTATGAGTTTAGTTGGTTTTCAGGTCAGTTTGAGTGAAGTGCAGTCAGTTTTGGTGTCAGTGAAGACTGTATATTTTTGGTACTTGTGAAAACAGTGGCAAACAGTGACAGGTTACTGAAGTTTGTATATCACTGGAACTTGAGAAAACAGTGAGGTGTCAAGCATTAAGTGTATAATTACTGTTAATGAAGATTATTTTCAGTACTTGTGTAATGAGCGAAGTACTGTATTGGCAAGCATTAAATGTACTAACAGTGAAGAGATGTTAAGCATCAAGTGTAACAGCAGTTAGTAAAGTGTGTATAGCTCCAGTGCTTGAGAGAATAGTGAAGAGAAGTTGGAATGCATTAAGTGGAATTATTTGGAAAATAAAGAAAGAGAGCTTTAAGGAGCCAGTGTTTATTTTCGCCTCAGCAGATCTTGTGTATTGTACACCTAAGGCTGACCATAGGAAGAACAACTCACTGGGCAACGTCCTTCCTGTATTGTACTACTGCTGTTGGAGCCTGTGGCAGTGTGGGGACTGGGACGTAACAATATAACGAACTCATGATGACAGTACTCTACTCTCTCGCACAAAACAATGTCACCTGTGCATGACAATAAAAGTGACTACCAAATCCATCATTTCTGCAACATCTGCACAGTCAACATTCAAAAAAACTTATGAAAATTTTAACTTTGGTGCAAATTTTAGGGTATTGCCTATCTCTGCATATTATTCAGCTTTGGTATGAGTCCAGAAGGGGAGAAGCAGGGGTATTCTGAGTTGTCACTTCTTTTTTTTTGAGGGGGGAGGGAGTTGGTTTGGTGTTATAGTGTGTTACACAAGGTGGGGAGTATAAGTTTTGATGGGAAAAAGCATTACATAATTTCTGAACAGTCCCTAAGCTGTCCTTAACTTGATAATGCATACGTATCACTGAAGTTTTACTGAATATGAAGGCATCTAAATTCTAGCATACCAGTAAAACGCCTTTGTCGGCAAGGTACAAGTGAAGGCCTTTACATCCGAATGCATTGAAATGTCACCTTACACCCCGAGGATGCCTAGGGCATATTGATGGCTGTCTACCAATCATGTTTCAAGTCTTTACGACAAACTGTCTGGCCTGTGGCCCTATTTTTAAGATTTTTGACATGCTGCACATGATGTGTATCACATGCCACATACACCACCTAGGTGTGATGAAACCTGTCAAAAACAAATCTTGAAGAATTGGACTATCATAAGGTGCAAACCATGCAGTGATTGGCCCCGTGGTTGCTGAGATATGAGCTTCTCAAAAGCATTGCAGTCAGGCCAGGTCAGGCTGCTCATATGTGAATATGCCACTACTGTAATTTTAAGACTGGTCTTCCTTCAGGGTTGTCAAACAATAATGAAGTAAATGCTGACTGAAGAGACTGAAAGGGTCACAGAGAAAACTGTATGCTGAATGTATGAAATATGTAAAGTTTTATGGTAGTAAAACATGGGCAGTAAAGATGGATAGTATTCACAGGTTTGAGAACACAGAGATGAATATTGCCAGATGAACAGACATTCTTAAAGAGAAGGCACAGGATGAAGAGCTGCCATCAAGTGAACAAGACTGATATATGTATGCATATACAAAGCTTTTAAAAAATCACAAAACAAAGTGCAGCCAAGATTTTCAGGGTTTAAATAATCAGTGAAAGAATGTACATCCTGGTTAACTATACACTACTGATAATTCTTCTCTCCCACCTGTGATATTCATGGAAAACAGGATTGGGATGATGGGAATGCTGGTACTGATAATGATTTGGAGAATTATCTGTACTTCCCATTATGAATCCCTGAGGTAAGTATAAGGGCATGAAGACCTTGACCATGTAACTATCTATCTATCTATTTATCTATCTATTGCCAGACACCTTAATCCCATAATGGGTGGCCACAAACAAATCATCTCCATGTCGCCCTGTCCCCCGCCATTTCACTGCCCTGCTCTCAGCTCACACCTCCCTCTCTCATATACATCTCCACTCCATCCTTCCATCTCATCCTTGACCTCCCCCTCCCTCTCCACCTCACTAATATGCATTCTTCTCATCAGTCTCTCACTCTCCATCCTCTCCACATGGCCAACCACCTCAATGTGTTTCTCCTAACGCTTCCTATCACATCCACATCCACATCCACACCACAATATTCCTTCACTTCCTCATTTGTCAGCCTGTCTCTCCATGTAACTCCACATGCTCCTCTCAAACAACTCATATCCACTGCTCTCACTCTTAACTTTTGTCCCTCCAACAAGGTCTAAGCTTCACTTCCATATGTATCACAATAGTGTCACGTAGTAACTTTTTCACTTCCATGAACACATCCCTGTTTCTTATCACTGCTTTCATGGAACCAGCAACCTGTCTTCCTTGTTGTACCCTTTCAGGCACTTCACCCCCTAAACTTCCTTACTCATCACACAATCCAAGTACTTATATGCACTCACATTTTCCATTTCCTCCTCATCCAACTTCAATGTACATTCACTGACTTCACTTCTCACAAAGACCATAACTTTACTCTTCCTTACATTCACCTTTAGATTCCATTTCTTACACACTCTCCCAAACTCACCCACCAAGCCTTGCTGCTCCCCTTCTTCTTCACTTAACAACACAGTATCATCTGCAAGCAGCAGTACAGGGACTTTCCAAACACTGCCCACTTTTATTAGGGCCACTCCAATATCCACTGCCCTACCTTGTATCTCTTTTATAACCCCATCCATAAACTGATTGAACAACCATGGAGACATGACACATCCCTGTCTCAATCCAATCTTCAAATAAAAAAATTCACTCAGTTCATTATCCACACACACTGCAGCCTTAGCACCCTCATTCAACCACTTCACTGCATTCAACAACTTCCCATCTACTCCATATATTCTTAATACTTTCCACAATCCTTGTCTATCCACCCTGTCATATGCTTTCTCCAAATCCATGAAGGCTGCATACAACTTCTTTCCCTTCTCTAGAAACTTTTCCACTGAAGATCTAAGAATGAATATCTGATCTACACAACCTCTTCCCTTCCTAAAGCCTCCCTGTTCCTCTCCAACTAATTCCTCTGTTCTTTCTCTAACTCTGTCAATAAGTATCCTACTTTCCCTATTACACTAAGAAGACAAATGTCCCTATGATTACCACATACTGTACTTCTTTTTCTCCATTTCCTTTGTACAGGGGAATAATTATACCTGACTTCCAATCCTCCAGGGTCTACCTTCCTCCCAGGCTAATAGCACATCTTCCACATCCATTCTACTACTACCTCTCCCTCATACTTCAGCATTTCCCCACACACTCCATCAATTCCTGGGGCTTTCCCCATTTTACCTTTCTTCAATGCTTCCACAACTTCCATCCCAATGATTTTTTCCTCTCCTCTTACATCTCTCCATCTCGCAGCCATTCCCCAGCCACTTACACTTGCATTACTTTCATTCTCTATGTTCAACAATTCCTTAAAGTGTTCTCTCCATCTGCTCACTTTTTCTCCCTTCTCCACTAGTAATCTACCATTTTTATATTTCACTCCTCAACTAACTTCTTTGGCACCCTGTCTAACTCTCTTTACCTCTTTCTAGAACATTTTCTTACATTCCCTCCACTTACACTCAAATTCCTTCCAAATTCCTCATTCACTCTCTCTTATTACTCTCTCTTACTAATCTTTTCACCTCTCTCTTCCACTCTACATATAACTCTCTCTTCCGTCTCTCAATTTCTTCCACACCCCTATTTTTCATCTATCTATCTATCTACCTATTGCCAGACACCATAATCCCGTAAGGGGTGGCCATTTGACTTTGAGTTAGTTGTTTTACGGGGAGGGGCACTAACCCTCCACCAACCCACTTGCTGACACGTAGGAAACACGTATGGTTTGGTTATATGGTTACCACCCAGCATTGTAAATGGTTTCTTGGCTTACAGGAAACCATTTGGCTTGTCACTCAATGTAAAGCCACCTGTAAAGGAAAGAAAAGCAATAAGAAGTGACAGGAAAGATGGGAGATATAGGAAGAGAGGAGGGCAGGCACAGAAAAAGAATAATAAAGGGTAAGGAAGGAGTAGGCAGCACTACATCAAGTGAGTGGATGATGGTAGCCACCACCTACCACAACTATTTTTCATCCACACACTATATGCTTTCTCCTTTTGTGCCACAGCCTGTCTCACCTCTTCATTCCACCATGCTGTTCCCTGCACCCCCTTTCGCCTTCTCTTCACCCCACACACCACCTCACATGCTGCACAGATTTCTTCTGTGAATATCTTGAACACACCTTCCACGTCCCCCATCTGCTCCAATCCATATTTACCCAATTGCTCCCCCACTTCCCTCTTATATTCTGCCTTTTTTCCATCCTCTTTTAACCTTTCCACCCACCTTGTATGAACTACTTCCTCCCGTCCTTCCCTTTTTCTGTTTCTCCATTTCATTCAGACCACCAAGTGGTGGTCAGGAAGTCCACTCCCCCAACCTCTATATCTTGTATCCATCACACACCTTCTCATCCTGTCATCTACATATACATAATCAATCATTGCCTTCCATTCATTCAGTTCACCACCCATCCATCTCATCATTTGCCATGTATACCTATGGATCATTTTGGTCTGAAGAGGGTATTGGCTTTCACCAACCCCCTCCCAGTACAAATGTAACTTCATTGGTATATTTTAGAATCTATTATTGCTGCCCTTCTCTTGCCTTGGAAGGAGAATGAGGACAGAAGCATGAGAAAGTGCGAGTAAGAGCTAGCACATATGGCAGAGGATAAAGAGGACTGGAGAAGTTGGCAAAGTCACATGTGGGACCCAATCTGGATCAATTTCCAAACTGTCCTCTTATGGTTTCTATCCTTCTATCTGTGCCTTCATCTCTAGCTTCCTGTCTGGTCATTCTAAAGCAACTGTTGTTGATGGCCACTATTCTTCTCCTAGAGCTATCTGTCACAAACTAATTCGTGACACTGTATTAGTATTGTATAGGGGAACATCTGAATTTCATTGATATGTGTAAAGTTTCGCTCAGACCATGAACTGCCTCGCTTTTCTACTCAGATCGTAATGAGTTTCATAACCCTTGCCATTGTTTCATAGCTGACTGTCTTTCTGTATAGACAGTGTGTTTCACGGTGCGAAAGTTTTTGTGTAGTTGTTGTTCTCACATTGCCTCTTGACCGCTAGGCCATGCCCAGCTGCTTACATGAGTTAGTTGGTGTTGAGCAGCCATGGGAGGAGGTTCGTTGTGCGACAGCTGAGAGGAGGTCTCCTAGCGCCTACAGTCTCCAGAGTTCAACGATTCTCCATATTTCCCCACCGAGTTTGGTGAGTGGTTGCAGTGAACAGAGCCAACGAGCAGCAGCCTGCCCTAGCAGAAACGTCCAGTCTTGTGTAGTTTCAGCTCTGTTCCCTTCACTGACCAATATCTTCATTTGTTTTCTTAGTCTTAAGTCTGATTAGCTTTTGAATGAGTGAGTGAGTGTATTTCCTTTGTTATTTGAATTCACGAGTCCCCTCGTGACCGCGAATTCCTCTTTTGAATTCATTTTGAGATTCATGTAACATAATTTTATTTTATTGTAATTAATAAATTTACAGTTCTTTTCTTTGAGCTTAATGTAATTTAAACTCGTGTTTTATTTCTCCACATTAAGCTACTTTAGTTTGCCGCTCCTGGTTTGCACAAACGCCTTACATTATTCACGACTGGTATTTAAGCCAGTTCTTGTTTATCAAACTTAAATCCATTGTGCCGGCCAGGAGTTAAGCACCAACAAGAACCAGTCCATTATTATTAGCATTAGTTATTGATTGTCAGGGGTGGAGTCACTTTCTCAAGAGGCTAACAGTACTAACAAACAGCACTTGTGAGCGATCAGACTCTGCTGTGTACTGTTGAGAAAGTTTATAAATTCTCGTCCTTAGAGAATCGGCAAAGCAAGCCAGCATAAAGTAAAACTTACTACTTGATTTTCACAAGTCAATTCCTAGTCTTTACTTTCGAGTAATATCAGCAATTTTTAATTCTTATATTCACATCCCCCTGTGACACTATCAATAGTGGTGTTCCTCAGGACTCTGTCCTATCACCAACTCTCTTCCTTCTAATTATCGATGACCTCCTGAGCTGTACATCTAACCCTATCCACTCATACACTGAATATTCCACTCTTCACCCTTCTATTCACTTCCCACAGCATCCATCTCAGCAGTTATTTCAACAAACAAGGGATGAGGCTATGGCACACGTAATGTCTGACTTGGCTTATGTCTCTGATTGGGGTAAAAGTAATCTTGTTGTTTTTAATGCCTCAAAAACTCAATTCTTACATCTTTCAACCAGTCAAAATCTCCTGCAGGAGTATCATCTAATTTTTAACAATATCCAACTCTATCCTGAATCATTTAAAAATATACTTGGGGTTTCATTCTCTCGGGATTTATATTTTAAAGACTGCACTACCTCTCTTGTAAAATCTGCTTCCATGGGATTAGGTGTGCAAAGCAAACTCCAAGCCTTCTTTACCCCTGCACAGTTGTTGGCTTTATAGATGGGTTTTATTCATCTCTGTGTAGAGTACAACTCTTGTGTGGGAAGGCTCTCCACATACAGCTCTTTTCAACATGGTGGAGTCAAAGGATTTTTCTCTCACTAACTCTCCTCCTCTTACTGCCTCCCTCCAACCTCTGTCTCTTCGCTGCACTGTTGCAACTTTATCTCTTTTCTATCAATGCTCCTCTGAACCGTCTGTTTGCATCCCTCCACCACTACAATGGGTGTGCAGGACCTGTCTAGCAAGAACTTTCATCCCTTTTCTGTCCAACACTCTAGTGCAAGAGCTAACTGTTACTCCCAGTCCTTCACATATGCAACAGGTCAAGTCTGGAAATGTCTTTCATTGTCTGTATTTCCTGCTGCCTATGGCCTCCAGTCTTTCAAACGAAGTGTGTCCAGGCATCTCGAAATGAACAGATCTTGAATTTGGCTCTTTTGCTATCTTGGAAGGAACAATCTTTCAGGCTTCTGGCCTTTGGTTCCTTCTACCTTGTATTAAAAAAAAAAAAAAAAAAATCAAGACAGAACTTAAGGATTACCAACAGCAATTTTCTTTAGCTCGTGACTTTTCCAATGGGAGGAGTTACAGACTGTATATTGTTCACCATCCCCCTTTACACTTGGGGACTGGCTCTAAGTTGAATAAAACTGTCTGGTGGTAGCAAGAATTAAAATATCAGAACATCACCAGATTGTAGAATAAAATTTTATATCACATCATGTTTGAACTAAATAACCTTGCTCTGAACCTCTACATTCCAGATGGGGCAATAAGGAGTTGGATAATTAATTGACACAGATTACATCATACATGCTGAGCCAGGAATCCCTCGCCTTAGTCCTTTCCATGCAGCAACCAGCAGAGCCCAGTCCCCTTTGTGCGTTTTGATTATCATGGCTCGCTCTCCCTCACTGAAGTTACACATTGCAAGTTCTTTAGCCTGTAACAAAAAATAAATACATAAATAAATAAATTAATATGTATGCAATAGGAACTGGTATGAAAACCTGTTTCTTCTAGACTGAATGTGGTTGTTGTTGTTAATCAACCCCAGTTTGTCTGGCCAAACAGATCCATCAACCACAGGCAAGCAACCACCCCTGCCAGGTCATACCATGCAGCAAACACAGTTCCCTTGCCGCTGACAATGCCTAGCCATAGCAGGGGAGAGGGAAACATGTGGAGGTTCGGCTCCTGGATGAATGCAACATCTGTGTCTCTTCACCCAGTTAACAGGGGTTCCATAGCAGGCTCCATTACACCCCGTAATTTGGTTATATTGTTACCACCAAGTGTTGCAATGGTTTCCTGGGTTACAGGAAACCTTTTGGTTTGTTACTCACTGTAGAATCACTTGAAGTGGATAGTAGGGTAACAAAAGTCTGAGGAAAGATGGGAGAAACAGAAAAGGAATGACAAAGGTGAAGGAAAAAGCAGGGTGCCCTACTTCACGTGACTGGATGATGGCTGCCACCAACTATCAGCAGTAAAAAATAAAACACCAAAATGTTTATTAAAATCACACTTGCCTACATATGCTTATCCCTTGAACATTGTCATGATACTCTGTTCCTGTAGATATAACCAACTGTAGCACAGGTAGCTCCGTAGAATAGTCACATCTAAGTCAAACAACTCATATAAATAAAAGAAAAATTAACCATGTAAACGACAGTACATGAATGTTCCAGTTGTCTAACTATTTGACATGAAGAGTAGGGAAATAGGGAACCCCACCACTAAATCTTTGAACTGCATAACTACATTTTACCTTCCTTGCAATATTCACTTCTCAGAGAGTGGGTGTACTTAATACACCCTGCACAATCTTAACCCCTAAGCAGTTGCTATTTCTACAGGAGTCTAACTTGATCTGGTGTGGGGCACAGCAGAGCTCTTACGTGTGGGGGCTTGCCACATACAGCTCTTCTAAACAGGTTGGAGCCAGAGGCTTTTTATCTCATTAACTCCCTTGAGAGGAGCGAGAGAGTGTTTTTGATTCAAGACATGAATGGGAAAGTTGGGTATGGACGAGTGGATGGAGTGGTTGGTCAGTGGGGTGTGCCAGCTGAAGTAGATGGGAATGGTAGTGCTTTGGTGGACATCTGTGCTGGTAAGGGGTTGGCAATAGCCAACACCTACTTTCGCCATAATATGATCCACCGGTATACATGGAGAGTAATGAGGAGGATGGATGGTGAGCTTGTTGAACGAAAGGCAATGACAGACTATGTGTGTGTGGATGAGCGAATGAGAAGACAAGTGTTGGATCCAAGAGTGTGGAGAGGGTGGGGGAATGGAGTCTCTGACCATCACTTACTGATGGCCAAGGTAAAGCTGCAAAGAAAATGGTTGAGGAGACGAAGGGGAAGACACAAGGAAACAGCTCCCCTGACAAGAGTGGAGAAGTTGCAAGAGAGTGAGAAAATGGCAGAGTATAAGAGCATAGTGGAAGAAAGATTGGGAAGGTATGAGCTAGAGCAGATGGAAGGGGTGGAAGATGTATGTAAGATATTCACGGAAGAGATACGCGCTGCGTGTGAGGTGGTTTCTGGAGTGAGGAGGAGATGCAAGGGTGTGCAAGGGACAGCATGGTGGAATGATGAGGTGAAACGAGCTGTGCAACAAAAGAAGAAGGCATATAGTGAATGGTTAGCAAGCAGAGGTAGGGGAGAAGATGAGAGAGAGAAGAGAGAGGTATATGTATGCAGGAGAAGGGAGGTGAAGAGACTGGTGAAGGAGAGTAAGAAGAAAGTGGATGAAGAGTTTGGGAGGAATCTGAGTGTCAAATGGAGGGAGAGTAAGAAATTGTTTTGGAAGGAGGTAAAGAAAGTAAGGCATGAAAGGGGAAATAGTAGGGGAGTGAAAGATATGAATAACAGATTGTTGGTGGAGAAGAGAGAGAAATTGAGGAGATGGAAGGAGCACTTTCAGAATTTGTTGAATGTAGAAAGCGAGAGCAGTGTGAGTATTAGGTTGCTGGTGAATGGCTGGGAGAAGAAGAGATGAGAGAAGGGAGGAAGAGATCAGTAGGGCAGAAGTAGTGGAAGCAATGAGGAAGATCAAGTTGGGAAAGGCCCCAGGAATTGATGGAGTGTGTGAAGAAATGCTGAGGTACGGGGGTGAGATTGTTGTGGAGTGGATATGGAAGTTGTGTAGATTGGCTTGGGAAGAGGGAAGGGTTCCAGAGGACTGGAAATCAAGTATAATTGTTCCTTTATACAAAGGAAAAGGGGAGAGAGAAGTATGTGGTAACCATAAGGGTATTTGCCTTCTTAGTCTATCTATCTATTGCCAGACGCCTCAATCCCGTTTGGGGTGGCCACAAACAAATCGCCTCCACGTCGCCCTATCCCCCGCCATTTCACTGTCCTGCTCCCAACTCACACCCCCCTCTCTCATATACCTCTCCACCCCATCCCTCCATCTCATCCTCGGCCTCCCCCTCCCTCTTCCCCCCTCCACCTTACTCACATACACTCTCTTCGTCAGTCTCTCACCCTCCATCCTCTCCACATGGCCAAACCACCTCAGTGTGTTCCTCATAACGCTTCCTATCACATCCACTTCCACACCACAACGCTCCTTTATATCCTCATTCGTCAGCCTGTCTCTCCATGTGACTCCACAGGCTCCTCTTAAATAACTCATTTCCACTGCTCTCACTCTTGACTTGTGTCCTTTCAACAACGTCCAAGCTTCACTTCCATACGTTGGAGTTGGTATCACAATACTGTCATGTAGTAACTTTTTCACTTCCATGCTCACTTCCCTGTTTCTTATCACTGCTTTCAAAGAACCAGCAACCTTTCTTCCCTGCTGTACCTTTTCAAGCACTTCACCCTCCAAACTTCCATCCTTACTCATCACACTACCCAAGTACTTAAACGTACTCACATTTTCCAATTCCTCACCATCCAACCTCGCTGTACATTCACTGACTTCATCTCTCTCAAAGACCATCACTTTACTCTTCCCTACATTCACCTTTAGATTCCGTTTCTGACACACTCTCCCAAACTCATCCACCAAGCCTTGCAGCTCCCCTTTGTCTTCACTCAACAACACAGTATGATCTGCAAACAACAGTACAGGGAGTTTCCAAACACTATCCTCTCTCACCAGGGCCACTCCAACATCCACTACCCTACCTTGTACCTCTTTTATTACCCTATCCATGTACAGATTGAACAACCATGGAGACATGACACATCCCTGTTTCAACCTAACCTTCAAAGAGAAAAATTCACTTAGTTCACCCTCCACACGCACTGCAGCCTTAGCACCATCATACATACTCTTCACAGCATTCAACAACTTCCCATCTACTCCATATATTCTTAATACTTTCCACAATCCTTGTCTATCCACCCTGTCATATGCTTTCTCCAAATCCATGAAAGCCGCATACAACTTCTTTCCCTTCTCTAGAAACTTTTCCACTAAAGATCTAAGAATGAATATCTGATCTACACAACCTCTTCCCTTCCTAAAGCCTCCCTGTTCTTCTCCAACATTCTTTGTTCTTTCTCTAACTGTCAATAAATATCCTACCATACACTTTTCTATTATACTAAGAAGACAAATGCCCCTATGATTACCACACACTTCTTTTTCCCCTTTTCCTTGACTTCCAATCCTCCGGGACTCTACCTTCCTCCCAGGCCAATCTGCGCATCTTCCACATCCACTCCACTACTATCTCTCCCCCATACTTCAGCATTTCACCACACACTCCATCAATTTCTGGGGCTTTCCCCAATTTAACTTTCTTCATTACTTCCACAACTTCTATCCTACTGATTTCTTCCTGTCTTCTCACCTCCCTCCTTCTCCCAGCCATTCCCCAGCCACTTATACTCGCATTACTTCCATCCTGAATGTTCAACAATTCCTTAAAGTGTTCTCTCCATCTGCTCGCTTTTTCTCCCTTCTCCACTAGTAATCTATCATTTTTATCTTTCACTCCCCTGCTAACCTCACTTCCACCCTGTCTTACTCTCTTCACCTCTTTCCAGAACATTTTCTTACAGTCCCTCCACTTTACACTCAAATTCCTTCCAAATTCCTCATCCACTCTCTTCTTACTCTCTCTTACTAATCTTTTCACCTCTCTGGTAAGATATATGGTAGAATACTCATTGATAGGGTTAGGCATATGACAGAGGAGCTAGTTGGAGAAGAATTGTGTAGATCAGATATTTGTTCTAAGATGTTTAGTGGAGAAGTATCTAGAGAAGGGAAAGAAAGTGTATGCTGCCTTCATGGACTTGGAGAAAGCTTATGACAGAATAGATAGGCAAGGTATGTGGAAGGTATTAAGAATATATGGAGTGGAGGGGAAATTGTTGAATGCTGTGAAGAGTATGTACGAAGGAGCTAGGGCTACGGTAGGAGTGGATGGTGAGCTGAGTGAGTTCTTTGATCTCAATGTAGGACTGAAACAGGGTTGTGTGATGTCTCCATGGCTGTTTAATATATACATGGATGGGGTTGTAAAGGAGGTGCAAGGTAGGGCTGTGGATGTGGGGGTGGCTCTAATGAGTGAGGGTGAGATTTGGAAGATTCCGGTGTTGCTGTTTGCTGATGATACAGTATTGTTGAGTGAAGATGAATGGGAGTTGCAAGGTTTGGTGAATGAATTTGGGACAGTGTGTAGGAGGAGGAAGCTGAAAGTTAAAGTAAACAAAAGTAAAGTTATGGTGTTTGAGAGGAATGAAGTCACAGGATGTACAGTGAGGCTGGATAGTGAGGATATGGAGAATGTGAGTGCATTCAAGTACTTGGGTAGTGTGATGAGTAAGGATGGAACTTTGGGGGATGAATTGCATGAAAGGGTACAGCAGGGAAGGAAGGTTGTTGATTCACTGAAAGCAGTGATGAGAAATAGGGAGGTGAGTATGGAAGTTAAGAAGTCACTGCATGATAGTACGGTATTGTGATCCCTACCCTGACGTATGGAAGCGAGGCATGGACCTTGCAAGAGGGGAACCAGTCAAGAGTGAGAGCAGTGGAAATGAGTTACTTGAGAGGAGCATGTGGAGTGACATGGAGGGACACATGTGGAGTGACATGGAGGGACAGGTTGATGAATGAAGAAGTGAAGGAACGTTGTGGGGTGGATGTGGATGTGGTTGAGAAGATTAGGAGAAATACAATGAGGTTGTTTGGGCATGTGGAGAGAATGGAAAATGAACAACTGACTAAGAGGGTGTATGTAGGTGAGGTGAAGGGAGGGAGAATGAGGGGTAGACTGAGGATAAGGTGGAGGGATTGAGTTGACAGGTATATGAGGGAGGGGGGAGTAAGTTGGGGGAGAGTAGTCAAGTGGTGGGTGACAGAGTGACTTGGAGGCGTTTTGTCTGCTGCCACCCTTTGCGGGATTAGGGCGTCGGGCTATAGATAGATAGAACTCCCTTGTTCATATCAATTCTCTTAAACTTCGTTATCTTCACTGCAGTGCAATATCTCAATCCCTCTACAATCTCTATTTCAATGACTGTCACACTTCTGAAATGTCAGCTTGCATCCCATCCACATTATGGTAAGCGTGCAGCACCTGACTAGCAACACACCTTCACCCCTTTTCTCTTCAACTCCCGGACACAAGAGTCAAATCTGGTCTTCAATCCTTATTTCCCACTGCCTGTTACCTCTCCCTTTTAAACACAATGTGTTCAGGTTCCTCCAAATGAAATGATCTTGACTTTGGATCTCTTATGTTCAATTTTCCTGAAAAGAGCAATATTTCTGCAGGTTGCCAGACTTTCACTCCATTTTTTTCTCAGAGTTCATGTGATGCGGTGAGTAGAGCTCCAAGGATTCCTAGTGTAATGCTCCCTTTAGCTTCACTGCCATTATGGCATTCCTATTCACACAGGATATGGCATGCCACAAACTCAAAGATGGCTCACGCCTATACATTATCGACACTTCACCACTTGGGCCAACAGGATGTGTCAGATAGTGCTCCAGAGGAATATCACAACAAGATGCCGGATGCATCAAACAGCACTACAACAGGATGTCATCAGCAAGTGCTTTTTTTTTTTTTTTTTTTTCCCCCCCCCTCTAATTAATATGCCTCTATCTCCCTTGGCAGGTCAGGGTATTATTTCATAGGATGTGCAGATATTCTTCTACTCTATTGTATTCCCTTCTCAGGGATGAATTGTCTGCAGCCATGCCCCCCCTTCATGTTCAAGGTTCAGTGCATGCAACTTGTTTGTTATCACAGGAGCTGTGTACAATACTCCCTCTGCTACAACTGGGGCCCATTCAGTCCAGAAAAGTGCTCTGAATGCTAGCATTTCCTCCAAACCTTGATAGAGGGATGGACATTTTCATCATGCTTAAACCTGAGTGAAATTTCAGCAGAATCTTCTGGTCTTTTCCCAAACCTTTCTACTACTGATGATAGGACTGTAACATGGTAGTATCCTTATCCTATTTAATACAAAATACTGGTTTTTCCCATCAGCAGCATCTATCACTTCCCTGTATCAAGCTTAGAATTCTCCTAACCCTTAAAGTATGATCTTTTAGTTTTACTGTACTTTGATAATGTCATACAATTTCATTCAGCTTAAAAGAGGTTAAGCCTAATCTCCAGTTGCTTGTTCAGTATGACTGATTCTCTTCAATCTGTTTATTGCCATGTGATTTATATACTAATATGAAAGAGGGCCTCTCTTAATGAATCATTTTGTATCTAGGGCCATATTTTTGTCAGTTAAGGAGGCTTCCCAGCACCCCTTCCTTACCTTTCTGAATGTGGTACATTATTACATCTTCATACTGTCCATTACTTATACAATATGTACTAATATTAAACCAGTATAAATAAAAGACAAAATAACATTAAAGTGTAATATGTATAATATATGACTAAGGAAGAGGTCCTAGAGTGCCTTCTAAGCCAGGTGTACAGCCCCTATGTTCTAATGTACTGTTTGTACTGACTGGCACTCACCTTGGTCTCTGAGTGAACCTTCAGTGTGGCTGGAGAAGGCAATGTGTTGGCATCAAGGGTGTGAGCAAGAGCTACCAAGGAGGACCCTGAGTCATTTTCAGCATAGAGATGGACGGACGACATCATAAGGTTGCGGCAGTGGTGCACCTCTGCTTTCAGTACAGGTAATTTCTGTGCCGTATTCTCATTGACTAGCCTGCCAAACAGATGTCACAATGGTAATGTGCTCTCATTGACTAACCTATCAAATTTATTACCATGGTGATGTGCTCTTACTAACTACAGTAGTCTGCCAAATGGACATAACAATAGTGATGTGCTCTCGTTGATTGGCTAGCTAAACGTATCTTTCAATGGTGATGTGTTTTTACTGATTTGCCTGTCAAACAGATGCTGTAATGGTGAGTGTTTCTATGAATGGTAGTTACTTTTCATCATCTGGTATAGGCTGGTGAATGAATTAAAACACTATGGTGAAAAAGGACAAAAACTGTCCAACATAAACATACTAAACATATACAACTGATGCATGACAGGCTGCTGTGGTATAGTGTGAAAATGTTGTAATAAAAACAAACAAATTATATACAGTCACTACTTGTTATATGTCGATCCGGTACATGATAATTCGCTACAACGATAACAGAAAAGTTCCACCCCAAAATCCGATTTACGATGAATTTCCCGCTATAATGATATTGTCCTCGAAAAATTTCGTACGAAGCGCCAGGCACATGCAAAGGCGAGCGTCGCTTGTCTCAGGCAAGATGGTGGCCCCAGCGTGCAAAGCATTGTTTTGGTTCAGTTGCGGTCCCGCCACCCCTTCAAAGCCTGTCTTTTCCACTCGTTCACGTGTGCCCCCCTGCTATCGTCACTTCTCAGCCAAGCATCGTGCTACAGTAGGCCTATACATCGTGTAGCACCAGGCAAACGTTATGCAAGTGTGATTGTTGTGCTGTTGCAATGATTTACTGTACGTGAGTAACGCTGCCTGTATTAGTGTGATATTGTTTGTTTTGGTCTTGGAGACGACTTGGACCAACACAGGAAGTGATTAAGGTAGGCTGTCATTTTTGTTTCAGTCTTGGGTAGGTGACATTGGGAAGCTGAGTTGACATAACCCCCCTTTTATAATGTATTTCAATCTCCTGATTAACGATAAACTCGTTATACATTAAGGTATGACCTGACGTAACCCCATCATATAACAAGTAGTGACTGTACAGCTGGTGAATGAGATATTGTGTGATATAATGGGCAAAAATGGAGAAACATAAAAAAATCATACACAGCTGGTAAATGATAAAGTATGATGGTAAAAAAAAAAAAGTACAATGATGACAAGTATAATAAAATGGAAGTGCACATATGGAATGATTATTACAGTGGTCCCTCAGGTAATGCAATGCTTTTAGCGCAAATATGAGCAGCATGGTAAGTACAGTACCTTTACATTCAGTACACGTTTGTCCAGTACTATTTTCATCCAGTACGGTCGGCAAAAAATAATTTATTACTGTAGTACGGATTTGTTCAGCTAGTATGGATTGGCCATGCAAAGTGGCCCAAATCTGATGAGTTCTTCTCTAGTACTGACATGCTGCGTCCAGTACTATTACCCATGCGCGCAGGGGAAGATGGCTAATAACGAGGAACGTTTCCCTAGTACTGCCGCACCAGTCCTGGAGGCGTTCCTTGTGGTGTGTGCCAGTCAAACTGCAGTATTGCACTTCCCCCGATGATGAAGACGACGATGTGTCAGTGTGTGACTATGAGGGCTTCATGAGGGAGGTTGAGGCAAAGAGGCCTCCTCAGGATCCTGAAGGCCTTCCTCCGGGGAGTCAGTAGGACCTCCTACAGTGTCAAAAACCTCTCTCCCTTCCCCCCCAAGCCCATCACCACTCACCTTAGAGGTTGGTAAAATCTAAGTTATGTCAAAATATAGTTAAGTTGAATTTCTGGGGGGCTTTTTCAAGGCTTGTCGGACATTACTCATTTTTCCCATAAGGTCTGTTGTTTGTCCAGTACGGATTTAGTCCATTACGGTAGTACTGTCTGACAAAAATACTGTACTGGATACGAGGGTACTGTACAACTGTGACCCCATCATGAGTGTTGCAGTCAGTTAAAGGATAGCCCAGCTCCTAGCTCCATCACATTCAAGCCATGCACAATGTCACTCCAGTCAGGTGCAATTGCCTTCTGTTTGTTCTTTGTGTGTGTATGTGTTTTGTATGTACTCTATGTCTGTGTGTTATGGGTGTGCTTTATGTGCACTGTGTTTGTGTGTTTCATGTATTTACCTATTTGTATTTACCTATTTGTAGTATACAATAATTGAGCAATGCTCGTGTTGTCCTGTCTCCATATCCACATTTATCTAGTCTACCTTTATACACATGACTGTTTTTCTTCTGCATCACCTTTTCGTCTAAGTTTTCCAAATACTTATGTATTTACCCAAAATACCTATTTTGTGATAAACACAGAATGTTCTATGCTTGTGGGTTCCCATCGCTGTTTCTCAGTGTTATATGTTACGCGTCCTTAGGCGTGCTTCATGAGGGCCTTATGCATACATTGTCATGCATGTGCTTTTGTGAAATGTGTATGCTTTGTGTGTGTGTTAAGTGTGTGGTGTGTACACCTGGTTCCATAACTTGTGTGTGGTGGCTGGGAGTACAGGGTACTTTTGGCCTGAGGTACAGGGGAAAAAAAAAAAAATGACTTTGGTCATGTAGCCAGTGGCAATTAGGGTTTTACAATGTTTTCCCTATATCTTTATAATGAAATACAGCTATTAGATAGTGAGGCAACCTGCCAGTATCAATTAGGCACAGTATCTGAGGGATCACTGAACTAAATGAGAGATACACCAGTATTCAAACATCAGATTCCAACAATGTCTGAAATAAAAATACCTGTATAAGGGAAAAACAAAGAAACTAAAGCAGAAATAAGAGAAGAGTAAAGAGGTCGCCTTGGATTGTACTACTAGTGAAAATATATTTGTATAAAATCTTAAACACTATGGAAAAAAGAAACCACACCCGCTGATGAAACTTGTGGTAGTTGCACTATTTGCAACATACTGTACTGGAAAAAAAAAAAAAAGCACTTTGTATGGACCATTACTCGGAGGTGATGGTCCATACAGACTCAGGGACACCACCAAAATAATGCTAAACAGGCACATTAACACATAAATCATTGAAATTAATTCCTTCATTTGTTATGCTAATTACATGGACAACAGGAAGAAAATATCAGACTGGAAATCATGTTTCTAAATCATATTCCTCGACATATGGGAATCATGAATTGAGAAAGAGAAGGGAAATTTTATTAAGCTAACAAGTATTTTGGTTGCTCATCTCGTAGGAGCTGGAAGAACTCCTTTCACCTAACTGCCTGTAATTATTTCCTACTCTGCAACAGATGGAAATACATGGGTAGGCCTATTCTTTGCCTTTAACTTATTGCTGAACCTGAGATATGTCTTCATTCACAACAGATTTCTCCTTCACCCACAACAATGTTAATTTTTTTTCAGATTCATTTGTTTTCTTCCTTTCTTTCATATTCATTATCTGTCAGAGTACATGATTTAATTCGCTTTCTTCTCTTTGCCTGCACATTTTATATGGCTGTTTAAGTGCATTACACTACCTGTATTTAGTGGTAGGTGGGGGCACTCACCATCCATTCACTCGATGTAATGCTGCTCTTGGATGTCTCCCCTTTCCTCTCTCCCTTCCTTCTTTCCTTTCTTCCTCTTCAGTCTTTCTTTCCTCCAATCTTTCCTCTTCCTTCTGTCTACAGGTGACTATACTGAGTGACAAGCCAAATGATTTCCTGTACACCAGGAAACTATTTACTGTGCTGGGTGATAACCATATAACCAGAGTATGGCACCTGGTGGTTGAGTGGATAATCAAGGTGCTCCAATTGGATTAAGCTGGTGCAGGTTTATATCCAAGGGGGTGGTTGGGGTTCATTGCTCACATAGTGCCACTCAGGGATGAGTGAGGCTGGTCACTCTCATCTTAAATGTCAGGACCAACTTACCAAGCCCCAGGCTCCTATGCTCCTCATGGAGCAACCCTGGATTAAATGATGAATGAAAGTACAGTATCATGTTATAATAAATATGCAACCATGGATCCTCTCACAACTAAACAAATAAAATCAAACACAAGTTACTGAAGGTAGGGTGATGTACCATATATGGGTGAATTACTGTACACCTCTGAATCGTCACATACGGATCATGACTCATGTGAAAGATAAGTAAGTTACATCACTACATTACAACCAATGCCAAAACTATTATACTCATATTTATTCTGTCTTTCATTCCTTCATTCTTTCCTCTTTCTTCTGCCTACTGGTGACTTTACACTTCCTTTTCTGTCTTTCTTTCCTTCTTTTGTTCCTCTTCCTTCTGCCTATGGTTGACTCTACAATGAGTGACAACCAAATGGTTTCCTGTACACCAAGAAATCATTTACTATGCCGGGTGGTAACCATATAACCAAATTACAGGTATAGCACATGGTGGTTTAGTGAGTAATTAAGGTGCCCCAATCGGATTGAGCCTTTGTAGGTTTATCTCCAAGGGATGGTTGGGGTTTATTGCTCACATAATGCCACTCAGGGATGAGTGAGGCTGGTCACTCTCATCTTAAATGTCAGGACCAACTTGCCTAGCCCCAGGGTCCTCTGCTCCTCATGGGGTGACATAGTAAAGGATTCTATCTTGCCACAGATATTCACCATCCTTAATGATATCACCATGATAAATATTAGTTTAAAGACACAAAGAATATAAGTACAGTACAGTATACATGTCCTGATGAAAAATTACTTTTGGGAGGAGGGGAAACAAAATCGTTACCCCCCACACTGACTTGTGGGAGGTAGACACACAATGTGTGGTGAGCTGATTGATGCTCCTACAGAGCTGCCAAAGCTACTGGTTTTGTTTGCATCACTGCATGTAAAGTGATCTTAGCAGATCTGTATGTTACATCACCTCATATGGGCCAAGGTGACTTCACCCTATAATTAATCCATATTTAAAGTTCTTTCATTTTAAAGCTGCTTCATTATTAAGCAGGTGATAAACTAACCCTAATTCTTTACCTAGTGTCTTGCAATTCAGGAAAGAGTAGTTTCAATTTTTTAAAACCTGTCTCACTTGGAAAATTGCCTGCACACATCCTAAACTTCAGTGAGGTATGACTGCAGTTCAAGTTGATACAGACTGTGGATACTACATATGAACAACATAAAATACTGAACTGCAATGTGGAAAAAGGACATGGCCATCTTACCGATGTGTTGCCACCTCTGCCAGAAAGAGATCACTGGAGGAGTCATGGCCAGGAGTGACAATCCCTTGGGCATGGGTGAGGGTTAGTGGGTCAAGGACAGTAGGAATGAAAGGACCAGTAAGCACACCCAATGGAACAAAGGCATCAGTTTGGCTCTGAAACACTTGCAGTGTTACTTCAACTACTGCCCCTTGATCTTCAAACACCTGCAGAATAAATGCAAAGCTTAGCTTCAAGTAAATGTTTAGTTCCAAAGCAACAAAATTTAATTGTCAACAAAACAAATTCTTCATCTAAATTAGAGGTACAATATAATGTCTAAGATCTGCACTAGCTGGATATATTTTGATACAAATTACTGTAAAACAAATAACTCAAAGTCAAAAGGCCACCCCTTATGGGATTATGGCATCTGGCAATACATAGACAGATAGAAGTTAAGATTCAGTTATTAGCAGCTAGTGCTTTACACAACAAAAACAGTTTTTTGGCTCAGCCACATGGACTGTAGTTATTCAAGCTAAAGGATGTAGGGTAATACGAAATGACACTAAGGTTTTCCCGCACACAGCAAATGGAACTTATACAATTTAACCTCTTCAATCCAATGAGATACTGTATTTACTTCACTGACATAGGCTTCAGCATGCTTGCATGCATTGGCCTTGGTCATCAAATGGCAGCTCTCCACACTGCTCAGTCTCTAGTAGCCAACTCTCAGAACTCTGTCCTCTATGTTCACACCTTTCACTCTCCATATCTAGTTATCCTCTACTCTCTCCACATGCCCAAATCATCTCAATCTACCAAATCTCTTCGCAACATTAATATAATACATTCAAGTCCCATCCTTCCTTTTAACTTTCCAAAAACTCTCAATCCTAACCCCCCAGGCCTGTCATACAAGAATGCACTACAGATCCATCCAATGATTCTCATCTCTGTACATTTGAGCCTAGAAACATCCTCCTCTTTTACTGCCCACATCTCACTAACATACAGTATTACACTCCTGACACATGCTGCATACTGTACAAGGACCCCTTAGCAAGGACGAGAGCCCTCTCAGTGTAGGGAGGAGCAAACAACTCCTTTAAAGCTCTTCCAACCACTCCCTACCATTACTCCTGAGCAGGTTCCAGCTCCACCTCCAGTACATAGCATGTCACCCAAATAAAAATAAAAACTCTTCCACACACCCAAGAGACTCTCCAGCAAGATTATTACTTTTCTGCCTCTCTCCTGTATGCTTTCCTGTACATTCTGCACATTCAAAATCAGCATTATTTTGCAGCCCACCTGTAATACCACGACATCTCTTATGCACCACTGATTACAAATACTGCACAAAATAGGGTTATTGCCCATAACATTGCATACACCTGTTTGTGTTTATCTATTTATCTGACAGGATCCGAGTACTATATTAATACTGTTCTGTCTCCAGCATTACAACTATCAGAGTATTCTTTGAAAGTATGGATATTCTTAGCACTTACCACACTTTCATCTAATTGTTTCCATTTGACTATACTTCCGTTTGGAAAACTATATTTTCTTAGGTCACCCAAACACCCTGGCAGCTTAAGTTTATAATATGACTTTTTGTTCTTCCCACTATCCCATATGATATAATATCTCTATCAACCTTCAATACAATGCCTTGAGGCAAATTTTGCATGGCCCCATCCCTTTTGCTCTGACAGTACTCCCACCTGCCCTAGACATCATCACTTCCGTTTTACTCATAAACCCTTGTGACCCACTCCATTTCTCCACCTAAATTTCTCCTCTGCTACCCTCTCATTCTCGGGGATCAGCACCAAGTCATTAGTAGAGTATATTAACATCTCCCATGAGAATCCAGCTCTGAAGTCACTCAAGAGAGCTTCAAGTACCATGAAAACAATTATCGGTGTTAAATCTGTCCCCAATGCATACTAACATATTTGGAAAATTCATCACTCAAACTTCCATTCACTCTCATTTGGGTGTGAATGGCTTATTACAATGCCACAAAAACTCTAACCCACCATTCCTGAATCCCAGCTTTCCCAGTGCCCAACACATCACCTCCCATGGCACTGTCAAAAGCCTTCTTCAAAACATCAAAAACAACATACAACTCTCTCTTCCTTCTTATATATTATTCCTGATGCTGTAGGACAATGAACATTGCATCAGTGGTTCCTCTGCCTGGCATAAACCCAAACTGCATGTTATTAATATTTACTCTTTTCCTTCTCATACCTTCCAGTCATTTTTGGTACATTCAAGTCTTTGTAGCACTAGTCACATTTCCTCTCTGAAACACTCTACTTGCCTATTTTACACTTCCCTACCACAACACAAAGGTATGTAAGATCTTCCATTCTTCAAGTTTGTTTTCATTCACCAACACATTACACCATGAGATATCTTTCTCTTGGCAAACATCACTTAACTCTTTCATACACAGTTCTTCACACAATGACAAACAACATTTTCAATACTCAGAAAAATCCAGCAAAATTCCTGTTTACTACTTTAAGCTACACAGCACCATCTGCATACCTCAAATGTGACATATTAAATTCCTCACCATTCATCATTAGCTTTACTGTACTTTGTTTTTCATTACTTTCATTTTCACTCCTCATATCCCCATCCATATATATACAGCACATTTTTCAGTTATATAAGTACATGGCAAGTACTTTAATGTTAAATAAAGGGTGTTTAAATGATTACTAAATTTTTATGAGTAAAATATGGTACAGACAACACTTAACTGCCTCCCCCTTAACCTGGCATTAAATAGGAACATAGATAAGTCTGACTACAATAATTTTTCTTATACTATCCATTTCATGAGCAAATTAAACTAACCTTGACTACGGTGCCTTCTGATTTGATATTGCTGAGCTCATGGAAGTATGTCATACACCAGAAGTTGCCGTGGCCAAACAACTTCATAAGACGGCTAAAGCGACGTTTGGGGGACATTTTCAACACCATCCAGTCACTCAGCATCTGCAGGTGGATTCAGATCAACAGGATTTTGCAAAGCCATGTTTTTACTCATAATGAGAGAGACTGTGACACCCATAAAGTAGAAATAATAAAGTGCGAGACATGGGTGCTATGATTTTGCAAAATGCTGTATGGGTAGAGAAGTCTCTTCCAAGGTTTCTTATGTTTATACTCTGAACCTTTCAGTCCATGGGTAGTTTCTTGAAAGTGGTGGCATTCCTCAAAGAAGAAGCATTATAGTACTCAGCCTGTACATCCCTGACATGAGTGGGCAGCTCTGCTGTACACGATCAAGCTGTGTTTTATAGGTCCTGAAGGGCAACTGATCTGTAGGGCCATGGGACACTACTTTGTCACTGAAAAGTGGCTCATCCCCATCTAACCCTTCATGCATGGGTATAGGTGTGGAAGGCTTTTGGAGTGTAGGGTGAATAGTGCACATGAAAACTGCATTTCAGTGGCTGTGATTGTATATGTCTATATACATATCACTGAAAGAACCACAACAAGCTGTGAACATTTGGGAACATAAGAAAGGGCATACTACTACACCCTTGTAAATGTCCTGGGCTGGGATGGGCATTTATATGTACTGGTAAGCACACATTCTGCTGACCCAACTGCTGGAGACTCCAGAAGAGAGGGGAGGGGGGAACAGTGAAAAGTAGTGGAGAGAGTAAGGTAGCACTGTCAAGGAAGAAAGGTGAAGAGTATGGCAGAATGGTGAGAGAAAGGGAAGGTAGTGGAGAGCAGAGATGAAGAGAGGGAAGGATGTGGAAAAAGAGAGATGGTGTGGAAGGAGAGGGGAAGAGCAGAGATGCATGCGGAAGGAAGTGGAAGACCAGTGGTGAAGGGATGGGGAAGAGCAGATGTGGAAAGGACAGGAAGAAGAACAATAGTGGTGAGGGAGGGAGGTGGAAAAGCAGAGGTGTTGAAGGAGGGAGGTGGAAAAGCCGAGGCATAGAGTGAGAGAGGTGGAAAAGCAGAGGTGTAGAGGGAGGGAGATGTTAAAGCAGATGTGTAGAGGGAGGGAGGTGGCAAAGCAGAGGTGTAGAGAGAGGGAGGTGAAAGCTAAGATGGAAAGGTGAGGTGTAAGTGAATATATGGCATGGAAGGAATGGGGAAAAACAATGGTGAGGGGTGTGAGAGGTGAAAAAGTGAGATGGAGAAGCATGGTGGAGACAGAAATGGATGGCAAGATGCTAAGGTGAGAGAGAAGTAGAAGAATAATGGCGGAAAGGCAGAAGGAAAGTGAAGTAGGTGGTGGAGAAATGGAGGTAAAAGAACACTAGTGAAGATGGAGGGGAAGTGGAAGAGCAGATGTGCAGAGAGAGGGAGGAAGCAGGAAAAGCACAATAAACGGGAAGGAAAGGAAGGGAAAACAATGGTGGGGAGGAAGGCATGAGGTGGACTGGGACAAGAATAACGTGTAATAAGTGGTAATAAGGTGTACAGTCGTCACCATAAATTCGCTGCAATCTATTCGTGTGATGCGAGTCCTATTATCTGGCAACAGTGTAAGGGGACTACCTGCCACATAGACTTTTATACACTTTAAAGACGTGTTTTTAAGAAGCGGTACTACAGACTGCCTAGAGTACAATATTTTGTATACCATACTTAATTAGTATAAATACGTGCAAGTGTTGAAAGAAGAATGTTATGGAACGACCTACGAGCGTAATACTCCGGCATTCCTCATTATAACCATGCCTAAACTCCCTTCCCCTCTCACCCCCTTTCTCCTTCTGATGTCCCCCACCCCTCCTTCTCCCTCCTACCCCCCACTCACTTTCATGCCTCTCCACTTTCTCCTCTCTCCATCCTCTCTACCTTCATTCATTTATCCACGGCACTTACCAGACTGGTGCCTGACTGTTTACCAAACCCAGCTCGTCCTGTTCTCAGTTGCTCGCAATACATTAATAGAACTAACTGTATCCAAGGCTAATTATCAACATTCTTTCCTGTTCTAGTCCCATTCTTACCCTCCCCGTCTCCTTATCACTCCATTTATTCCAGTTGTCATTCTTTTCTCCATCCCTTGTCACTACCAACAGCCGCTAGATACAGAAACGTTTGAGGTCTCGTTCTTGTGATGTATTCCTTTTTTTATTTTTTTTTATTTTTTTTTTTTAATGAGCCTCACAATCGGTGGCTATTATTTCAGCTGGCGAAATTAAACAAACATTTGTGCCCATTCCTCCCACTTGTTTCCCTCTCGTTCCAAGGAAAATGTTCCCATCCTCCTCATACTGCTCACTGATTCATGAAGCAGAATCAAAACCAATAATGTTTCGAACTACAGCATCACGTTTGGAGTAAAGGGTGGGAGAAAAAGACTGGAAGGGCAAGATACTCTCAAATGTTGGGGGGCTAAAATGTTACAAAAATAGACAAGAAATGGACAAGAGTGCGGTCCATGACGTAGATCTGCGCCGTAGATAAGGTAGACAGGGAGCAGAGAAAGGGGAGGGGATATGCAGGAGAGCAGGGGGTGGGAGAGGAGGTGAGGTGAGAGATAGGGTGGGGAAGGACATGGGATGGGTACGAGGGAGAGAGCTGAAGTCTTATCATTCCACAACATTCTTCTGTCGTCTTTTGCACATTTTTATGCTAATCAGATATAAAGAATATTGCAATCTGGGCGATTTATAGTACTAATTCTTACAAACACGTCTTTAAAGCGTAAAAAAGCCTGTGTGGCAACTAGTTCCTATACACGGTTGCCAAACAAAACAACCACATCTTACGAGCAGGCTTGCAGCGAATCTGTGCTGACGACTGTACATGTAAGAGTGGTAAAGTAATGTAGTATGTGCTGAGAATGGAGTACATGTGTGATAGGATATGGAAGAGGGGTGGTGGAGACAGTGGTGGTGACAGGAGGCAAGTGGAAAAGGTGTGGTGGGGAGTGTGGTGGGGAGAGAGGTGGAAGAGGAGGGGTTGGAGTGGAATCCCGGAAAGAAAGTATCAGGAAAAAAAGTAACAGTAAAAAACGTAAGGGAAAGAGCTAATCTAACCTAACCTAACCTAATCTAACCTAACCTAACCTGACCTAATCTAACCTAACCTAACCTGACCTAATCTAACCTAACCTAACCTAACCTGACCTACTCTAACCTGACCTAACCTAGGAAAAGTTGTTACTTTTTGACTGTTACTTTTTTTCCTGATACTTTCTTTCCGATTCCCGTTGGAGTGTGGTCATGGTAAGAGGAAGTGAAAGAGTGGGGCGGAGGAGACGTTGTGGAGAGCAGTGATGGAAGAGAGGGGTGGAGACCGTGGTGGTGAGAAGTGGAGGAGGGGGCAGAAACAGTGGTAGTGAGAGATGTGGAAGTGGAGCAGCAAAGACTGCGGTGGTGAGAAAAGTGGAAGAGTAGTGGAGATTGCAGTAGTGGTGAAAAAAGTGGAAGGGGAGCTGATGTGGTGGTGAGAAGGAGGAAGTGGAAGAGGAGGTGATGTGGTGGTGAGGAGGAAGTGGAAGAGGTGTGGTAGAAACAGTGGTAGTGAGAATGAGAAAGTGGACTGGTGATGAGATGGAGGAACTGTAAGAGGAATGGTGGACGTGTGATGGTGAGAGGATGTGGAAGAGTCTTGGTGGAGACAGTGGCTGTTGAGCAGAAGTGGAAAAGGGGTGGTGGAGACACTGGTGGTGAGAGAGAATGTAGAAGAAATGTAATAAAGACATTTGAGTAGAATGGTGGTGAGAGAGAGTGGGAGAGGAAGTGGTGAGAGAAAGGAAGAGGGGCGATGGAGACAATGGTGGTGAGAGCATATGTAAGTGGAAGAGGTGGTGATGATTGCAAAATAGAAGGACGGAGAGAAGGAGAAGTGGAAGAATGATAAAGAATGGGAGAGAGGTGAAAGACCGAATGAGCTGGATGCACTCTCCACTTAACCCCTTACATACGGTAAGGTCTGCTTTATTTTATTCTTGCCATCTCCAGACTAATACATTCAGTTTAGGATGAATATTTCGAACTAGAAACGTGAGATATAGCCTTCCCTAATCTCTCAAAAATAAGCAGTCTCTCCTATGATTAACAAAACGGTCTGAAGGCAACAAGAACAAACTTCACTAATGCATCATTGCAGTGAAAGGCTTAACCGCTCCAGCACTACGACATGTTTTATATTCAGCTCCACTCCTGCCAGACAAACTTAGTCAGTTATAGAAAGACTCGTCAAGGAGAATAGTAAAAAAAAAAAAAAAAAAAAAAAAAAAAAAAAAATTCAATTTCTGGAAACTTGAGGCCATCTTGGCAAAACATGATAAACTCTTCATTTCAACTTGGCCTGAAACTAATGTCTCTCTAATGCCATAAAAAAAAAAAAAAAAAAAGTTCATAATCTGCAGAATGTGGACAAAGCTTTAGGATAACATACAGCTGAACCAAACTGTATTCACATTAAACCAAAATTGCCAAAAATGCTCAATAGTACAATTTATATACCTAATTCTGGCAACCACAAATACAATTACATTAAACTTCGGACACATCCCTCGACGTGATGCAGTCAACATTACAGTATTACAGACGTATGTCTCAACAAATCAGATGAATTCAAAGTCAGGATGGGGATGCTGTATGGTCCCTTACTACACAGGACAGGGGACTGTATTCTCGATTAGAAAACTACGTAGCACCTTCTTCTATCTATCTATTGCCAGACGCTTTAATCCCGTAAGGGGTGGCCATAAACAAATCGCCTCCATGTCACTCTGTCCCCCGCCATTTCACTGCCCTGCTCCCAGCTCACACCCCCCTCTCTCATATACCTCTCCACTCCATCCCTCCATCTCATCCTTGGCCTCCCCCCCCCTTCACCTCACTCACACTCTCCTCGTCGGTCTCTCACTCTCCATCCTCTCCACATGGCCAAACCACCTTAGTGTGTTTCTCCTAACGCTTCCTATCACATCC
This sequence comes from Coenobita brevimanus, assembly GCF_032717465.1. Taxonomy (NCBI): domain Eukaryota; kingdom Metazoa; phylum Arthropoda; class Malacostraca; order Decapoda; family Coenobitidae; genus Coenobita; species Coenobita brevimanus. Next base: position 25,316,938 of record NC_137029.1, on the reverse strand, counting down.
ACTTCCACACCACAACATTCCTTCACTTCCTTTATTGTCAGCCTGTCTCTCCATGTAACTCCACATGCTCCTCTCAAATAATTCATTTCCACTGTTCTCACTTTTGACTTCCGTCACTCCAGCAAGGTCCATGCTTCACTTCCATACGTTAGAGTTAATATCACAATATTGTCATGTAGTGGCTTTTTCACTTCCATGCTCACTTCCCTGTTTCTTATCACTGCTTTCAAGGAACCAGCAACCTTTCTTTCCTGCTGCACCCTTTCAAGAACTTCACTCTCTAAACTTCCATCCTTACCCATCACACTACCCAAGTACTTAAACGCACTCACATTATCCATTTCCTCCCCATCCAATCTCACTGTACATTCACTTGCTTCACTTCTCTCAAAGACCATAACTTTACTCTTCCCTACATTCACCTTTAGATTCCGTTTCTGACACACTCTCCCAAACTCATCCACCAAGCCTTGCAGCTCCCCTTCGTCTTCACTTAACAACACAGTATCATCTGCAAACAACAGTACAGGGAGTTTCCAAACACTGCCCTCTCTCACTAGGGCAACTTTAAACATCCACTGTCCTACCTTGAATCTCTTTTATAATCCCATCCATATACAGACTGAACAACCATGGAAACATGACACATCCTTGTTTCAATCCAACCTTCAAAGAGAAAAATTTACTTAGTTCACCATCCACACGCACTGCAGCCTTAGCACCCTCATACATACTCTTCACGGCCTTCAACAACTTCCCATCTACTCCATATACTCTTAATACTTTCCACAATCCTTGTCTATCCACCCCGTCATATGTTTTCTCCAGATCCATGAAGGCTGCATACAGCTCCTTTCCCTTCTCTAGAAACTTTTCCACTAAAGATCTAAGATTGAATATCTGATCTACACAACCTCTTCCCTTCCTAAAATGTCCCTGTTCCTCTGTTATTTCCCTAACTCTGTCAGTAAGTATCCTACCATATACTTTTCCATTTACACTAAGAAGACAAATGCCCCTACGATTAGCCTACCACATACTTATTTTTCTCCTTTTCCTTTGTACAGGGGAATAATTATACCTGACTTCCAATCCTCCAGGACTCTACCTTCCTCCCAGGGTAATATGCACATCTTCCACATCCATTCTATTACTATCTCTCCCCCATGCTTCAGCATTTCACCACACACTTCATCAATTCCTGGGCTTTTCCTCATTTTAACTTTCTTCATTACTTCCACAACTTTCATCCTACTGATTTCTTCCTCTCTTCTCACATCCCTCCTCCCAGCCATTCCCCAACCACTGCATTTTTATTAGTTATTTATTCTCTTCGACAAAGAGAGTAGTTTTCACCCGTTTGTTAGTTTGTTTGTCTGTTAGCAGGATTACTCAAAAACAAAAGATACTCGTATTTGGACCAAATCTGGTAGATAGCCCATGTCTCATGGAACAATCGATTAACTTTTGGGACCGATCCTGATCGTATTACGGATTCTGGATTCGAAAAACATTTTTTGTGAAAACCTAATCAATGATGAGAAAACCTAACCCATTATGAAGAGTGGTTTGGAAATTACGTTGCCCTTTTTCGAGAGATGCGCTCCACTGAGTGCTCTTCTAGTTATGCATGTTACACCTCATCATCATCATCATCATCATCCGGACCTCCTTTCCCACCCTAGGGCAGGGTGAGGAGTAGCAATGTCCTGACACCTTCATATTATATTTAATGTCATATAGTATCAACACAGGTTACATCAGTAACATGTACGAAGGGGAAGAATGTGTAACATGCAAAATAATCCTCGAGGTTGTTATGCTATGGGCGAGTCCACGCGTGTGCTGGAACAAGTGCTGGCAACATGTAAATGACACAACTGCGAACAAGCTGCAAACATGCTCGGAACAGTAGCGTCCAAATCATGTTGGCAACACCATGTTGAAATCTCAGCTGCCTCGTATGGACAAACTGCATCACCTCTGCCACCAATAAGTTCAAGGCTGCACTGAAACATGTTTCCATACACCTGTCCAAATACTGCTGCATACATGTATCCACACATGTTGCCAGCTGTGTTGTCAACACATGTTCGAGGACACGTGTGGATGCGCATTTAGATGTCTCCTATGCTGCCTAGACTACTATGATCTAGATTTCTTTTAACAGATCATAGAGCAAACGTCCCGGCAGCAGTGTAGCGTGAGGGGGTTCTGCCAGCTGGCCACTGAGCTTTGAGTCTCGGCTCTTGTTGTTCAGTCTCAATTCAGGTTAGGTAGGGGAGGAAGAGGCGGGGGTGAGAGTTGAGAGGTAAGGATAGCCAAGGCGGAAATGAAAGAATGAGACGAAGAGAATGCGGGCTGAGGAGTAAGGAGAGTCACGATGAAAATGAAATTATGGGAAGATGGGGATGAGGGTTGAAAAATAAGAAGAGTCATGGCGAAAATGAAATAATAGGGAGATGGAGACGAGGACTGAGAGGTAATCACTGTCACGGTGAAAACGAAATAATGGGGATATGGGGACGAGGGTTGAGCAGTAAGGAGAGTCATGGCGAAAATGAAATGATGGGGAGATGGAGACGAGAGTAGAAACGTAAGCATAGTCACGGCAAAATTGAATGAATTTGTAGGCTGGGATGAGGGTTGAGAGGTATGGGTGGTCGTGGTAAAACTCAAAGAATGGGGAAGCGTGGACGAGGGTTGAAAGGTATGGTCAATCATGACGAAAACTGAAGGAATGGGGAGATGAGGACGAGAGGTAATGGTGTAGGGTCGTTATTGCAAAACTGAAAGAAGAGTTTGAGCGGAGAGGGAGGCTGAGGTGAGGGATGAGGGCGCAGGGCGGTGGCTACAAAACAAAGGCGAAGGATGAAACCGGGGCAATAGAGTCGGGGGCCAAGATAGTCGTGGCAGAACTGAAAGCTGGGAGGGAGGAAATGTGACAGAAGATAGGGGAAGGAGGAAAGGGGAGAGAAGAAAGAGAGGGGATGAGGAAGAGGGAGGAAAGGCTAAAACACAGAGGTAGGGTTCAGGGGTTATGATAGTCATGGCAGAACTGAAAGGAGAGTAAGGCTGAAAAACTGGGGAGAATGGAACGGGGAAATGGGGGTGAGGGTGGGGGTTCATTGCGGCAAAAGTGAAAGACGAAGACGGGGAAGGGATAGAGGGTGAAGGGGTCAGGGTGGATGTAGGGGAGAGGGTGCAGGATGGTGGAGGCAAAACTGAAATACAGCTTTCTGGAACAATCGTTGCTGAGGCGAACAAAAGCGTCCTTGGCGAGTCATGGAATATATATCATGGAAGCTGGGGATAAAGGTCGCCGTGTCGGTGTCCTTGGCTCCATTATGTCAAGGAGAAATTGGCTGAGAAATGTTCAAGAGTGCTGAAAGGAGGAGTTCCTTGGGCAACATCTGAAAAATTCTGCTGTTTGTGATTTTCACATTTTTGAAACGGTAGGAATCAGTTTTATCTATTACTATATACGGTACCATCTTCCTTACATTATCTCAGACTAATTATTCAGGGTCAAATTCAGAGTGACATCAGGGATTTCACAGCACTTTTTCTTACCAATTTATTCCCCACATCAAACTTCAATATCCCCTCATATACTACTGATGCAAAAGTGTTTCAAAAAAAAAAAAAAAAAAAAAAAATATATATATATATATATATATATAACAAAAGAATATTAAGGTGTTGCACATTAGTGCAAAATCGCTAAGAAAGATGTGGCATGAAGCCTCCTGTGCCACCTAGAACGGAACTCTTACAACTTGTCACCAGCGCCTGCAAGGGTTACAAGCGCCACGGGGACATAGGCTGGGCGCTGAAGAGATCTAAAGTCAGTTGTGTATAACTGTTATTTAAGCTGATATAATTCAGTTAAGTCTGTCACTTGGGTTCAGTGTTTTCTATGGCTTGCAGGCTTAAGTGGAAAGTTCGTTTCCTATTCCACTGAATCTACTTTACAGTTAGGGCATATCCGTCACTTTCTTCCATGAATCATCATATCAGAGAATCGTATATGGGCAGGGAAACATACCAAGCATCCCTCTGCTTCGTCAGCAAAGGGGTGCGAGTAGGAGAAAAGGTCAATTATTAGTCAAACTTTTGTCTCCCACGGCACTTGACAAACACGATCCCAGAGGTGAGGTAATTTTTGCCATCATTATGCGACAGACAGAGTTACTCTCCTTTTATGATACGAAGTTTAAAATTTCACAATTGTGTCAGTAACAGTACTGATATTTGCAGAGCAAATATTGTTTCTTTAGAAGCAGTAGTCAGAGAATAAGAAAATATAAACTTTTTTTTTTCATTCGATATCCTGTGATGCATCACTCGCGACAGTAAAATCCTTCTAAAATCCAAATTTTCTGTTGGACTGTCATAATTCACGCACCAGTTTACTCTCAGCTCATTCTGAACACTAATGACCACAAACCAATTCCATCAACGCTCAGTCCAATGGCATACTGTTCGGTAAGAGTCCTTGTATCAAAGAGGTAAATGAAGGCTACCAGTACTGTATTGAATTATTGCAGTTTGAGGAGTCACGCCTAATCTGAATCAAGATGCCTGGTAATAGCAACAATACGATTTCATGTCATCAGTGTGACTGGGTTAACTTCTTCAGCCTGAGGTCGTTGTTACCTCCACAAACAGGAGTTTATGTTTTTCGCTAGGTTTGCTTGTCTGTTTGTTAACATGATAAACACACACACACACACACACACACACACACACACACACACACACACACACACACACACGAGAGAGAGAGAGAGAGAGAGAGAGAGAGAGAGAGAGAGAGAGAGAGAGAGAGAGTGGCAGATAGGTGAAAAGACAGAAGGAGTCACAAGAGACGAGGGGGAAAGATGAAAGGAGAAGAAAATGAAGTAATAAAACACGAAAAGACAGGGAGAGGAAAGAGAAAGGAGGAAATGTGAAAGGACAGGAGGAGGCAAAGGAGAAGGGAAGAAAAGTGAGGAGATATGGAGAGAAAAAAGGGGAGAAGAGGTGAAAAGATTGTGGGGAAGAAATGATAAGGGAGACCATAAGACAACAGAGAAACGAAAAGAGGAGGTAGTGAATGAAAAGAGATAGGAAGGTAAGAAAACAGGGGAGGGATAAGGAGGGAAGGAAGGAATATGGGGGAAGGAGGAAGGAGGAATGGAGGAAGATGGGAAGATGAAAGCAGGGAAGGAGGAAGAGAGAGGGAAGGAGGAAGGAAGAGAGGTGGGAAGAAGGGAAGGAGGAAAAAGGGAGAGAGGTAGGAAGACGGGAAGGAAGAAGACGGGAGAGAGGGAGGAAAGAAGAGAGGGAGGAAGAAGGGAGAGAGGGGGGGAGAAAGAAGAGTGGGAGGATGAAGGGAGGGAGGGAGGAAGAAGGGAGGGAGGGAGGAAGAAGGGAGGGAGGGAGGGAGGAAGAAGGGAGGGAGGGAGGGAGGAAGAAGGGAGGGAGGGAGGAAGAAGGGGGAGAAAAAGAAGGGAGAAAGGAAGAAGGAAGAGAGAAAGAAGGGAAACAGGGAGGAAGAAGGGAAACAGGGAGGAAGAAGGGAGAGAGGAAGAAAGAAGGGAGAGGGGGGAAGAAAGAAGGGAAGGAGGAAGAAAGGAAGGAGGAAGAAGGGAGGGAGGAAGGAGGAAAGGAGGAAGAAGGGAGGGAGGATGGAGGAAAGGAGGAAGAAGGGAGGGAGGATGGAAGGAGGAAGAAGGGAAGGAGGAAAAATGGAAGGAGGAAGAAGGGAAGAAGGAAAGGAAGAAGAAGGGAGGGTGGTACGGGAAGTAGGGAAGGTGATAAAAATAGTAAAGGAGGCAAGGAATGGGAGGGTAAAACAATAAGGAGGGTGCTATAAAATGAAGCAGGAAGAGGAGAAAAAAAGGAAAAATGGAAGGTGAGAGTGAGGACAGTTGGAGAGAAGGAAGAAAGGGAAATGGAGAGAGGGACGGACAGGTAATGTGGAAAGAACAAAGGATGAAAGGAAGGGAGGGGGGAGGAAGGACTGAAGGACGGAAAGAGGGTAGAGAAGGGTTGGGAAGGAAAGAGGGTGAGAAGGATGGGTAAGGAGGATGGGGCAAAGGATGAAACAAAGGGAGAAAGAAGGACTGAAGGAGGAGAAAGGTTGGGAAGAAAGGAAGGAAGGAAAGAGGGTAGGGTATGATTAGAAAGGTAGGAAAGGAGAGAGGTAAGGATGGTGGGAGAGACTAAGGAGGGGTAAGAGGAAAGAACAGAGGCAAAGGATGACCAAAGAAGGAAGTAAGTAAAGAGGGGAGGAGACAACATTGGATGCCAAATGATATGTGAGGGAGAAGGACGAGGAGGTGAGAGGATATACCATTTATATATATATATATATATATATATATATATATATATATATATATATATATATATATATATAATCTCATCAGCCGTTTGTGTGTCCACTGCAGGAACGGCCTATCCCGACCGAAGTGGGGACGAAACAGCCAATGTATCTCTACCAAGTGGCTTAGGCTGTCTGGTAGAGATTAGAGTCAGACGTGCTTGTAAGTGTAATTTTAGTGTTGGAGTGGCTTTGGATGTGTGTGTAGTCTGTGAACCAAGAGTAATCGGCCCGCGCACGCCGACTGGGTGCAAGCATACTTTATAGTAAGCGACACTGGTTCAACCACAGCACCCTTTGTGTCCGCCAATGCAGTACGTGGCCTGAAGAACGCTCCCAAAGTTTATTACCCTGGCTGGGCGCGAACCCTTGTTCTTCAATGTAACAAACAAGCACACTTTACCACTATACCACGGAGGCTCCATATATATATATATATATATATATATATATATATATATATATATATATCCATCATCCAATCCTACATTGCCCCATGAGCGTAGAAGCCCGGGGCTAAGCAGTTGGTAATGACATTTAAGATGAGTGAGTGATTTTAAATGACATTTAAGATGAGTGAGTGATTTTATATATATATATATATATATATATATATATATATATATATATATATATATATATATATATATGTGTGTGTGTGTGTGTGTGTGTGTGTGTGTGTGAGAGAGAGAGAGAGAGAGAGAGAGAGAGAGCACAGGATGGAGTCAGTTACCGGCGCCACACTGGCTCCTAGGATCAATACACACTCCCCTCTGCTTCCCTCCACCCCTCCCTTCCTTCCCTCCACACCTCCCCTCCCTTCCTCCTTCCGCGGCGCCAACCTAGAAGAATCGCCAAATTTATCCCAGCCAATCCCTCTGTGCTCGTCACTACTTCCATTCCTCTTTTATTTTTACGGCTTGGATCTCCTTTTGGCCCATTCAGCTTTTATTTACGCCACGGCTTTATTTTTACTACAATTCGCCTATATATTTTTATCGCATCGTCTTCCAGTTTACGATTCGGTTCTTTGGTATTATCCAATTCGTTTGTTATTTACGAATCTGTTCTTTATTTCTATTCTCTTTGTCTTTTACTTGCACTTCAGTTTATTTTTTTCCCCCTCATTTCTCTTAGTTTTAGCGTACCGACTATTATTTCCAGCCCAGCTCTTTGGTTTTTATCTTACTCGTCTTTTATTTACGGATCGGTTCTTTGCTTTGATCCCATTCGTCTTTAATTTACCGTTTGGGTTATTTCCATCCCACCTCAATTTTTTCTCGTATCGAATTTTATTTATAACTCGATTCTGTGTTCTATCTTTGTCTTTTGTCTACGGTTCGGCTTTATTTTTTATCTCATCTGTTTTATTTTTATCGTATCCTCTTATCTGCGGCTCCGGTCTTTGCTTTCCATCTTATTCGTCCTTTATTAACGGCCCGCCTCCTTGGTTTTAGTCTCATTCGTCTTTATTTACGACTCGGTTATTAGTTTTATCTTCGTCTTGTATTTGCGGTGTGCCTCTAATGTTTCTATCTCATATTTACAGATTGGTTCGGTGCTGGCGAGGCGCCTTCGTGTGATGGTACAGCTGGGCGGCTCAGCTGCCCGGTTATGCAAACGTTCCTCAGCCCCTTCCCTATCCCCTGAAAGGGAGGTGGTGGACTGCAGGAGTAGGAGAGGAACTTCAGCCTGGAGTCTACTGGGTTCACATTCTGATGAACCTGGGGTTACTACTACTACTACGGCTAAGCTCTATTTCTCTCCTACAGCTCTTTTGTTTACCTTTATTCTATTACTCTTCTTATTATATTTATCTTTCGGCTGTTAGTTTTAACACGTAATAGTTATTTGCTAACAGTACGGGTCCGTTGTTATTCTATTCGTCCCTTTTTTATGACTTGGACCTGTTTTATCCTGAAGCTCTCTTATTCATGCACGACTCATATTTATGACGTTTTTTTCTCTGTGTCTCTCGTTTGATCGATTCTCTAATGCAAGTGTGTGTATATATATATATATATATATATATATATATATATATATATATATATATATATCCATCCATCATCCCATCCTACGTTGCCCTATGAAGAGCGTAGGAGCCCGGGGCTAGGCAGTTGGTCTTGACATTTAAGATGAGTGAAATATATATATATTTATTTTTTTTTTTTTTTAAGAATAACTCTTGTTCTTATCCTATTCCTTCTGCTGAACACTGAAAACCACAACATCCGGCGCTCCAGAAAACGTGTATAGGTCTTACTCCGTGGCGAAAGAACTCAACAGCATATTATGAGAGTACACCTGCAGTAGGTGGGTTGGCGCATGCAAAGCAATTCTTGTATTCTTAAGTTTAATAAATCTTTGACTATCAGAATTAGACAAGGAAAACACGAGCCTTCCGTAGACTCATATTTCTGCACCATGAACCATCTCAGTACTCTACGCCAAGCTTTCCCTTCACAGGATGACTCTTACTTTATTTTGAGCATTCCTAAACCAACCTAACCCTACCAGCCTTATCTAATCTAACAGAGAAACTTGGTTAACCCAATCAAACCTAACCTAACCTCACAGCCTGATCTAACTTAACCTAACTCTTGCACTCTAACCTAACCCTAACAGACTAACTCTTCCTAACCTGACCTAACCTGGACATTCCCGGAAAAAATGTGTCCAAATCAACTTCAATGCGGAAGCTAAACCCCATGGCGCCCAGGGTGAAACAAACTAACATGGGTAGGAATGTTTTAAAGGATAATGAGAAGCAGCCACACCAGAAAGGCAATGACCCCCGCCAACCCACCTACCACTGCAAGGTTATTTTTGTATATATTGACCTTGGGGGAGCTAATCCAGGCACCTGTTTACAGTTCTGGTGTGCGAAAAAATACTTGGGAGTTCCCTCACCTTAGCTTGGCCCAGATTTTCGTCCTATTACAGGATATTTATGGCAGAGTTCTTTTTCTTTCTCAGATTTTCGTCGTTCCCAAATTATTTAATGTACAGTTCTTTCACCTAAACTTGGCTCGATTTTCGTTCTTTTGCAGGTTTTTTAATGAAGAGTTTTTTCACCTTTGCTTGGCCAAGATTTTCGTCCTTTTGCAGACTGTTTAATGAGTTCTTTCGCCTTAACTGGGGACAGATTTTCGTCTGTTTGCTTGTTATTTAATGTAGAGTTCTTTCACCTTAACTTGTCCCAAATTTTCGTCCTTAACTTTAGCTTGGGTCAGATTCCAGTCCCTTTACAAGTTATTTAATGTAGAGTTCTTTCACCCTGACTTGACCCAGACTTTCGTCAGTTTGCAGGTAATTTAACGGAGCTCAGTGGCACACTACGGCTCTGCATTCTTGCAGTAGTACTTCTTCGTGACTAGTATCATATGCCAGCGCTTATCTATAATTACAACTCTGTATTCACGATGGATAGATTGCAGTAATTTTAGGCCAAGGTAAAGTTAAAAGGGCATAATATCTCTTTACCCCAATTTGTTCGCACCTAGAAATGCAACAGAGGTCTTGAGTTGTGTTTACTAGGGGTCCTTACACATTTAAAAGATAAACATTTCTCCATAACAATTAACTATTATCACGGACCGTTGTGTTTATCGCAGTGTCTCTTTAAAATGCATTCTAATTTGACTGTGAAGTGCTTTTGCTACCTGTAAGCGTAAAGAAGGAATATACACACAAACCTATTCATAACTTAAACACAGTCCTAAAACTTGTGAAGGGACCGTTGCGTGTATAAGCCTGATAAAATTTTGCTCTCTCTTTGTCAGTCACGCGTGACCCGGAAAAACTAACCATTCCATGATGGTTTTCTCTCTTTCAGCTGCCTCACTACGAGACCGTAGCACATAAAGCTCCACTCTGTACATTACCACTTGCCTCGGTCCATCTGTCCTGAGAGCAACCACGCACAACAAATTATAGTGCTAGAGGTGTAAACACATGCAGTACCATACATCCCTGCCCCAGTCCTACCTCCACCTTTACAACATCACACGCCTTCCCCAGCTGGCCACTTTATGTCCAGTTTACCCGGACACAACCATTTGCATTTTTTTTTTTTAACTGCCAGTGATCCCCCCTCCTTTGCAGCACAGTCATCCTTGTCTGGCCTTGCTGGACACTGGGCGGAGTATTTTCTCTTTAACTGCTTTTAATTACCAGCAGCTCTATCTCCCTGGGCCGGTCACTTTCACCACTAAATTCTACACAGGTATGTCTTGAACTGTTTGCCTGCCTTTCTTGCTTCTTTCTCTGCTGCACAAAAAAGATCATTACACATACGTTCATTTTTGTAATACATCGTCACACTTTACTCTTGAAAGACTAGCCAAACTTTCTACTTGATGAACAGGATTTCCACCAACTACCATATATCTTCTACCATTCTGTTCAGCCATCATAACCCCTGCACCTCTATTCAGGCATCAATAATATCTACTGTCGTTTTTCACCCACTGCTAGCCAATTCTTTGTACAGCTATCATTTTTCCCTTTTCTTTGTTTACTTTACATACACACCTCGTCATATACGAACTTTTTTTTTCTTCGATATGTCTTCATTTATTTGTCTGCCAACCGATTTCCCTTTTTATTTCCTTCCTTCGCCATCATATTTTTAACTTTTTCTCATGGTCACAGTTTTTCCCTTTCTTTGTCCTTGGTTATCTATCGTTATCTTTCGTTATCTATTCCAGTCTCTGCCCAGCCATCAGACTCACATTGAAGGCGTCCCTCATCTAGCACTACTACTATCGAACCCTCGTAAACATGGGATGGAAGGGATGGGATAAGATGGAATGGGATGGGATGGGATGGGATGGGACGGGATTGGATGGAACTGGATGAGAAGAGGTGAAATGGGACGGGACGGGACGGGATGAGATGAAAAACCGCAGCTGAGTGAGGCTTAGGTCGTGTGTAGGTCTTTCTGTCATAACTGAATCTTGGGATACACGCACGACTACAGAAGAACGGATAAAGATACATAAATATACAGACTGTACACTAATAAATAGATGCAAAGAGTTAACCGTTACTCCCAGGCCTTCATTTATGCAACAGGTCAACTCTGGAACTGTCTCCCTCTGACTGTGTTTTCTGCTTCCTGTGATCTCCAGTCTTTCAAACGCAGTGTGTCCAGGCATCTCGAAATGATCGGATCTTGAATTTGGCTCTCTCTTGTATTTTGTTTTTCTCTTGGAAGGAACAATGATTGCGGGCTCGCGGCCTTTGGTTCCTTCTTCTTCGCATAAAAAAAAAAAAATGCAGACAGGCATATGAAAAGACAGAAAGACAAACATAACACAGTCCAGAGGAGATGGAGGGATGAACGACTGGAAGAATGTAGCCTATGCGTGTTCTTTTAAAATAATAAAGAAAAATAACTAGAATGATAAAACAGAAGGACGCAAGTGAATTAAAACAAGAGATCGGAAGCCAGAGTGGCCACATTATTGAGCTGGTAATCCTAATTTGCATTCTCGATTTTGGTGTACAAGAGGTCGATAATACTGGGATATAATTTAACCCTCAGACACCTATGACTCACTCAGCTGAATATAATCGTCTGGCGTCAGCTGGAACAGAATACATGATTTATCCCGACCATGAGAGGGTTAATGATGACAATATTAACTCTCGGGTTCCTCTCACTCGCTCAGCTGAATAAAAGCACCTGGTCTTGGCTGAAATAGAATACCAATGTTGAGCCGACCATCAAAGGTTAAGATGTTATCTGTTCCCGTACACTTCCATCAGTTCACCGACACCAAGTGCAGAATTACTGTAGGCGCTTTGTTTTTGTCTAACAAAAATCCGTAACCTCTTTCAGCTCAGTTGATGGTTAGGAGTGATCAGACTGGAGGGTAAATTTGACTAGTAACCAAGGATACTCATGCCTACCCCATAACTAAGCCACGCAGAATTTCATGCAATCATGACTTAACTTTCACGTTGCGAGTGACTCAATTTTTTTATGGAGGCGAAGATGAACTTGCGGGTTGACGATGATTGGCTGAATGGAATATGTCCGAAAAACGTTGCTGTATTCGAGTTAGTAGGTTTCTGTTCGCATTACCAGTAATTATTTGAAACACAACAATGTTATTCGGACATGTTGCATTCAGCCAATCACCAACCTGTCAAGTACATCTTTGCCTCGATTAAAAAAAAAAAATCAGTAGAAGTTCCTGCAGATGAAAACAAACCAACCACAGGTAGATGCATGACCATCAATGCCGTGCTATGAGACTTCGCTAAAGTCTACGGGAGTTGACGCACCTCGTTTCCATTAAAAAAAAAAAAAAAATAGTAGTGACTGACGGATATAACCATTCCTAGAAGTGTTCCCACATAAAAAAGAAAAAAACGTAATACCTTAGTGGTGGCGTGGGCGACAGAAGAAACTTATACATCCCCGTTAATTACAGTGACTTATTCTTTGCTTCTCCCTGGCCATTTTATTCAACTTAAAGCCTCTCTTCCATAAAGGGTTAAAAAGCACTGCGTGTAGCATGATTCCTCCAGTTCGTAAAGCCTCTCCTACACTGAATAAAATCGTTTGAAGGCTGCAAGAATATGATGCAAAATTTGTCATCGTGGTTAACTGGATATGGTAAAACTATGGGCCATATTTATTTTATTCGTGGCTTCTGAGATGTTGTAACGCCTGTGCTTGAGCGATTTATTCTCCACATCGATCAGCCTCAACCTCTTCGACTCGAGGACATATTTCCATTTTATTCTTGCCAACACCAGACGATTCCGTTTAGCTATGGACTTTCCAAACTGACGAGATTAAATACGACCTTCAGTAAATCCCAATACGACAGTTCTTTCCTAAGTAAAAATAATATAATCCTGAGGGAACACAAAGATAACATATAAGAGCAAGTGAAGTTACGAAGGAAAAAATATCGCTAAGGAAGAGGCATTACGAAGTCTCTTATGCTGACGAGGTATGCCAGTGAGAAAAAGACCATATAACCCGGAAACACCAGATTCAAGATAATGGACTGTATAAGAAACTGGCAGCAGCTGTGTACATATTATCTACGCCTTCTTTTTACCCATACAGGTACCGTACACTTCACAACCAAACCATAGTTATTTCTGATGTGAAAAATTACGAAATCCTAAACGACCTGAGATAATACCTGTTATGGATGCTTTTTCATCCAGTAAATTGGTTAGGATCCTTTAAAAAATATGACCCTAGGATGGTCGAGAAACTAGGTCAGGTTAGGTCATGCCCTCCTTCCCCCTTCACATTTCTCTCCGACGTCGGGATGATAATGAAAGGCTCTTATGTACCTCAAAATGGCAATTAACAACATCCATCAATTGGCAGTGAGAGTTTTTTGGTGCAGGAACGTCGCAGCGTGTGTGTGTGTGTGTGTGTGTGTGTGTGTGTGTGTGTGTGTGTGTGTGTGTGTGTGTGTGTGTGTGTGTGTGTGTGTGTGTGTGTGTGTGTGTGTGTGTGTGTGTGTGTGTGTGTGTGTGTGTGTGTGTGTGTGTGTGTGTGTGTGTGTGTGTGTGTGTGTGTGTGTGTGTGTGTGTGTGTGTGTGTGTGTGTGTGTGTGTGTGTGTGTGTGTGTGTGTGTGTGTGTGTGTGTGTGTGTGTGTGTGTGTGTGTGTGTGTGTGTGTGTGTGTGTGTGTGTGTGTGTGAGACAGAGAGAGAGAGAGAGAGAGAGTCCGGAGTTAAATATGTTCTTATATCGCAATAAAACGGTATCTAGTAGTCTCTGAAATTTGGGGCAACATGCACATTAGATATTGATAACCGACGATAAATTACAATCACAGCCATTACGTCATTAGCCTCTCATGGTCGGGACAAGTCTAGTATTCTATTCCAGCAACCACCGGATGATCTGATTCAGCTGAGAGTGTTATAGAAACCTGAGTGTTGTTCCTGGTACCATAAACTCCCACTATTCTATTACAGTTAAATGTACACTACTTTATTTAGCTGAGAGTGAATCATAAAAGCTTTTGTGCTGAAAGATTCATGGCCAAAGCTAAACCTTGTGGGCAGAAAAAACGACTGAAAGCTAAAGTCAAAGCCAATGAAAAAGACAATATATTTTTTAATGCAAGGAAGGAGCCAAAGGTTAGAAAAAAAAAAAAAACAGCAAACATAAGCAAAAATTCTTAGATAACTTCTGTCCATATATATGAAATTTTCCGACCCTTCTGCTTATATAAAAGTTTCTTCTGCTTACATAAAAGTTAGAATATAGCACCAGTTATTTCCTTCAACTTTTTTTTTTTTTTTTAACACTGCTCTCCATACAACGCTCAGCCCAGCCCTCACTGCTGCACTTAATTCTACCCTTCACCTTTTATCATACCAACCCTTCATATTATCTCCCTCACACCCCTCTTTTCTGCCCTTCCCTTCCCTCCTCTGCCCTCTTCCTTCTCCCCCTTTCACTTCTACATCCCATCCTCTCGTTTCCTCCCCTATCCTTTCCATTCCTTCCTCTAGCCACTGTTCTTTACTCTCTCTAGTTTCTTTCCTTTGCTTTTATTCTCTCTCTCTCTCTCTCTCTCTCTCTCTCTCTCTCATCCTTTTCACTCCTTCCTCTGGTCACTGGTATGTCCTCTCTAACCTCATTTATTTCCCTTTACCTTTCCTCTCTCTCTCTCTCTCTCTCTCTCTCTCTCTCTCTCTCTCTCTCTCATCCTTTTCACTCCTTCCTCTGGTCACTGGTATGTCCTCTCTAACCTCATTTATTTCCCTTTACCTTTTCTCTCTCTCTCTCTCTCTCTCTCTCTCTCTCTCTCTCTCAATGGGGGCGCCGAGCATGAAGGCCACACCCTGCATCGAGGTCGACCAAGTGGCACCAAGGCCCCTCTCACACATACACGCAAGCACGCACACATACCCATACACGCACACGCATACAAACACGCATAGGTCGACGAAGTGGCACACCTACTGTACACACACACACACACACACACACACACACACACACACACACACACACACACACACACAGAAAGATCGACAATGGCACCATTTCCTCCCTACACATACACACGCACACATAAGCACGCACATATTCACATACGCATCGATGAACGCGCGCACGCGCACGCACACACACACACACACACACACACACACACACACACACACACACACACACACACACACAAGATCGACAAAGTGGCACCAATATCCCTGGACATATACAAGCACATATTCACCTACGCACCGATGCACACACACACACACACACACACCGAAGATCGACAAAGTAGCACCAGTTTCTCCCTACACATACACACGCACATGTTCGCCTACGCACCGATGCACACACACACACACACACACACACACACACACACACACACCTCCGTGGATCACGAAGCACCCTTCAAAATCCAAGTGTTGACCAAGGGGCTGCCACCCTCTCTCCCCCCCCTCCCCTCCTCAACTGTACCCTCTCCCCCTCCCTACTCTAAGACTTGACCTACCTTCTGTATCATTACCCTCACCCCCTCTCTCCCCTTCACACCATCGTCGTCCCCCTCCCAATCTTACAAAGTCAAACTCTTTCCCCTCCCCATCAAACTTTAGCTTCGTCTTCCTCTCTACTTGAAGATGTGACCTACCTTCTTTATCAATCCCCTCATCCCTCCCTCCCCCTCCTCAGCCACCGTCATCCCTCTCCCCTTCCTCCCAACTCAAACCCTTTCCCTTCCCCCTCACGCTATACCCTCTTCCTCCCCCCACCCTCCTTTTGTAAAACTTGACCTACCTTCTCTACCACGTCCCTCACTCCACTCCCCAACCATCCCCACCCCTCTCCCTCACACAAAACTCAACAATCACCCTTTCCCCTCCCCTTCACACAGCAACCTATTTTCCTTTTTCGGCACTGCCTGGGCTATCTTACTATCACCATCACTCTCTCCTCTACCCCCCTTCCCAAAACTGCCACCACCTCCCATCCGCCATTTACTGTATCATCTTCCCCTCTCCTTCCCTTCCCCCTCCCCTCATACTATGCCCTCTCCCCTTCCCTTCCTCATCCTCTCATACTGTACCCTCTCCCCTTCCCTTCACCCTCCCCTCATACTGTGCCCTCTCCTCTTCCCTTCCCCTTCCTCTCATACCGTACCCTCTCCCTTCCCCTTCATCTCATACCGTACCCTCTCCCCTCCCCTCCCTCTCATGCTGCACTCTCTCCCCTCCCCCTTTCCCTCATATTGTATCCTTTCCCCACTCCTCCCCTCATACCGTACCTATTCCCCCTCTGCTCATGTGTGCACCTCTCCTCTCCATCCACAGCCTGACCCACCTCTGTACTCCCACCCCCCACCTTACCCTCAAAAACCATAAGCCCCCGTTCCTCCTCTTCCCTACTCAACAGTCACCGTAATCTTTGCCCCTCCCTTACTCAGCAACCTCAAGTGGGAAGGGGGAGTAGTGATACGGGGTAAGAGTGGAGAATTATACGGGCTGGAGGAGGAAATAGAGTTGGGGAGGAGAAAGGAGGAGTTACATGCAGAGGAAGGAAGAAGCACGATAACTGTATTTTAGCGTAATTCGACAAATCAGTTCTTATTCATCATCATTATCATCATCCCTACTCGTAAATCCACCTATAACAGGGGTGAGGTTTTACTATTTAAATATACTCCCTTTCCTTACCATAAAACAAAAAAGTCGGCAAGTATTAGTACTGAAATGCTAAGTCCTCTATTTGTGAATAATGAGAATAACGAGAACCGGCTTTCTAGATCATACATGCAGAATCGGATGCTGAACCGTTCCTCAGATCCGGAGTGCCCAGGATTCCTAAGGCTGAGCGATGCGTGGCCCATTTCTCCGAGTATGCTGTTGATCTGCTTTTTTTCTCCTTTACTTTTGGATCCTGCCTCACCCAATCTTTTTTTTTTTTTTTTTTTGTTAGGTAGGAATAAGGGTTGAGATGATAAGGCTGCGAAGGAAAAGTGGCCACCCATAAAAATGTAATATACAGCTACCACTCGACCTACGGCAGTTAAGAAAGTTAGGCAGCTGACCAAACCTCTTGTGTTGTTGTTGTTGGCTCAAGTAGACGAGAACCGGATGGACCCGAGATTTCCGGCCATTTCAGTCGGATGCTCCCAATGATTTTTTTTTTCTAAGGGTTTAGCTAAAGGGGATTCTGTTGTGTGAATGCGGTGTATGAGATGAATTCGTGTATTGTGGGTTATGCTGAAGGCCTGTTTGTGTTGTGGGTGGGGTGAATTCCTGTACTGAGGTTAATGTTGAAGGACTGTTTGTGTTGTGAATGGGGTGTTGGGGTGAATTCGTGTACCGAGCTTGAATATAGTAGCCTACTAAAGTTATTCTTAAACTGGAGGGGTGCATGAAGGGTGAATGAAACAAGGGGGAATGACTGAATTTAGTCAGATATTTTGATTTTTCTTCAATTATAAAAAAACGGCGTTGCCATTAAAGCTGTTAGTAAGCTCCTCTTGATTTTTAACGGGAGATGAGCTGGAAATCAGATATGTTTTTCTCTCTCTACCTACGGTTTTCCAATTTCAAATAGCAGGATAGTTCCCAAATTTACTCTAACATTTTTGGGCAGACCACACGAACTAATAGGATTATAATTTTATAAATGGCACCACTGGAGGATTTACTCCAACCTTGGAGACTTACAGGTTGGATTACTTGCTTTGCCTAAATAAAAATCAATTGCTTGGAAGGCCCTTCAGCCACAAGTAATAATAACTTTCCTGTCTGAACTAGGACTATCGACCTTAGTAGAAGTGAAAATAAAAAAAGGAAATTCACTTCAGTATGTTACTTCGGTAATACGGGTAGCTTTGGAGAACACTGAACCTCAGTTTAAGAACCTTATCACAGAAATGCAGGAACTTCTTGGCCACTGATTATCAAAAGCATATGTGTAAGACTATTCTGCTCGTCATTTTTGTTTTGTAGTAAACATACACAATAGGGAAGCACTGTCTCGAAGAATCAATGTTCTAAGACTTGCTGATGTAAACTAGAAAAAAGAATGTATATATATATATATATATATATATATATATATATATATATATATATATATATATATATATATATATATATATATATATAAATATATATATATATATATATATATATATATATATATATATATATATATATATATATATATATATATATATATATATATATATATACAGTATCACTCACAGCTTTGCGAAATTTTAGGACGTTTAAAAACTTGATTAAATTAACACTTAAGAAATAAGCTTGTCCCTCCCCCCCTCCTTGTTTTTTTTTTTTTTTTTTTTTTTTTTTGCTCATGTGACAAAATGAATCATATACACACAAGGTAGGGTAGGAAAAAGAAAAACAGAAATTTAGTGGCGGGAGAATGGAAATTTTTACTCGAGGGTGAATGACACTGATATAGCTTAAGAAGCACTGCTCTTAATCGAATATGTAGTATTAGTGGAAGAGAATACTAGAGTTATGTAGACCATGAAAGAGTTAAACACACACACACACACACACACACACACACACACACACAGGGGTGTTTGTATGATTTGTGTGTCGGATGAACATCTTAGCCTGTCACGGTTATTACCCCATAAAATCCTTCCACACTACATTAATCTCTCTCTCTCTCTCTCTCTCTCTCTCTCTCTCTCTCTCTCTCTCTCTCTCTCTCTCTCAGCGTCATATAAAGGCACAGCAAAATAAAGAGAGCGAGCTACCCCAAAGTGCGACTAAGATTTTTTTTTCTTTAGATGTTCACGTCTTTAAAGAGACGCCTTTCAACAGTAGTCGGCAAAAAGGAGGACGCGGAGGGAAGATCTGTTAAAAAAAAAATAATAATAAAAATAAAAACCTAAGGGACGTATCAATGGACTGACTGAGCGATGGTGTAAGGAAGCTCACATATTGGGTTTGTCTTCCTCTGACGCAACTGGGTCACTCACAACTTGAAGTACTAAAAAAAGCATGAAATTCGACGAGTCTTGGTTATGAGGTAGGAATGAGTCTCCTTTGTTACTAGTTAAAACAACCCTCTTATATGACTACACCTGGCCATCAACTGAGCCGAGTCTCCTTGGTTATTAATCAAATCAACCCTCTAATATGAGCACACTCTGCCATCAACTGAGCTGGAGAGGGGTTAGCGATCTTTGTAAAGTGTTAACAAACTCACTGCAGTGTTTACAGTGCTTACACCACTACTAAAATCATGATGGAAATGGGTTATGTAACTTTTCTGTTTCATGACAAGCGCTTTGAAATATCTTTGAAAATATTCTTCGAGTAAACGTGTATAGGTAGTAAACTAAAGCAAACATTATTTTAAAAATTGTTATCATGCCGCTTTTCCTTCCGCACTTAATTAACTTCAACGGAGGGCACAGTCATTGTCGATTTTTTTTTCTACAATTATACTGCGTCTACTTCACACTTTGAGCATGCCAGATTATCACAGAGAATTAGCTATGGGCATAAAAACATACCAAGCCTCTCTCAGCCATATAATATTCGCCACCAGAGGGAAGTAAAGAAAGATGCTAAATTTTTGCCGAAGTTTGTCTCTACGAGTAACTAACTGTTACAAGTTTCAAAGGCAAAGTCTACGGTAACTACAACCTACATTCGAATATCAAAATAAAAAAAAATGCTATTGAAAGACACTAAATACCGATAAAGGGGAGCACTATGATATTATTTAATGTAATTTTTCTTTACTACTGTTCATTCACTTCTTGTTCTTTCTGCTGCCTATTTCACGCAGATCAATTCCAGAATAAAACAATACTACGACCCTGCATCCACAACACTTCTTCGTGACTTGCGTCATATTCTAGCATTAATCTAATGTTACTTAGCACTGACGACGTAGAGATGACAATTTTTCACCCAATTATAGTGAAGAGATTAGCTTTTTTTTTTTTTTTTAAATTTTTTTATCAGTGCTGACATACGGAAGTAAACTAAACTCATTTCAATACACTTATCTTTTGGATGACTTAAAAAAAAAAATTGTTCCGCAAAGATTATTTCATTCGGCTTCGAAGGGTTCTCCGTAGTTAAAGAGTTAACAAAACTATATACGTAACCCCGAAAGTAGTCAAGATTTTTCTAAGAAGTAAGAATATAATAAAGATATGACTTCAAGGAAGGAAGGAAGGAAGGACAGAAGGAAGGAAGGAAGGATAGAATGAATGAATGAATGAAGGAAGGAAGGAAGGAAGAAAGGAAGGAAGCAAGCAAGCATGAAATGAAGGAAGGAAGCATGCAAGCAAAACTGAAGGAAGGGAGGAGTGAAAGAAAGAAGGTAAGCAAGAGAAATATATTTAGGCAGAAGAGTAACTTATGAAGAATGACAATATGTAAAAAATTAGTAACGAGACGAAATGAGACACTGACAGAAACTAAATAATCTAAGGATGGCTGATCAAACAAGAATTCAGAGGAACGAAAAGGATACGGACTGAAAGAAGGAAAGAGGAATATCTAGTAAACAAGCTGAATGATCTACAGGAGTGGTTGCTGAATATCTTAAATAGGCAATGGGGTAATTTGAAGGATCTGGGTTCGTAATCAGGGAACTTAACCCCTTCGATTCACTGACTTATTTTTTCTTTCCTCTTTTTCAACCTCATGATGATTTTGGTCAGTTAAGTAGAGATTTCTCGAACTTGGGGATTTGCATAGTCTTCATTAACCTCTTCAATACGGGAAGAAAATCACTTAAGTAGCAGGAATAGTGAAAAAAAATGCGTCACCAGAATCAAGATGTTAAGACTCGAATTCTAAGTGGCACAAGAGACTTCGTAACACTTCCTCAGCGATTTACTTTACTTACTGGTATTATACCTTCTCATTCTGTTGTATATATGTCGTTTCGATATCGATTTCACTTGCTTCATTAATATTCGAGGCGATATTGAGGCATAATGTGAAGAATGAACTACTAGGGAAGAGGTATTACGATGTTCCGAAACTACTTACAATACGACTCAAAATTTGCCGAAAAAATGTGTTTCTACTCGTTTACTATTATATGTCACTTTGTTTTTCGTGTTTATCAAAAGTTTCCAGTCTAGTTTAACTGAGAAGAGTTTGTTATCTGTATAGAGAAATAATTAATAAACAAACCTTCTTATAAACAACTTAAGCTCAGAAATGTTCGTAAGTATGAACTCTCGTGTCAATGGTGATAGAACTTCGTATTCATTTTCCTGAAGCGGAAGAAAGGGTGATATGGACGCGATTTGTGGCCATCCTCAGCGAGATTACGGCGTTTAACTAGATAGGATAAGTCGAAGAATTGTAAGTATTTTTTTTCCTAACTATTTTGTGCAGAGAATACGAGCAAGAAATGGAGGATGAACTCCTCGAACTTCGAAGAAACCCTTCTGGCAGATTTATTCGGACTGGGGAGAATGGGCTCCGAACAAATTCCTGCCTTCCTCTTCTCCTGTCTACGGGTGACTCTACACCGAGTGACACGCCAAATGGTTTCTTGTTCACCAGGAAACCATTTACTACGCTGGATGGTAACCATATAACCAAGCTATGGCGCCTGGTGGTTTAGTGGATAATTAGGGCGCTCCAGCCGGATTGAGCCTGTGTAGGTTTATATCCAAGGGATAGTTGGGGTTTATTGCTCACGTAATGCCACTCAGGGATGAGTGAGCCTGGTCACTCTCATCTTAAATGTCAGGACCAACTTGCCTTGCCCCGGGTTTCTACGCTCCTTATGGTGTAACACAAGATTAGATATGATTACGAAAAATAAAAAATATAAAATAAATAAAATAAAATATAAAACTTGTACGTACAATATGCATACTAACCACAGAAGCAATTTAAAATGGTAAACAAAATGCGTGAGAAATAAAGACCAGAACACTAAAAGATGTCAGTAATGTGGATGAAATTATTATGGCACAATAAGATTAAAACATACAAGCAGTTCAATAATGTGTAAAGAATTAATCTAAGAAATGAAAAATATAAATATGAAAAGAATACAGCAACATAAATATGATGAATATGAAAAATAAACAATATGAACAGATGAGCAATTCATTAAGGAAAAAATCCGAGAACTTTCCAATAAAACATGGAAGCAATAAAGCAGAAGAAAATCGAACGAGAAATAAAGACTAATAACATGGATGCAGTTCAGTAAGGGAAATAATATATACCTGAGAAATAAAGAATGAGTAAGGAAGCAATTCATTAAGGCTGTGAAAATCAACATGGAAGCAATTCATTTAGGTAAAAATGAGAGAGAGAGAGAGAGAGAGAGAGAGAGAGAGAGAGAGAGAGAGAGAGAGAGAGAGAGAGAGAGAGAGAGAGAGAGAGAGAGAAACATTAACAATGAAGCAATGTGATAAGGTAAATACATATAAAAATGTTTAAAAAACAAAAAATCTTCCAATAAATACAGAACAGGAATACGGGCGCAATGCAATATGGTAAATAAAATGAAGCAGAGAAATACACAATATGCTCACGAAAATTATTAGGATAAATAAATAAAGCAGAAAAATAAAGAACAGAGCAAGGAGGGCATTTAAACCGGTAAATAAAATACATCTAGGAAGGACTTATTATACGGAGGGAATTCAATAAAGTCCACAACATGAACATGAAAAATAAAGAACATGAACACAAACAATTCAATAAGGTAAATAAGATAAATGAAATAAAGGGTAGCATTTCAGTAAATAAAATGAAGCAGACGTTTAAAAGTCATGAATATGGACGAAATTCGATATGCTAAATAAGATGCAGCAGATAAATAAAATCAATAATGTGAGCAAAATAAAGCAAAAATAACGATACCAAACGAGAAGGATATTCAACACGGTGAATAAAACATCTGAGAAAGAAAGCAAATGCACACGGAAGCAATTCACATATGGAACACAATCACATAAAGCACTCACTAAAGTAAATAAAACATAGCTGAGAAATAAAGAACATGAACACGGACGCAGTTCAGTAAGGTAAATTAAGAAATAAATCAAATAAAAAACTATAATATCACCAATTTCATACGCCAAAATGTATTAACATGGAAACGAAATCAAGTCGGAAGCAATACAATAAGGTACATAATTTTGAGATGCACTTTAACTGGGCAAATAAAATGAATGGAAAAAAAAAAAAAAGTAAAGGTAAATAAAATAAATCACACAAATATTTTCTCGACTAACCTGATCGTGGATGGAGAAGGTAAGGTCAAGGTCAGCTACGTTGTGCTCTGATACGCCCTTCTCCTGCTCGTGGAATAGGCTCAACTCTGCTAGCTTCCTGGTCTGGGGGGTGGGGTGGGGGAAAGGGTAGAATCATCATCATCATCATCACGACCTTTCCCTAATTTGCTTATGTTAACGGTTGCAGTTCACACCAATGCTGCTACTACAACTACTATATTTTCTAATAGTTTTACGCCCAATCCCTTACGCCAAATCCCCCCCCCCCCTTATTTTTTATAAGGGCTAAGGTGTTGTCCCTGGGTAGAGGACTTAGGTTTGGAGCGTGTAGCACTTTATGACCAGATGCCCTTCCTGATGCCTACCAACGACCCTTAGGTGGACTCGAACCTCCGACCCTTCGGCCAGACCGGAGCGCTCTAACCCACTGAGCCACGGCTGCTACAACCGATCCAGTACTAATTACAATCGTAGTAACAGCAAATTACAATAGCATTACTACTACTATTAATAATAATAATAATAATAATAATAATAATTTAGAGTGGCTTTGCCAGTTCTGAAGACACTAGAGAAACAAACATATTTACTTACACAGCAAATACAGGTCCTGGAGATAATATGTAAAACTCAATAACGTCAAGAAAAATAAGGGTTCGCCTGACGGGTATCCCCCAAAATATAAAATGGTCAGGAAACAAGGCGGATAGACAGAAATACAGTACACGTGTTATGGCTATAAAAAAAAATATGTAGCAGGGATATTAAAACATCTTACCTCATGTTTGATTTTTATTTTGAGGGGTCCGTCCGGCGCCTTGCCACGGATTGCCAGCTGAAAGGAGAGGGATGGCATGGGTAACTGTAGAGGAAATAAAGTGATGTTTATAGGGTGGTGTAGTGAAGGGATAGGTAGGGAGGCAGAGGGATTTATGGAGTGGGGGGGTATGGAAGAGGGAGTATGGGGTGCTGGTGCGAGAGGGTAAGTAGCACGTGAAAGGGTTGTAAAGATATATAGAGGGAGAGGGAGGTATGCAAGGAAGGGTGGAGGTGTGAGGTGGATGGGTTATAAAGGAAGACAGAAAGAGTCTCACGGTGTGGAGCGAACTGAGGGATGGCGTAGTGGTGGAGGGAAGGGCATGGTGAACAGAGGGACATGGCGATAAAAAGGCGTGGCAGAATTACGGCTGAGGGTGAGGAGTGAGATAGTAATGAGAGGGTTTGGGAGGCTCCGAGGTGAGGGGTGAAACAGTGTGAGGAGGGTGTAGTGGGGGGATGAGGCTGGTGTAATGGGGGTGTGAGGATGGTGTAGTGGGAGGATGAGGATGGTGTAGTGGGAGGATGAGGATGGTGTAGTGGGAGGATGAGGATGGTGTAGTGGGAGGATGAGGATGGTGTAGTGGGAGGATGAGGATGGTGTAGTGGGTGAGTGAAGGTGTGGTGGGGAAAGAGGGGTGTGGGAAGGTAAGCTGTTACGGTGGTGGAAGGGAGGGTTGTAGGGGGAAGAGATGCTGCGGGTGGGGGGTTGTGGTAGGGTTGAGATATTTAAGGAGGGGTTGTGACAGGGGAAAAGTACAAAAAGGGAAGAGTATGTAAGAGGAAGGGTATGTTTGAAGAGGGGTATATGAGGGGAAATGATATGTAAGGGGAAAGTGTGAAGGGAAAGAGAATATTTTTGGGAATGTATGCGAGATGGGTCTGTGAGGGGACGGGTATGTGAGGGGAAGGCATGTGAGGGGGGAGGGTAAGTGAAGGGAAGATTATGTGAGGGGAAGATCATGTGAGGGGAACGTTATGTGAGGTAAAATGATGTGTAAGGGGAAAGTGTGAAGGGAAAGGATATATGAGGAAGGAAAGTGTATGTGAGAAGGGTATGTGAGGGGAAGGGTGTGCGAGGGACAGGTATGCAGAAGGAAGGTATGTAGAGGGAAGCTATGTAGAGAGAAGGCCATGTGACTGGAAGGATGAGGTTGGGGAGGGGCGTGGTAGAGAAGGGGTGTGGTTGGGAAGGGGTGTGGTTGGGGAGGAGTGTGGTAGGGGAGGGGTGTGATAAGGGAGGGGTGTGGTAGGGGAGGGATAAAGCAGAGTGAGGTGTGGTGGTGGTGGTGGTGGTGGAGGGGAGACCTACGGGGAAGTGAGAGTAGCTGGGGGTTTGGTGGGGGGATATTAATTGGGAGAGGTGTGATTAAAGATAATTGCAGGGTGTCGACTAGAGGGTGTTTCTCTCTCTCTCTCTCTCTCTCTCTCTCTCTTTGTGTGTGTGTGGGTGGGGGGAAGGTTACGTAAAAGATGGTGGTAGCGAGCTATGGAAAGGTTATCATTAAATATTTAAAGTGAGAAAGGAGGTGATGGCAAAGGTAGAGAGAGAGAGAGAGAGAGAGAGAGAGAGAGAGAGAGAGAGAGAGAGAGAGAGAGAGAGAGAGAAGGAAACACGAACAAAACCATTACGCTGAGAGATAAGGACAGAATAAGGCCCACGCACCAATTATAGCAGAAAATGTGTCACCAGCGTGTGAGGTAATGGGGGAACCACTGTATGGTAAGTGGGGTGCAAAAAAATGAATATAATATAAAGCACAAACAGAATATAATAGCCTCTTTTCAGCGCATAATTGTCTGACATCATTTTTAAAGCCTCCCAACACTACTGCGGAAAAAGAAAAAAATATCGCTTTTGATGTCGATAAAACTGGGGTTATAATTCTTTATCCGTAGGTTTTTGTCCCGCGACTGGGACCACTTTTAATGAATTTAATATCATGAGTTGTATTCGCGTCAGGTCAAAAGGTTCTTAAACAGAATTATGAAGTTGTCGTGAACATGAAGGGTTAAGCACATCCTCCTTAGTGATTTATTCTCAAAGGCTAAGTTGAGAGCCTAGGACCGAGTGAGAATGAGCGTTTTCAATCCGCCCGTTCGTTTGTTTACGCTCACGCCGCAATACTGGCTGATTTGGACGACTGAGGTGTCAAATCATATCCCCTCAGGCTGAAAGTGTGCCGTTGTCCTACCGGTCGACACACACAGGTCAATCCCAAGGTCATAATAAAAAAAAATCAAGGCCATACAGCAAACTTCTATATTTAGAGTATTATGCATAAAATTGGTATCATTAGAAAGGGCAATCAAATTGCAGTAATTTAAGCCCTCAAGACACTTTCGATACATCCCTCTGGAAACTAGCAAACTGACATAATAATTGTAACAGTGACAATCCATCCATCCATCCATCCATCATTCAATACTATGTTGCCCCATGAGGAGCGTAGGAGCTCGGGGCTAGGTAAGTTGGTCCTGACATTTAAGATGAGAGTGACCAGCCTCGCTCATCCCTGAGTGACATTACATGAGCAATAAACCCCAACCGCCCCTTGGATATAGACCTTCACCGGCTCAATCCGATTGGAGAGCCGTAATTACCCACTAAACCACCAGGTGCCATAATTTGGTTACATGATTACCACCCAGCGTAGTAAATGGCTTCCTGGTGTACAGAAAACCATTTGGTTTGTCACTCAGTGTTGAGTCACCCATAGGCAGAAGGAAGAGGAAAGAAAGACAGATGAGGGAGTGTAAACCCACCCGTAGACAGAAGGGAAGGAGAGAATGATGTAAAGAGACAGATGAGGAAGGAAAGAAAGGAGGAGGACAGGAAAGGGCAGACACCCAAGAGCAGTACTACATCGAGTAAGTGGATGGTGAGCGCCCCCACCTACCACAAAAAGCAATAATAGTAATAATATAAATAACACAAATACGCGCCTTTGTTGCTGCCTTATTAGGCGGTGTGGAAAAGCGACAGGTGAGGGTGAGGGCTTAGGTGTGGGCGAGGTTTAGGTATGGGTATGGATGCGGGAGTGAGGGATGGGTGAGGGTGTGGAGTGTGGATGTGGGTGTGGGTGTGAGTGTGGGTTTGGATGTGGGTGATGCTAAGCTGCACCTTAATATCTTCCAGTTAAAAGATCACAACTTTTAACAGAGTGGTTGGAAACCCTGAGATCAGCGCATAACAAAGAATCCGCTACACATGGTGAGGATCATTTGCAACTTCGTCTTCAGGGCCATGGCGGGGCAACATGCACCTAGTATATAGTACTGTCCTATCAGAAGTGTAAAACTACTTAGTTCAGACTGATGGCGAGTGACCAGTCGCTCACTTGAGAGGCATTGTATAAGTAATAGACTTCATCCGTCCCTCGGATTTATATCTTTATGGGATACATCCAGCTGGATCACCATACTCCACTGGACCACCAGATGTCCGGATCCTTAATGATGACTATAAATATTAAAAAAGGTGCAAACAGTTATTTAATAATGCTGAGAAAAGTCCAGCTGAGACTTTCCCCTCCATGGTATAAAGGCAGTTAAGTGTTAATTTATATGGTAATCTGATGCCTCACATTAGTTTACAATTATGTAAATTTTATCTGCCCCAATTTTTCTGTGCCTAACCTCCATCCAATTCTTCCCCTGTCCTCTAATTGCACATCTTCAGTCTTATTTTATTCAGTGTCCACTGACGACTTTATCCACCTTACAATATGCTTTTCGAATTGGAGTCATCATTTAGTCTTCTTTGACTTGATAACAAAACGAATACCCTTAGCCCCTGCAGTACTATGATAATTTTGTCTTGTTGCTACCAGATGATATAATCGACTTTAGGAGAATCCCCTGGTGATGAAGAGCTACGTTGCTCTTCCAGTTCAAATAGTCTATTACAAGCTGAATAAAATCGCTGCAAGGCAGCATGTATAAAAAAACAATGATGTCTTCGGGCTGTGGAGGTTAACCCCGTAAATCCGACGACATATTATTCATTACTGTTACCTTCTGATTATTTTGTTCTGGTTACTATAGATTTCTTAAACTGGAGTGAGTAAATATTATACTTATTCCCTTCAACCTCAGTTTTTTCTAGGCAAAAGAAAATACTCGAGATATTGAAGCAAGTATTGAAAAGAAAATGTAATAGCAGCGATGACGTTATGGATAGACGAAGGTGTGCCCAAAAGTATTATTCAGTTTAATCTAGCTACAATGTACCACCTTCTGAACTAAATTTGTAATCATGGAAAGTACATTTGGCGATATCTGTGAATCTGTGCCTCACACAACCTCAAGGACCTGGCAATGGTAGAATGAGGCGTATATTACAAACATTCTGGAGTTTGCTTATTTATTTACTGTATCTTGCAACATTATAGCACCTTCTAATGTCATTCACGCATGAAAAATCTCACAGTAAAAGAAATGGCACCTGGAATTTACCAAACCTTAAGAACTTTGCAGGGGTAGACTGAGAAGTATGCTAGCAAGACTGAAGATTTACTACAATCTTTATTCTTTATCTATCAGTATGCCAACACCTTCAGAAAGCAAGTGAATCTGCCTCACCTTCAGAACTTGGCAGTGGTAAAGTGAGGTGTGAGCGGAGTTGAGGACGTGTTGTGGGACGGCCTGAAGATAGGTGGAAGGGGGGTCGCCGCGGAACATGGCACCCTCCCTTCTAAAGGTGGACCCAAAGGTGGAGCCCCACAGACTTCGCGTCACCCCGTCTGAGGATAACAACCTTGGGGGAGAATAGCGAAAAGGGCAGGGGTTAATAATTTGCCAGTACATGGTTAGTCTCCACTTAAACAAATTATCAACAGTTAGCCATAACCACTGCTGCTTCACTACCGACACAATACAACTCACGAATCCTAAGGGGAGAAGAATGGCATGAAAGGGGTTAACATTTTAACTGCATTGGGTTGGTATTTGCCGAGTAATACCGTCACGAATTAGCCACGACCCTTACCTGCTTCAGAACCAACAGAAAATGCAACTCTCAAACAATCTGCTATACATTTACTGCAAAGATGCCCCAAAGTTCAAACACTACAACATAATCACCTCATGTACCCCACTCACAACACGAGAGCAATCACTCAACATAATCTTAGTAAAAGATCTGGAGCGCCAAACCGAAGTGTCTGCTTTCCTACAGTACACTGGGCCCACGTTCTGGTATGTCTGAGGTCACAACTACAGGAGCTGACCAATGGCTGATGGGCAAATGAGCAGACTAACCGATTTCGGATGCTAAAGCAAAGGAATGGTAAACAATATTTTTATGAGAGTCAGATGATGGCCCTTCCTCCTTTTCATTTTAACTCTTTCTGCTCAATGAAGTATTATTTTAGTTTATCTCTGCTACATCCAGACAACTATATTTAACTTAGAAAAAGATCACTCATGTTAGAGGTATTAATGACGATCTAACTTCTCTATCTCGAAAGGTCTCTCCAAATATAAAATACAGCTGTCCAGAGCTAGCACGAATGAAATAAAAATTGCATCCTTAAGTTAAAAGGGTTAACATATCAACCTTCTGTCTCTTCCACTTGCATACCAGCCACTTACCTTTTGATTTAGAAGTTCATTCCAAACGATCTTATTTAGGTGCACATTCTTACTGCCAACCACATTCAGAGTCACTGTTCATGTGTCCTTACCAGTTTTCATCTCTCCCCTTCCAATCAAACATTACTTTCTTTGTCCTTACCAAGTTTCCTCTCACTACTCTTACAAACTTCCTGGTCATTACAATTTTCATCTCCCCCCTCCCCTCTATCCATAGTACTTTTTGTCCTTACCACTTCTCGTACCCTATTCATACTCACAAGTACTACTCTGTCATTACCAGTTTTCTTTTCTCTCTCCTCCCACACTTTCATTTAAACACCTAATATGTCCTTATTAATTTTTCCCACATTCCTCCTTATCCATTCACACATTTGATTATCCTTGCCAGTTTCCCACTGATAACTCCTATTATATATTGAAAACTTTCTTCGACATTACTAATTTTCCTCAATATTCTTGTATTCACAAACGATACTTGTTTCAATGTCCTTAATGGTTTTCCTCTCACTACTCGCTCTTACAATACCCCTTCGTAAATATAGTCGTCAGGAGATGGCGAACACTAAAAACATAGATATCCCAGGCTCCAAGGTGTAAAAAAAAAATCTTCCATACGACACAAAGGTATACCCGAGCTCAACAGATTAAAAAAAAATAAATATAAAAATAAATCCCAATTGCAGTCCCTTCGCGCCTCACCCACCTCGAGCCCGGTGCCCTGTCGTTCACGGAGTCGTCGTGGGGCAGGAGGTCCCCAAGCAGTGCCTCTGTGTCCCTCTTATAGATCTCCGGGTGTACCTGAGGGGGAAAAAGGTAAATTTAGCTTTTCTGGTAACTATCTAGCAATTTTGCGCTTCCCTCACCGGATCTAGCAATTAGGCATTTATCTCTGGATCTGGAAATACTGCGACTCCGCTCTTTCTTTACCCCTGCACAATTGTTGACTCTATACACGGGATTTTATCCGCCCCTGTGTGGAGTACAACTCTCATGCGTGGGGAGGCTCCCCACATACAGCTCTTCTCAATAGGGTGGAGTCAAAGGCTTTTCGTCTCATTAACTCTCCTCCTCTTACTGACTCCCTTCAACCTCTGTCTCTTCGTCGCACTGTTGCATCTTTATCTCTTTTCTATCGCTACTTTAATGGTCACTGCTCCTCTGAACTGTCTGCTTGCATTCCTCCACCTCTACGACGGGCGCGTAGCACCCGTCTGGCAGCAAACTCTCATCCCTTTTCTGTCCAACTCTCTAATGCAAGAGTTAACCGTTACTCCCAGTCTTTCATTTATGCAACAGGTCAGCTCTGGAACTGTCTCCCTCTGTCTGTGTTTCCTTCTGCCTATGATCTCCAGTCTTTCAAACGTAGTGTGTCCAGGCATCTCAAAATGATCGGATCTTGAATTTGGCTCTCTATTGTATTTTGTTTTTCTCTTGGAGGGAACTGTTACTGCGGGCTCATGCCTTTGGTTCCTTCTTCCTCGCATAAAAAAAAAAAAAAAAAAAAAGTGCCTTGATGCATTTAACAGTATTTAGCGTCCAAATGACGTAATACCAGTAGGAAATAATAATAATAATAATAATAACAATAATAATAATAATAATAATAATAATAATAAAAATACAAATAGTAATAATGACAAATAATAATAATATTTTTTCCATTACTTAGCCTCTCTTACTATTACAAGAGGTATTGACTAATTCTTAGTTCAACAACCCCTTCTACAGTACACTTATTACAACTGCTCTTTCATTTTATAAATAAGCTATGAGAGAATTTTCCACACACACACACACACACACACACACACACACACACACACACACACACACACACACACACACACACACACAGAGTGGTATTCTTTTTCACTTACCGAAGAGGCCTTGTGCGGACATCTTGTTACCTGACC